>NC_140591.1:1332770691-1333082704 GCF_964204655.1 Triturus cristatus
GCAGCTGCAACGTTGGGGGCATTTTTGTGTCTCGGGAGAGACAATGGTGAGTTGCACCCTCGCCCCATGAGAGCATGGGCCCGTGGAGGCCCTGTGCACATAGAGCCCTGACTTTGGATGGACATAGGGCACTGCGGGGGAGTCCCAGATGCCCCCCCCCCCGAGGAAGGCCAGTTGGCCTGTGAGCACCTGGTGTGCTGGGAGCGCGCAGGGCCCTAAGGTGATGTATGCACCTGGGGAGCGTTACTGAGGTGCATTGCTAATGTGATTTATGCAAAGTGTCTGTACCAGTAGTTACTGATTGGTTACTACTTATTTATGCATAATGGGTTTATGCCCAGTGTTTAGGCATAATGTGTTTATGCCTGATGTAATTACTGCATAATTTGGGTGATGCCCAATGTGACTGGTGCATAATGTTTGTGCTAAGTAATTACTGGTTGTTTTACTACTTACCTGTTCTGATGGTTCTGACAGTGGCCCGATTGGCCCTGTCCTGTATATAATCCCCCGTGAAGTATAACCTAGTGCCAGGCGGGGTAGAATGTCCACTTAGATCAATTGCCATGCCCATGTAATGGCCGGAGCGGGAAATCAACACTTCACTTTTTATTTTTCTGTAATTTTTATATGAAATATGCAAAATGGCTTTGATACTGTTTTTTTTAAAAAAAACCTCTCCTGTCCACCTTGAAGCAGCCAACATGAAAATCCTTAAATTGGAAGATGATGAATTAATTTTCCGCGTAGGCTCCTTTTTTAAAGTTACAGTCCGCGCTCGTAACACAATGTGCACTTTTTGAAGGTTATTCTCTCTGAATTAATATTTATATTGTCACTATGCTTAATATTAATTAAATGGACACTCTCTGCAGACTAGTTTTTAACCTACACACAATGATCATGAATGGCATATATTAAGAGGCCATTAATTGGAGAAAAAAAAATATTTGTTCATAATATGATGCTTATATATGAAATTATCTTATTCTATTTGCTTTTATGATTAATAAGATTTGTGTACTTCTATGCTGCTATGTGGCTTGTTCTTTTATTGATATACTTTTATCCGGATAAAGATTTTTTAATTGACTTGAATATGCATTCTGCAATAAATGATAGATTTGCACTTAATTTCTTCTTATATGACCAGCTCAACAGAGGGGTTTTATTTTTCTCTTGGTCTCCTCCTATGCGAAAACCAACCAGGATTGTTCACAGTTGCTACCCCTTCTCTGCAGACAAGAAAGGAACCTGTATTCTCCAGGCTGAACCTAAAACAGTTTGGGAGCAAAACACAGTACCCCAAAATCAAGTCCTCCCAAAATTTACCTTAGTCAGATCTCCCACATTAAACTGGAACAAAGACGGTGTTAAGCTTCAATTTAATGAGGCATTGTGTCCCCTTGGTAAGACACCTTCCAAACAAAATACAGTTTCATTAAATAATTCCATTTCTGAATAATTTGGGCCCATTCAATAACTGAGCTCTAGATCAATGAAAATGTTAAGGGTTTTATTGCAAAAAAAGTGGTGCAGTCAATGCCATACAGGCTCTCAAATGTAACGCTATACAGAGTATGTAAGATCAGGAAATATTTTAAATCCTAATGGGCACCAGAATTAGAAAATAATTGGACAGCATCCCTAGCACCATTGAGGAGAGCTCTGGCTCAGTCTGAAAATCGAGAGTTTTTATACATTATTCTTGCATATTAAATCAACATGTCTGCAAATTCATCGTAGTGTGAGCAAATGTATCATTTATTCAGAACATTAGAACACATGGAAAATAGGACTCGTACCTTAACACCTAAGCACTATCCCATTTACTTGAAAAATAATTCAGCACCCTCTATTCTAATGTCATCCAGAGATGTTCAAACAAACCAATACATTTGCATTATCACGCTATTTGAATGAATAGATTTTATTGAAGCAGTGGAAGATATGTGTTTGCAAGGAGTGTTCACATGCAAGATGCAATGCACTACAAGCTATGGCAAGGGACTGGTAGCAGTGTCTGAGTAGGTGCTGGACCCTTGCAAAGTAAAAAAAAAAATGATAATAAAAAAAATATATATATATATATATATATATATATATATATATATATATATATATTACCTACTGGCGGTCGCCAGTAGGTAGTTATAGTTAGGACCACGTTTCCATAGGAAAACCTCAACATTCTATTTTGAATAACTTTGGCGCCGGTCGACGAATCCTCGCGAATTTCTCAAAATAGGTGGGGCGCTACGCTCCGCTCCTACCCTGAAAGTCTCGGGGGGATCCGTCAAGCGGGGGCTGAGATAAAAGGGGGGTCCCAAAACGCGTTTTTCCCATGCATTTTTCCATAGGACCTTTAGAACGAGCTACAGCCCGAACGGCTGAACAGAATTACTCAAAATTTGGCAGAGAGGTAGTCCCTAGGTCAAGGAAGTGCCTTTTGTAGGTTTGGTGTAAATCTGTTCAGTAGATTCTGAGAAAATAGCCTTTAAATCAATATATATATCTGAGCCCGCTTACGGTACGCTTACCGTACGCTTACGGTAAGCGTACGGCGGCGTGCGCGAGCGCGATTCTGATTGGCTGTTAGATCTTAGTAAACATTCGAATCGGTCGAAACCAGGAAGCGGCGGCCGCCATTTTGTGTATTTCACTCTGAAAAAAAAGAGTGAAAACAAGGAAAGGGGGCAATGAGGAGAGTTACAGACCCCCTAACATTTGTAAGGGGGTCAAAGAAGGACAGAAAAGTACAAAAAAAACATTTATTGATTTTTTTAAAAATCACGGGGTACGCGTACGGTAAGCTTACGGTAAGCGTACGGTAAAAAAAAAAAAAATAGATAAATGAAAAGCAGATTTAAGAGTTTAGAAATTAGGGAGCTCTAAAAAGAGCTGTTGTGTTTATGAAGTCATTTTTTTAGTGGTACCTACAAGTAAGTACCGATGCAGAGTCTAAGGTTCAAGAGGAAGACTCTGTTCCCTTCATCATTGAAGTGCACACCATCTCCTCTATAAATGTCTTGCATGTCATAACGCAAGTTGTTGTGGTAAATGGCACCCATACCATAGTCACGGAGGAAAGCAGAAACAGATTTGTTGACGTGCTTTCTTGCTTTGTCAATCTGTGGACAGAAATGATTGGACCAGTTCCATTTTTGCCTTTGGCATATGTTGGAAAACACAAAGGCAGTTTTAGGGAAAAGTGTAAACAGTTGTGCAAAGGTGTCCTTCATAAGCATTTCCAGACCTACCCCAGTCAAAGTGCCTAGGTCATTGCCACCACAGTGCACTATTATGAGGTCAGGGTGTTGGATTTGAATGAAGGATTTCACCAATGGCATCAATTGGTGCCACTTTAACCCTCTCTGACCAATCCATTTAATGTCTACATTTGGCAAAGCAAGGTCTCTCACCATATCTGTTTTCTCTGCAAACTTTTCACTCCAGAAGACATAGCTGTGCCCTACAATCCACACTGTGAACATCTTCAAAGGAGAACTGGATGCACTCAGGAGGTGTCTTTCAGTAGAATGGCAATATGAAAAGAAAGACAGTTTGGAAATGGAGGCATACATATTTTTTTAAAACAAAAAGAACTGATTGGCTGTTTCATACCATTCTAGAATAAAAACTAGGCTGTATGTGAAAATTAATAGAAGCATGTTTTGTATTGGTACAAAAAAATGTGTAACCAAAGAACAGTACTATGGATTTGCTGTAAGGTTTGAAAAGTCAAGCACTCTTGCTCTGTGGAATTGAAACATTGTGTGTCGAACTTCTGACCTAACTGCACACAGCAGTGTTCCATGAGCTGTTGCTATGGTAGCAGGCAGAAGTCAAGTTGGGGGAAGGGTACTAGGCAGAAGTCAAGTTGGGGGCAGGGTACTTTTGGAAAAGGGTTGGTTTTCAACCAATAGAAATGTGTGATTACATTTGAAAAAAAGGGGGAAGCACTGAGATTTGAAACTTACATGTATATGTGTGGAAAAATAGAGGGAAAGTTTGCCATTATCTGGTTCTGCTGAGAGGAGAGAGGTGAACACAACAGAGATCCTGGCTCTGATAATCTGCTGTTTGAGTGTCACATTTCTTTCACAACTAACTAATTTTAAAGGTGAGTTTACAGTTTGAGAGGGGATGTATGTGGTAACTTAAGAAATGAATAATAGAAATGGGAATTGTTTTTGTTGTAGTTACACATGGTGGTTTCATAATGTGTCAGTCTGTAAAAGTGATTTTCACTCGGCCCGAAAAAAAAAGAGCAGAAAATGTGCTTTCAAATTGGCAAAGAAATTTCGTTTTGGGACTAATGTGAAAACATGACTCTGTGTGCATAGAAGAATTATAGGCAGAGATTTATTGCGTCTTGCTCTGGTGATTTCACAGTTGCATTAGATGGAAAGGGGGAGCGAATTTTTTGGGGAAGAAGCAGAGGCTTAGCACACACCCATGTGCTTGCCATGTATAGTCATGCACAGTATTTAGAAGCCACTGGGGTTTTCAGGTTTAAGTCTGTAATGCAAATACATTCAGCATCACTAAGGCTGGTTGCCCTTGCTGGAGTGTAGGCAGACACAGAGAATGCACATGGTGTTGGTCTGAAAAAAAAACAGCTTGGACACGTGCAATTAAATAAATCAAAAATAGTGGTTTCATAATGTGTCAGTCTGTAAAAGTGATTTCAAATTGTAAAAAGAGATTTTCACTTGGCCCTAAAAAAAAAAGAGCAGTAAGTGTGCTTTCAAATTGGCAAAGAAATTTCGTTTTAGGACTAATGTGAAAACATGACTCTGTGTGCCTAGAGGAATTATAGGCAGAGATTTATTGCGTCTTGCTCTGGTGATTTCACAGTTGCATTAGATGGAAAGGGGGAGCGAATTTTTGGGGGAAGAAGCAGAGGCTTAGCACACACCCATGTGCTTGCCATGTATAGTCATGCACAGTATTTAGAAGCCAGTGGGGTTTTCAGGTTTAAGTCTGTAATGCAAATACATTCAGCATCACTAAGGCTGGTTGCCCTTGGTGGAGTGTAGGCAGTCACAGAGAATGCACATGGTGGTGGTCTGAAAAAACAGCTTGGACATGTGCATTTAAATAAAAGAAAAAAAAGTGGTTTCATAATGTGTCAGTCTGTAAAAGTGATTTCAAATTGTAAAAAGAGATTTTCACTTGGCCCGAAAAAAAAAAGAGCAGTAAGTGTGCTTTCAAATTGGCAAAGAAATTTCGTTTTAGGACTAATGTGAAAACATGACTCTGTGTGCATAGAGGAATTATAGGCAGAGATTTATTGCGTCTTGCTCTGGTGATCTCACAGTTGCATTAGATGGAAAGGGGGAGCGAATTTTTGGGGGAAGAAGCAGAGTCTTAGCACACACCCATGTGCTTGCCGTGTATAGTCATGCAAAGTATTTACAAGCGAGTGGGGTTTTCAGGTTTCAGTCTGTAATGCAAATACATTCAGCATCACTAAGGCTGGTTGCCCTTGCTGGAGTGTAGGCAGACACAGAGAATACACATGGTGGTGGTCTGAAAAAAAAAAAGCTTGGACATGTGCAATTAAATAAATTTTTAAAAAAGGTTTCATAATGTGTCAGTCTGTAAAAGTGATTTTCACTCGGCCCGAAAAAAAAAGAGCAGTAAGTGTGCTTTCAAAATGGCAAAGAAATTTCGTTTTGGGACTAATGTGAAAACATGACTCTGTGTGCATAGAGGAATTATAGGCAGAGATTTATTGCGTCTTGCTCTGGTGATTTCACAGTTGCATTAGATGGAAAGGGGGAGCGAATTTTTTGGGGAAGAAGCAGAGGCTTAGCACACACCCATGTGCTTGCCATGTATAGTCATGCACAGTATTTAGAAGCCAGTGGGGTTTTCAGGTTTAAGTCTGTAATGCAAATACATTCAGCATCACTAAGGCTGGTTGCCCTTGCTGGAGTGTAGGCAGACACAGAGAATACACATGGTGGTGGTCTGAAAAAAAAACAGTTTGTACAGGTGCAATTAAATAAATCAAAAATAGTGGTTTCATAATGTGTCAGTCTGTAAAAGTGTTTTCAAATTGTAAAAAGAGATTTTCACTTGGCCCTAAAAAAAAAGAGCAGTAAGTGTGCTTTCAAATTGGCAAAGAAATTTCGTTTTAGGACTAATGTGAAAACATGACTCTGTGTGCATAGAGGAATTATAGGCAGAGATTTATTGCGTCTTGCTCTGGTGATTTCACAGTTGCATTAGATGGAAAGGGGGAGCGAATTTTTGGGGGAAGAAGCAGAGGCTTAGCACACACCCATGTGCTTGCCATGTATAGTCATGCACAGTATTTAGAAGCCAGTGGGGTTTTCAGGTTTAAGTCTGTAATGCAAATACATTCAGCATCACTAAGGCTGGTTGCCCTTGGTGGAGTGTAGGCAGTCACAGAGAATGCACATGGTGGTGGTCTGAAAAAACAGCTTGGACATGTGCATTTAAATAAAAGAAAAAAAAGTGGTTTCATAATGTGTCAGTCTGTAAAAGTGATTTCAAATTGTAAAAAGAGATTTTCACTTGGCCCGAAAAAAAAAAGAGCAGTAAGTGTGCTTTCAAATTGGCAAAGAAATTTCGTTTTAGGACTAATGTGAAAACATGAGTCTGTGTGCATAGAGGAATTATAGGCAGAGATTTATTGCGTCTTGCTCTGGTGATCTCACAGTTGCATTAGATGGAAAGGGGGAGCGAATTTTTGGGGGAAGAAGCAGAGTCTTAGCACACACCCATGTGCTTGCCGTGTATAGTCATGCAAAGTATTTACAAGCGAGTGGGGTTTTCAGGTTTCAGTCTGTAATGCAAATACATTCAGCATCACTAAGGCTGGTTGCCCTTGCTGGAGTGTAGGCAGACACAGAGAATACACATGGTGTTGGTCTGAAAAAAAAACAGCTTGGACATGTGCAATTAAATAAATTTTTAAAAAAGGTTTCATAATGTGTCAGTCTGTAAAAGTGATTTTCACTCGGCCCGAAAAAAAAAGAGCAGTAAGTGTGCTTTCAAAATGGCAAAGAAATTTCGTTTTGGGACTAATGTGAAAACATGACTGTGTGCATAGAGGAATTATAGGCAGAGATTTATTGCGTCTTGCTCTGGTGATTTCACAGTTGCATTAGATGGAAAGGGGGAGCGAATTTTTGGGGGAAGAAGCAGAGGCTTAGCACACACCCATGTGCTTGCCATGTATAGTCATGCACAGTATTTAGAAGCCAGTGAGGTTTTCAGGTTTAAGTCTGTAATGCAAATACATTCAGCATCACTAAGGCTGGTTGCCCTTGCTGGAGTGTAGGCAGACACAGAGAATACACATGGTGGTGGTCTGAAAAAAAAACAGCTAGGACATGTGCAATTAAATAAATTTTTAAAAAAGGTTTCATAATGTGTCAGTCTGTAAAAGTGATTTTCACTCGGCCCGAAAAAAAAAGAGCAGTAAGTGTGCTTTCAAAATGGCAAAGAAATTTCGTTTTGGGACTAATGTGAAAACATGACTCTGTGTGCATAGAGGAATTATAGGCAGAGATTTATTGCGTCTTGCTCTGGTGATTTCACAGTTGCATTAGATGGAAAGGGGGAGCGAATTTTTGGGGGAAGAAGCAGAGGCTTAGCACACACCCATGTGCTTGCTATGTATAGTCATGCACAGTATTTAGAAGCCAGTGAGGTTTTCAGGTTTAAGTCTGTAATGCAAATACATTCAGCATCACTAAGGCTGGTTGCCCTTGCTGGAGTGTAGGCAGACACAGAGAATACACATGGTGGTGGTCTGAAAAAAAAACAGCTTGGACATGTGCAATTAAATACATTTTTAAAAAAGGTTTCATAATGTGTCAGTCTGTAAAAGTGATTTTCACTCGGCCCGAAAAAAAAAGAGCAGTAAGTGTGCTTTCAAAATGGCAAAGAAATTTCGTTTTGGGACTAATGTGAAAACATGACTCTGTGTGCATAGAGGAATTATAGGCAGAGATTTATTGCGTCTTGCTCTGGTGATTTCACAGTTGCATTAGATGGAAAGGGGGAGCGAATTTTTGGGGGAAGAAGCAGAGTCTTAGCACACACCCATGTGCTTGCCGTGTATAGTCATGCAAAGTATTTACAAGCGAGTGGGGTTTTCAGGTTTCAGTCTGTAATGCAAATACATTGAGCTTCACTAAGGCTGGTTGCCCTTGCTGGAGTGTAGCACTGTGGACATGGGCTTTTTAAAAAATCTGAAAAGTGGTTTCATAATGTGACAGTTTGTAAAAGAGATTTTCACTTGCCCAAAAAAAAGAGCAGTTTGTGTGCATTCAAATTGGCAAAGAAATTTTGTTTTATGACTATTGTGAAAACAAATGTAGTAATATATTTAAATACAATAAAGGATTTTTTTTTTAGTTTTTTTCAGGTATTGCTGAAGAACAGTGAACAAAATTTAAGATGCCTACAAAATCTCGAGCTCAAAAAACGCTAAAAAAAAAACTATATTTGAAGACAACTGGAGGACCAAAGTTAGTAGAAGATGCTCATGTTGGGAAAAAGAAAAAATCTTCTGGTAAGCAGAAAAAAGAATTTCTTAACAAAATATTCAAAACAAAGAAAAATGTACAAAATGTCTGTCCTCGGAAAAATGTAACAAAACATAGAGAACAGCAAAAAATTGAGAATTTAGTTAATGCAAATATACCTTCTGCAATTGAAAAGTTTAACATAAACAGAAAAACAGCGTTTAAAGAGATACGTAGAAAAATGTTTCAGAGAAGAGTTCTGTCCAATTTGATAAAGGATGTGAAGAAATATAAGCAAAAGGCAAAATATTACAAGAGAAAAAAAGAAATTGAAGCCATTGCAGCAAAAGCATTAGAATTAAAAAGGAAACTATTCATATTAATTTTGAATAGGATGCGTACATTAGATAAAATGGTTAATGTACTGAAATCACAAAGCAAAAGCAAAAGAGTAGTGAACAGAACAAACTTTTGTAAAGTGTTTTTAGGAAAGTGGATGCATAGTTCAAGTAGTGAACCTTTTTTTAATGAAGAGAGCTATTTTCAAAGTAATAGTTTGCTGCATGCAGTTGACACCAGAGGTCGTTCATACGAAGTAAAAAATGGTTGCATAATGGAGAAGGAGATAATGGTTCCAAGAGATGAGGTACAAGTGATGGCAGATGAGGCAATGGGGAGACGTCCTAAAGCCCCAGTGTACACTTGGAATTGTAGTAGTATTTGCACTGTGCGTCAGGAATCTATTGACAGATTTCGAGAGTTTCTAAGAGAATATAGTAAAAAAAGTGTAAAACAAAAGATTAAGGTGCTTCAAAGTCTGGATCCATGCAGAGTGAGAGAGAATACTGGTTTGCAGGGTCATTCTCTTGCTTGTCTATCTAGAAAAGTGTGCAATAGTGTTTTCCATCATTTTAGGATGCTGGCTGTTCATCATACTGAAATGAGAAAGTTTGTGAGACGGTTGTATTTTGCCAAAAGTCCAGCAATAAAGTTAAATGAATTGAATAGGGCTCTGTTCCGAGGAACGGTATCAGATGTAGAGAAGGTTGTTGATGAAATTCAGTTTTGTTACTTTGGTCCTGAACAAAACAGTGCAGAGAAGGACACAGTAAATGAGGCAGAAGTGGAAGAGAATGTAGAACCCTCTGTAAGTAACACATTTAATGATCACATAACAAAATTTGCAATAGTCTCTAATGAAAGACCAAATGTTACTTGTATTTGTTGCCGCAGAACTCATTATAGAAAACAAACTAGGAATGTTGATCTCTACAGAAAGAGTGAAAATGAAGATAATTATAAGTGGATGGATTTTGCCACATATATATTTCTTGAAAATTGTTTTGAATTGGGTGAAGATCAGCGTATTTGTAAATACTGTTACAACAAGTTAGAGGAAAATAGAATGCCGACCAGAGCTGTACATAATAATTTAGAATTGGATGCTATTCCTGCTGAACTTTCTGAATTAAATACATATGAGTCTATACTCATTCAATGTGTTCATCCGTTCCAGACCATAGTACGTATGGAGCCCAAAACTGGTAAATTACCTCCTTCAGATTTACTGAGAGGTTTAAAAGGTAGAGTGGTGTATTTGCCCTTGGATTTGAAAAAAAATATGGAAACTATTGATGCGGATACTTTGGAAACTGAACCATTAATTATTCTGGTTAATGGTGTACCTACAAAGAATAAGAAGATTTGGCAGGAGCTGGTAGATGTGCGGAAAGTACAAAGAGCAAATTTGTATTTGAAAAAAAATAACAAATGGTATGAATCAATTTATATAGAAGAAGAAGAAGAAGAAGAAGATTTTCAAGAACACACAGAAACACCAACTGGACAAATTGAAAAAGTGGACAAGTCAAAGGAAGAAGAAATTTATGAACATTTTAGCATACATCCTCTCCATTCGAAAGAAGTTATGGGAGACAATATTGATCTCTTTCAGATGAAGAAAGCAAAAGGAAATCCCGTGAGTGTATGGGAGGAGAGCTTGGAAGCTCGATGTTTTCCCCAGCTGTTTCCTAAAGGAAAAGGAGGACGATACGATGAACGTCCAGAACAGATTCCAGCTTCAGAGTATCGGACTACAAGACTATATGCTGAAGATCCCAGATTTCGACAAAGTATTCCTTATTTGTTCCATCTTTTATTTGAAAGCGACTTGTCTGCACTGTCTTATGCAGTAAATCACATTTTAAAAAGTGGAGTACATTTACAAAATGTGTCTGCTAAGGATTTTATGGAGAAAGTGCAGCACCGAGATGATCATTTGGAAACACAACTGATCAATCTGATGGCTTGTCAGCGTGGGACAAATGAATATTGGTACCGACGCCATGGTGAACTAAAATGCATGTTACGCAATTTAGGAACACCAACATGGTTCCTTACCCTAAGCTGTGCCGAGTACGCTTGGGATGATTTACTGGATTTTCTACGAGAGGCCAATTCAAACATTAAAAACATCGAATACAAGACAGCAGGAGAACTGTGCTCATTGGATCCGGTTAATGTTTGCAGATATTTCAATCATAGATTTGAGGCTATGATGTCCTTCATCTGCAATAAAAAAAATCCACCCCTTGGAGAAGTAGTGGATTTCTTTTGGAGAAAAGAGTACCAGGCAAGAGGTGCTCCTCATATTCATATGCTGCTGTGGATCAAGGATGCCCCAAAGTTTGGAACAGATACTGATGAAGCAGTGTTATCTTACATTGAAGAATATGCAACATGTGGTATACCAAAAAGCAAAGAAGAGAACAAGTTAAAGGAGCAAGTTCTACGTTTCCAAAGTCATCGGTGTGGAAAATACTGTCGACGGAAATACAAGAGCAAAGAAAAATACTACACTAAATGTCGATTTGGATTTCCTAGACCTGTTCTTTCAAATGGAAGAGTCAACAGTTTTATGTCAGCTGTGAGACATACTATCACAAGAAAATCACCTAAGAATACCTACAACCTTAAAAGAAAAGAAGAATCAAAAAATATAAATGACTACAACCCAGTCATTTTATCCATGTGGAACGCTAACATGGATATACAGTATGTAGCTGACAATTCCATTGCTGTTGCACGATATGTAACGTCTTACATTACGAAATCAGAAAAAACAGAATTGAAGGAAATGTGGGAAGAGATTTCTCACGAGAAGACTGTCAGTAAGAAGCTGTACAGTTTCAGTTTGAAGATGTTATCGCATCGAGAAATTGGATCCTACGAATGTTCAGATAGGTTATCTTCTGCAAGTCTCTACTCGAAGTCAAGAAGAATAATTTGGGCAAGTTTAGGCCTTGCAGCAATGAGAAATCGGGTACTGAAATCTGTTGGAGAAATTGAATATTTGGCCGAGAATGACCCAGAAAGTACAGATATATTGAAAACAAACATGTTGGACACATATTATCCCAAGAGAAGTCATCATCTGGAGAACATGTGTCTCTATGAAGTGCTGCAGAACTACATTTATTCACGGAAAGCTGCAGAAGACATCAACAGTGGAAAATATAAAGTTGTTGGTGAAGAAGGATGTTTGGTGAAGCAAACCAAAGGAAGTTTGATTAATCACAGGAAGCTGAGTTGCGACACAACCGACAAGAAAGAATTTTACTACTTGGCTCTTTTACAGTTGTTTAAACCATGGCGTACAGAGGATGAACTACTGGGAGAATTCCAGAGCTATGAAGATTCTTTTAATGCTTGCAAAGACAGCATACAATGCAGTACATTCTCAACTTATCTGCAAATGTTAAATGAAGAAATAGAACAGGAAACTACAATTGCAGCAGAAATAGCTAGAGACAGTTCTCAGGACAGCCAAAGTTCAGGAACATACAGTCAAGATCCCCTAGGACAACCAATCGTTGAAAATGAAGCATCAATAGCCATGAATGAAGTGGAAACGGCTATGAATCAAGCTCAAGAAGAATTTATAGACTTACAAAATTTGGAAAGACAACTGAATCAAGAGCAGCAACACATTTATGAAGAGATCAAAAACAAAATTGATCACGGATTTCTACATATAAAAAAAGAGTGCTCATGCACATCATTTCATCCAATCAGGATGTATGTAAGCGGACAAGCTGGCACTGGAAAAAGTTTCCTAATTAAAGTCATCAGAAGCTACCTAAAGCAAAAAACGGATTCTACTTTGTCTTGTGTGGTTACTGCTCCAACTGGGTTAGCAGCATATAACATAAAAGGAATCACCTTACATCGTTTGCTAATGTTACCAGTGGAGCATGAGAACAAAATACAATTCAACAAGCTAACTGGAGAAGCATCCTTGGAAGTTTCAAGAGTATTGAAGAAGATGCAAGTTCTCATTATTGATGAGGTGAGCATGGTATCAAACTTAATGCTTGCCTTTGTGCATTTAAGAATGCAGCAAATTTTGAAGACAGACTATGACGTGTTATTTGGTGGAAAACACGTCATAGTTTTTGGGGATCTTTTGCAACTTACTCCAGTTAAAGGACAACCAGTGTTTAATACTGTGACACATGAAGACACGAAGAAGTCATTGGGAAGCATTGGAAATACAAATATTTGGTCCTTCTTTGAGTACAAGGAACTTACAACTAATATGAGGCAAGCAAACGATGAAGAATATGGAAGTATTCTGAAAGATATCAGAATTGGACTACTCACAGAAGTTGGGAAAAAAGCATTACAGAGTCGGCTGCTACATAATTTATTTCCAAAGGAAGAAATAGTTGCAGAGAAAATATACAAGAATATTGCAGAAAACAAAAGTGTCATCTGCTTAATGCCAACTCTACGTGAATGCTCAATATTTAATGAGGAGCTTTTGAAATTGGAAAAGGAAGAGATCAGGAAATTGGAAGCAGTGGACAAAATTGAGGATGGAAGAATTACTGTCACAGTAACAGGCAAACTGAAAAATAAATTGGACTCACTAGAGAAGAACATCTCCAAAACAGCAGGATTAGAAAAAAATCTATATGTTTGCATGAACTGTAGAGTATTTTTAAGGAGAAATTTGGATGTTGAGAAAGGCTTAGTGAATGGAGCGATGGGAAGAGTTGTGGGTTTTATTAATTATCAGAAAAAAGAAGGAATTGAATGTTTACAGATAAAATTTGATCAGATAGATGAAGTTAAAGATATTTGTCGTTGTACAGTTCGTTTTATGCTTGTGAAAGACTTATATGTACGTAGGAAGCAGTTTCCGTTTTCTCTAGCATATGCTGTAACTATCCACAAGTCTCAAGGATTGACTGTAGATTGTGCATTTGTGAACATTGGTTCAACTGTGTTCAAAGAAGGTATGGCATATGTAGCTTTGTCACGAGTCAAAACATTATCAGGTTTATTCATGATAGACTTTGATGACTCAAAAGTTAGTGCTGATACAAACTGTGTAAAGGAGTATAATAGATTAAGAAGAAGCTATGCTCCTCATTTAGGTCAGTATCCTGTGTTGGAGAAACGTGTAGTTTCTCGTAAAAGGAGAAATGAGAATATCTGTAATGAAGATATAGAGAAGAGGAAAAAAAAGAGGAGTGATGTAATTGCAAGCAAAAAGAAAAAGGACAATGAAGAACAGGTTGTAGGATGTCATTTTGAAAATAGCTCTGGTGTCAACTGCTACGCTAATGTAGTGCTGAATGTTGCATTTTATCTGGAAAGTTTGCAAGAGCAGATAATAGTAAATCAGGGAAAAAGATTCTGTTCAGAGCTGAGTCTCCTTTTTCAAAAGCTGAGTAAAGATAAAACTCAAATAGAAAGTGCTACTGATATTAGAAAACTTTTAGATGTATGTTCAGGACGAACACAGTTTTCTCAAAATGAACAGCAAGATGCACACGAATTTTTGATGTATTTTCTTCAGGTAGTGGAAGAAGAAGGAGTTCCCATTGACATTTTTTTTGGTCTCTCTTATAAATGGGAACATAGTTGTGATAATTGTTATAATATATGTGGCTCTATTGTTGATAATGAAAGGTTTATTTATTTGACATTGCCAGAGAGTAAAACAGTCACTTTTGCAAAATTAGTTAAAGATGCTAATCATAGCATGAAATGTGGTGAGTGTAATTCTGACATGTTTTCAACATTAATTTTAAGGGAATACGGACAGTATGTAATTTTAATGATGCAACGATGTAGAGCTGATGGTTCAAAATTGGATACTTTAATAAAGAAGTTTACAGGACAGCAATTATCAATTTCAGGAAAAACTTTTGTAACTGTTGCAATAATTTTCCATGATGGACCTACTGTTACTTCTGGACATTACACAGTTTATCTAAAATGTGAAAAAGGCTGGACACTGTGTAATGATTCCCAATTGATTTTCAAACAACGTTTGCCTTTTGATTTAGCAAATTCCTATCTAATCTTCCTGAAACCTAAATTTTAGAGAGACTTGGCAAGATCTGGACAAAATAATTTTACCATTTTACTGGATTACCATTGCAATTTTGTAGAAAAAATATTTTTAAAATTATCATTTGGCCTAAAGGAAAGATAACCAATTGTAATGTGGACTTTTTAAATTTTTAATGCAATTTAGAAAAACCAATAATTTTTAGATAATCGGTAACTTCTGCATATTTTAAATTTTGGAATGCTATTGGACTGCCATTGGAAATTTTTTCAAAAATGATTTAAAAAATTACTATTTGGCCATGTGGAAAAGTAAGCAATTCTATTGTGGACTAAATAAATTATTCAAAAAATTTTCGTGAACCAAAATGTTACAGAGAATCGGTGAGATCTGGACAGATTAAACTTTAGAATTTTAATGGATTTCCCTTGGAAATTTATTCCAAAAAAAAAAAAAAAAATACTATTTGGCCTAAAGGAAATGAAATCAGATGTATTTTGGAGTTATTTGAGATATAATATTGTGATTATACTTCTGAAACAAACATATCAGACGGTATTTTAAAGAAATAAGTATTGTTTTTAGATGATATTTTTTTAGAATAATATGCATTTCTGTAATGATAAGTTTAAGTGAGAAGAGATTCTGGGCTTTTTTAATACAATCTTTGAGATTGTTATTTTTTTTTGCCCGCTGTAAAATGATGAATGCAATTGCTTTCACAATTTATAGTGAAATGCAATATATTCTGAAAACAGCAAAAATAAGGCAAAAATATTTTTTTGAAAAAAATGTAAATATGTATACTGTATTATAAATTGTTAAAAAAATATTAATACTTTTTTCTTTTTTTTCAGATCGATATAGAAAATTTTCGAAAACTACAACCATTTTTAAAACTATTTTTTAAAAAAACAAATGAATAAATATTTTTTTGAGTGAGTATGGTAAGTCAATAATAATAATTGTAGTCTCTCAAGGACCTTGTAATTTGATAATTGATTTTTAGTGTTTTTTTAAAAAAATAAAAAAAAGGTACGCGCACCGTACACGTACGGTAAAAAAAAAAAAAAGGTTTTAAAAAACATATGTAAAAAAAAGATGAAAGATAAGGTTGGCTCTTAAAAGAACCGTTGTGTTCATGCAGGGACAGAGGAAAGGAAGCATGGGAATATTAGACGGTACGACAAGTGTGCTGATCTATTTTACTGTTCACCAGGGAAACACTGGTCTCCCTATAAGTAATTAGATCGTGACAAGTGGCGCACCGTACTTCAACCCTCGCAAACCGAGGGTTAATTTCCAGAGGGCCAGCAAAAGGAGATTCTCCCCCCACAGATGAAGGGCTCACCTGACCTGCAGAAGAAGGAGTCAGCCCTGCAGATGATGGTCCAGGCTGAGCTGCTGTGGATGTACTGGCTCGTCTTTCTGAAGAGTTACCTCCAAAAAGATGACCATGTGTCCTTCTGTGTACATCCTGGAGGTGTCTCTTCATGGTGTGATTCCCAAAGGAATACTTCCTGTCAGGATTACCTCTAGAAAGTACACGCTGACACAGCCTGCAAGTAACTAAGGGTGCATTCACCTTTTGCTGGCCTTCTGGAAAAGTAAAATAATCCCAAACATAAGAAGGCTTTTGTTTCCTCGATCTCTGCCTCAAGACAGTGCTGCTGGTGCTAGCCTCACTCTCAGAAGAGCTCTGCTGTTCTGCCATCGTATCCCAAAGACAAACCAGCTCCTTCTCCCAAGGGATCACAAGCAGAAATGAGGGGAATGGGTGTGGTGTAGGAGAGTTCTAGAACTGAAAGTAGTTTCAACCAATCAAAAGTTGTGTTTCAAGATCACATGACCTACCGTACGCTTACGGTACGCTTACGGTACGCTTACGGCAAAAAGTACGCGTGCGCGTAAAAAAGACACGCGCTTGCGCGCATGCGCATAACAGTCACTCCCAGGCACTTCCGCGTAACGTGCGCGTGTGGCGTAAGCGCGCACGCGTCCCACGCGCAGTACGCGCGGCTACGCGAAGTGCGTAACTATACGCAAGCAGCGTAGATAGATTGCGGACGTTGCGTAAACCGTACGCTTACCGTGAGCTTACGGTACGCGTACTATAAAAAAAAAATAAAAAAAAAAAAAAATCTGGTAATAAATTTTACATGTTTATTTTAAAAAATATATTAAAAAAAAATATTTAAGGATTTTAAAAATTTAAGCATAGTCTTTATAAAATGAAAGAAAATTAAATTAAAAATATGTTTGAAAAAAATGAAGAATAAAAAAAAAAATTAGCATTTAAAAAACCTTGCAAATTCACTGAAAAAACCATGGGTTTCACACACGTTATAGTTAGGAATTAGCATTTAAAAAACCTTAGAAATTCACTGAAAAAACCATAGGTTTCACACACGTTATAGTTAGGAATTAGCATTTAAAAAACCTTAGAAATTCAGTGAAAAAACCATAGGTTTCACACATGTTATAGTTAGCTGGACATTTTACTCGTAAAAAACCAATGAAATTGCCCCGTTATAGTTAGTTCAGCTAACTATAACTCGCGCGCCCGCAATGCACTGCTGATGACGTCACATATTACATCACTCATGACATGGTCAGTGACATCACTCATGACATCACTGATGACATCTCAAATGACATCACTGATGACATCACTGATGACATCATCCTTGTGATAGAGTAGCAGACCTCCTCTCACCTTAATATAAGCTTTGATACACACATTCAAAAATAGAGACTAAAATTTTCAAAAAAATGGACATACCAATACCAGTTACAACAACCTCTTCAGTAATTCTAAGATCCACATACACATCCACTCATTCACCAACAGTCCTATACAGTCACTCATACATGTACTCACTCATCATATGTACTCATACACCTATACATCCTGTTACATAATGCCACTCATCCATAGAGTTACTCACACACATAGTCACTCATGCTAATAAAGAATCAAACATCCATTCACCTGCATATACAGTTATACACACACCACCACACTTACTTCTACGGAAACTTACACATACTTAGTCTTTTAAACAATCACTTATAGAAACACATACTTATTCATACAGGAACTCTTTCAATCTCTCCCTCTCACATATACTCACATATATACACCAATAGTCACATATACTAGTTTAAAACATATGTAGTTACTCCTGAAGACACTATTGGGACAGTCATTCACTCACTAACACACCCATACACACACTCATCCACCCATACAGTCCTGCACACATGCTGTCTTCAACACATACAAACAGTGAGTCACTCATTCATGCACCTATGCACTACGTAATACCCCCCACCGAACCATACAGACACTCAGACTGATACTCAAAAAAACAACTACTAACCTATATAGACACCCATGTAGCTACTCACCAACCCATGCAGCCACTTATACACAAAGTGAGAGATACACTTAATCAGTCAGTTACACAATCAATTTTTTAAAAACAAATCATCCATTTAGACACTTATATACCCATTTATTCTTCCATCGACCTTGAGATATACATATATAAAACAAATTTAATTTTCAGAAAAACACACATTCACTGGATGATGTCATCAGTGATGTCATCAGTGATGTCATTTGAGATGTCATCAGTGATGTCATGAGTGATGTCACTGACCATGTCATGAGTGATGTAATATGTGACGTCATCAGCAGTGCATTGCGGGCGCGTGAGTTATAGTTAGCTGAACTAACTATAACGGGGCAATTTCATTGGTTTTTTACGAGTAAAATGTCCAGCTAACTATAACATGTGTGAAACCTATGGTTTTTTCACTGAATTTCTAAGGTTTTTTAAATGCTAATTCCTAACTATAACGTGTGTGAAACCTATGGTTTTTTCAGTGAATATATATATATATATATATATTCACTTAAAAAACCATAGGTTTCGCACATGTTATAGTTAGCTGGACATTTCCCTCGTAAAAAACCAATGAAATTCCCCCGTTATAGTTAGTGCAGGCAACCATAACTCACGCGACCGCAATCCTCTGCTGATGACGTCAGATATTACATCACTGTATTTAGACACCTATTTACCCATGTCTTCTTCCATTAATCTTTAGCTATACATATATTACAAATATTTATTTTTCAGAAAGACACATATTTAATCAGTGATGTAATATCTGACGTCATCAGCAGAGGATTGCGGTCGCAGGAGTTATAGTTGCCTGCACTAACTATAACGGGGGAATTTCAATGGTTTTTCACGAGTGAAATGTCCAGCTAACTATAACATGTGTGAAACCTATGCTTTTTTTAAGTGAATATATATATGTATGTATGTATTATCTACTGGCGGTCGCCAGTAGATAGTTATAGTTACAACCTAGTTTCCATAGGAAATCTCAAAATTCTATTTTTAATAACTTTGGCGCCGGTTGACGAATCCTCGCGAAATTTTCAAAACTAATGAGGCGCTCTGTTCAGCTCCTACCCTGAAAGTTTCAGGGTGATTCGTCAAGCAGGGACCGAGAAAAAAGGGGGGTCCCAAAACGCGTTTTCCCCATGCATTTTTCCATAGGACCTTTAGACACAGCTACAGCCCGAACGGCTGAACAGAGTTACTTGAAATTTGGCAGAGAGGTAGCCATAAGGCCAAGGAAGTGCCTTTTGCAGGTCTTCCTATAGGCAACTATAACTCACGCGACCGCAATCCTCTGCTGATGACGTCAGATATTACATCACTGATGACATATGTGTCTTTATGAAAAATAAAAATTTGTATTATATATATAGCTAAAGATTAATGAAAGAAGACATGGGTAAATAAGTGTCTAAATACTGTGATGTAATATCTGACGTCATCAGCAGAGGATTGCGGTCGCGTAAGTTATAGTTGCCTGCACTAACTATAACGGGGGAATTTCATTGGTTTTTTACGAGTGAAATGTCCAGCTAACTATAACATGTGTGAAACCTATGGTTTTTTAAGTGAATATATATATATATATATATATATATATATATATTCACTGAAAAAACAATAGGTTTCAGGGGTGTTATAGTTAGCTGGACTTTTCACTTGTACAAAACCATTGAAATTCCCCCGTTATAGTTAGTTCAGCTAACTATAACTCGCGCCCCCGCAATGCACTGCTGATGACGTCACATATTACATCACTCATGACATGGTCAGTGACGTCACTCATGACATCACTGATGACATCTCAAATGACTTCACTGATGACATCACTGATGACATCATCCAGTGAATGTGTGTTTTTCTGAAAATTAAATATGTTTTATATATGTATATCTCAAGGTCGATGGAAGAATAAATGGGTATATAAGTGTCTAAATGGATGATTTGTTTTTGAAAAATTGATTGTGTAACTGACTGATTAAGTGTATCATAGTGAATACATGGCTTAGTGAGTAATGTTTAAATATGTAAATATCTGTATCAGTCTCTCACTTTGTGTATAAGTGGCTGCATGGGTTGGTGAGTAGCTACATGGGTGTCTATATAGGTTATTAGTTGGTTTTTTGAGTATCAGTCTGAGTGTCTGCATGGTTCGGTGGGGGTATGACGTAGTGCATAGTTGCATGAATGAGTGACTCACTGTATGTGTTGAAGACAGCATGTGTGCAGGACTGTATGGGTGGATGAGTGTGTGTATGGGTGTGTTAGTGAGTGAATGACTGTCTCAATAGTGTCTTTATGAGTAACTACATATGTTTTAAACTAGTATATGTGACTATTGGTGTATATAAGTGAGTATATGTAAGAGTGTGAGATTGAAAGAGTTCCTGTATGAATAAGTATGTGTTTCTATAAGTGATTGTTTAAAAGACTAAGTATGTGTAAGTTTCCGTAGAAGTAAGTGTGGTGGTGTGTGTATAACTGTATATGCAAGTAAATGTATGTTTGATTCTTTATTAGCATGATTGTCTATGTGTGTGAGTAACTCTATGGATGAGTGGCATTGTGTAACAGGATGTATAGGTTTATGAGTACATATGATGAGTGAGTACATGTATGAGTGACTGTATAGGACTGTTGGTGAATGAGTGGATGTGTATGTGGATCTTAGAATTACTGAAGAGGTTGTTGTAACTGGTATTGGTATGTCCATTGTTTTGAAAATTGTAGTCTCTATTTTTGAATGTGTGTATCAAAGGTTATATTAGGGTGAGAGGAGGTCTGCCACTCTATCACAAGGATGATGTCATCAGTGATGTCATTTGAGATGTCATCAGTGATTTCATGAGTGATGTCATGAGTGATGTCACTGACCATGTCATGAGTGATGTAATATGTGACGTCATCAGCAGTGCATTGCGGGCGCGCGAGTTATAGTTAGCTGAACTAACTATAACGGGGGAATTTCAATGGTTTTGTACAAGTGAAAAGTCCAGCTAACTATAACACCCCTGAAACCTATGATTTTTTCTGTGAATTTCTGAGGTTTTTTAAATGCTAATTCCTAACTATAACGTGCCTGAAACCTATGGTTTTTTCTGTGAATTTCAAAGGTTTTTTAAATGCTAATTTCTAACTATGCCTACAGAGATAGGACATGTGAAGAAAGAAGAAAAGATGCACAGAAAGAAAAAAAAGAAGTGCAGAAAGAAGCAACAGAAGTCCTCAAAGACGAAGAAAAGTGCAGGAAGAAGGATAACGTGCAGAAAGAACAAAAAGAAGAGCAGAAAGAAGTCTTGTTGCAAAATCATCCTGTACCCTCAACTTTTTCAGACGGATACTGGTGGTAACTGAGTCTGACTAACCAGTCCTAGAGCCAGTGCTATGTTAAAAGACACTTAGAATACAGTGAAAACACCTACATACACTAGGGAACATTATGCGTTGGGGTCCCCCTGTGATTAGCATGACCTCCTCTGTAAGCCCCTAGTATATAATAGGGCAGGGGGATTAAAACTACCTCTTAAAACAGGCCACAGGGCGTTTTTGCACACGTTAACTCAGGCCCCGTCCCCTCCCTTCACCACTGTGTAAACACGCCCCGTGTCCGTTTTTACTTGGGAGATTAAGTTCATTTGAATCCTGAGGGTCCCTAGGGTCCAACTAGCCCACTAGGTACCTTCATTAAGTGCCACAGAGCTGCGTTGCAGAGAGGAGTAAAAAGTGGCACGGCCTGGACCACCTCTCTGCAATGCAGCTCAGTGGCACTTACTGGAAGCACTTGGTGGGCTAGTTAGCCCCCAGGGGCCCTCAGTATTGAAGGGAAATTATATCCCCAATTTAAAACGTGCCATAGTGCGTGTTTGCACACGTCACCTCAGGCCCCGTCCCCTCCCTTCACCACTGTGTAAATGCACCCTGTGGCTGTTCTAAGTTGAGAGATTAAGTCCCCTTGAATCCTAACGGTCCCTAGGGTCACTAGACCACTAGGTACCTCCAGTAAGCACCACAGAGCTGCGTTGCAGAGAGGTGTAAAAAGGGGCTTGGCCTCAGAACACCTGTCTGCAGCGCAGCTCCCTGGCGCATACTGGAGATGCCTGTTGGGCTAGTTGGCCCTCAGGGACCCTCAGTATTGAAGAGGAATTAATTCCTCAACTTACAACTCGCCAGGGGGCGCGTTTGCAGAGTGCTGCAAGGAGGGGGCGCCGCACAATGCCAGTCTTTTATTTATTTTAATTTTTTAAGAAGGGGGGCTGTGTGATTCCCCTTCTTATTCTAATTAATTGGCCCTAATGACCCCATCCCCCAGGGCCTGTCTCCTAATTATATATTTTTTTGACCCCAATCCCCAGGGCCGGCCACTGTTTTTTATTATTTAAAAAAAATATATATTTATAGACACACCTAGGACATGCTGGACAAACCGTACGTACCTATCACCATGACGATTTGCGTGATATTCATTAAAAGGCGACTATGCATACAATGAATCCACATGGAATGTATTTACACCACTAGTGAAGCTCTGACATGTCTGATGCCCTACCGTGCCTAATCCCAGTAGACACCCTTGTCGTTTATTAATACACATACACACCAAGCCATTCAAAGGGGATTCGACAAAAATTAGACCAAAACTATGCAAGAAACCCCCCTCATGATTAATAAAACACACATCCACTGCCGGATGTGTAATACTTTTTATTTTACTCTCTGGAAAGGGGACGAACATCACTTGAGAGTCACAGCGCGCTCCTGGCAGAGCCCAATGCTGTGTTACACCCACCATTGCCTGCTGAGTGCCACACACCTCTGTGTTGTATTCCACTAGCTAGTGCATATGCTATGACACTCTCTAGCCCATGTGCACTGTAACACCACCCCGTGAATATGTCATGCCACACTTGTCTTCGCACGGGTTATATTGCCCCATCTAACGTGCCTTCCTCGATGCCTATGTTATAACGCACAGTGCTATGCCATACATATTACAATCTGGGATCCATATCTTTGTCACAGTGCATATGCAACGTTACACTCCCCAGCACATATTTTATATTACAGCTTTAGAGACTAGTTAGGTTACACAACACTGCCCTGTGCATATTACACTCCAAGGCGCATATCGCATAGCACGCGCTAGTGCCTGTGCTATCTCGCGCTCTCCAATGAATCTGTCATTGCGCACAATGTATTGCACATTATATTTCACGCCCGGTTCATCTTATATCACACTTTTTGGTGCATAGTTTATACCATACACTATATCTAGTTTTCATTTTCAATCGTGCTCTCAGACTATGTTCTATATAACACTGTGTTCACCTACCATTTTCACGGGCATTACATTTTGCGATAGGGGGTGGAGGGTCAGGGGGTGTTTCTGCCAAGTGAGCCCGGAGTCACAGTCACAAACGTCCCCTTCTTCCTGAATAAAAGTGAGATTATGCTGCATACTTGTTCATATTTTAAGTAGTTTGCACAGACACACGTTTTAAAAACAATAAAGTTCCTAATACCCGCCTTCTCTGAACAGTTAGCTTGCTGCCCCATCCCCCTCTTCCCTATCCTCTGTTGTGTGAATCCATGGACTAGCCTCCTCCCTCCTGCCATGCATGGTCTGATGTGCTGCCACTGCCCTCAATTTAGTATGATGTACCAGTCCACTCCTCCTGCCCTCCATGGCCCAATTATATGTCCCATCATTGACCTCCTGCTTAAACTCTGTGCTTAGCTTGCTGCCCCTATTCTCCTTCCCCCTGCCCTCCGATGTCTTTGTGCATGCCCCTGCTCCATCCTTTTTGCCCACCATGTTCCATGGACCTGCCACTCCTATCTACTCTGAGTGTTCTGTTGAGCTGCCACTCCCCTCCCACCTGCCTAGCATTGTCAGATGACTGTAACCTGTCCCTGCCACCTCCACCCTGCCTGTCCACATGCCATGCCCCTATCCTCTTCCTCCTGTCCACATGGTCCATTGTACTGCCACACCCTTCTGCCCTCCCTGGTCTGTTGTGCTGCAACTGCTCCTCCTGCCTGCCCCGTGCGGTCTGTTGTGAGGCCCCTTCCCCTGAACTTTCTTGTCTGTGCACAGGTCCTGACCCTCCCTTCTATCCTCCATCGTCCTTTGTGCATGCCCCTGCACCCTCCTTCTTGCCCATCATAGCCATTGTGCTGCCACTAACCCTCCCACTTGCCATGCATGGTCTTCTGTGCTGCCATGGCCCCTCTCACCTTCCCTGTGTGGTCAGTTAGCTGCCCCTGACCCCCTCCCACCTTCCCTCCATGGTCTGTGTGTATGCCATCACAGTCTCACTGTTGCTCTTCATGGTGTGTCTTGCTTCTAGTGCCCATCCTGCCTGACCTCCATGGCTATCTTGCTGCTCCTGCCCTGCCCCCTTGCCCCCAGCCCTCTGTTTACATGTGCAGACCCCTACTCCCTCCCTCCTGGCTTGTCTGTTCCATTGTAATGCCCCTGATCCGTCCCTCCTGCCCTTTATGGTCTGTTTTGCTGCAGCTTTCTCTCCTGTCTGTCCATTATGGTCAGCTAGCTACCATTGCCTCTTGGCCCTCTGTTCTCTGCTGTCCATGTGCATGGTCCTGTCCCCTCCCTCTTGCTTTCTATGGGTTGTTGTGCTGCACTCCCGTCCCGCATGCCCTGTGTGGTGTATTGTGCTGCTGCAAACCCTGATGCCTGCCCTGCAGGGTCAGTTTGGTGCACCTCTCCATGTCCCTCCTGTCCTCTGTTATCCAAGTCCATGTCCCTACCCCATGTCCTTCCATGATCCAATGTACCATACTTGCGAACATTTTGAACTTGGTAAGAGGGAGATTTTGAAAAAAAACTAGGGTATTGATTTTCCCCTTTGAGTTACATTGAAAAAGAGGAGATTGTAGACAGGAGACAGATCAAATAAAGCCCGTTTGAGCTTAAAAACATTGGACGTTTCCTGGCTGAATCAGGTCTGTTGGCATGTATGGTTGTACTACCATTGCCTCTTCCTTCTGCCCACAATGGTCTATTACATTGCCACAGCCTCTCTTGCAAGTCCTGTATTGTTGGTTTGTTGCCCCTGCCCCCCTTTCCACTGCCCTCCATAGTCTGTTGTGCTGCCACGGCCCTTCCTGCCTGCTCAGTGTGGTTAAATTGTTGCCTTTGCACCCTCCTACCTGCCTTCAATTTTCAGAGTCCGTGCCCCTGGCCTCTGCCTCTCAACAGTATCCTAATGAACAACTAGATTGCTAACATTCTATATTTATTACAAAAGTGTGGAACGCCTGACGTCATCTTGATGTAATCAAAACTGTAATACCTAGAGCATTTCCTTTAGAAATTACATATATGAGAGGGTCTTATTGGCATCAAAATTATGGTTAGTGCTCTAAAAGACTAAAATAAGGACATATTTTCTGAGTTTTCAAATAGCGACAAAGCACTTTTAAATTATTTGTTATCTTTATGTTTTTTTATCCAGTTGACCACTTGATTAAATGTTGCACTTTGGGGAGAGGATGTGGTGTTACTTCCAGAACTGCAGACTTTGCAACTGGGGACCAGGTTGGAGTTTCTGCTTCAGCTCGACATTCTGTGATTCTGGTCAAATCACTTAGTCTCCCCATGTCTACAACCAAAATGAATTTGTTCTTGTGTGATGTAACCAATGCTCATGTAAAGCACTCCAATACCTGACAAGTCTGCACTATATAACACTGCAAAAACACAAAATAATAAGTGTTTTGCACACTTCTGTCATTGGGCTATATTTGGGCTACATCTGGGTGATTTTGGGCTACATTTGGGCTCTTTTGTCTCCGGTGGCCATTTTGGGAGATTCATTTGTTATGAAGTTTCCTAATTTCCTCATGTACTGCAGTCTCCTCAGTAGGAAATGCTTTCAGTTTTTTACTTTGATTCCATCATGAAGGTATTCAGATATGTCACACATTTGCCATAAATTCTGAATGTTAGCACTCTAGTTGCTCATTAGATCACTGTAGTAAAACTACTGTTCACCATGGAAGTCTGTTCCTGGTATTAAAAGTGCATGTTTCAATCTGCATGTCAGAATTTTTTAATGAAATAGAAGAGGATTTGAGAAGTCACTCAAAATGTGCCCTCATTTTCTTTCTTCAGCATTAATCATAATTTCTATGGCAAAATGAACCCCCTCATTGTGTTCCTTTTTAAATTAAATGTTTTAAGTGTTACCAGTTTATTCCAATCAAGATGGCTTCAGGTGTGCCATATTTTTGTCATAATGAAGACAGTAAGCGCTCTAGTTGTTTTTAAGAACACTCTGGGACATTCTGTCATTGGGCTATACTTGGGCTACATCTGGGTGATATTTGGGCTACATTTGGGCTCTTTTGTCTCTGGTGGCCATCTTGGGAGACTTTAGGAAATACTTTCAGTTTTTTACTTTAATTCCATCAAGAAGGGATTCAGATGTGTCACACATTTGCCATAAATTCAGAATGTTAGCACTCTTTTTGCTCATTAGATCACTGTAGTAAAGCTACTGCTCACCAGGGAAAACTGCTGCTGGTCTTGAAAGTGCATGTTTCAGTCTGCATGTCAGAATGTTTTAAAGAAATAGAAGAGGATTTGAGAAGTCACTCAAAATGTGCCCTAATTTTTCTTTCTGCAGCACTAATCATAATTTTTATGGAAAAATGAACCCCCTCATTTTGTTCCTTTTTAAATTAAATGTTTTAAGAGTTACCACTTTAATCCAAGCAAGATGGCTTCAGGTGTGCCATACGTTTATCATAAGTAGGACTGTTAGCGCTCTAGTTGTTCTTTGGAACACTCTGGGAAGCTGCAGTAGAACACAAAGGAATCAACTGACAGTCTCTGCCCTTGTTGGTTGTACATGTTTTACTGAGAATGTCAGACTTCATTCTCACTTGACTGACAAAGATAATGTGAATTTACAGAAAATATGCTCTCAGTTTAGCTTATAGATCACCTTCCAAACCTCTGTGGGAAAAGCATGAGAAAATATTTTTCTCTCAATCATGATATCCCAGCAGAAGGCTTTTTCACATGGTGAAATCACCTTAGAACATACCACAATTCCTAAAATGAGTATGGTACCATCAACAAATGATTTATAATGTAACTAAAGTTATAAAATATTCTATTAACTGCAATGCTTTTTAATGAGGTGCTATCATGTATATTGGTCCCAAGATGGCTGCCAACACTTCTTGGATGAAGTGCTGACAGCCAATCAGATCTCAGGATGAGATGTGTGGTTAGGCTCCGCCCACATATATATATGATTTTACTTTTGATTTTCTCAGGAACTACTGAACAGATTGACACCAGACCTGCAAAAGGCACTTCCCTGACCTGAGGACTACCTCTCTGCCAAATTTCAAGTAATTCTGTTCAGCCGTTCGGGCTGTACCTTGGACTAAAGGTCCCTATGGAAAAATGCATGGGGAAAATGCGTTTTGGGACCCCCCTTTTTTCTCGGCCCCCGCTTGACGAATCACCCCGAGACTTTCAGGGTAGGAGCGGAGCGGAGCGCCCCACCTATTTTGAAAATTTTGCGAGGATTAGTCAACCGGCGCCAAAGTTATTCCAAATAGAATGTTGCGGATTTCCTATGGAAACACGGTCCCAACTATAACTATCTACTGGCGACCGCTTTTTGACCTCCCGGTTTTGACTCTGTTTTTGCTGGTTTTATGTCTCTGTGAACTTTCTCACTGCTGTTCAGTGTTAAAGTGCAAGTGCTTCTGTTGTAAATTGTGTTATAGATTGGTGTTTCCTTAATGTATATATTTGGTTTACTAGTAAGTCCATAGTAAAGTGCACTGAGAGTGCCATGGCCTGTAATCAAATGCTGCTAGTAGGCCTGCAGCACTGATTGTGCCACCCACCTAAGCAGCCCTGAAAAGGGGTTTCAGATCTGCCACTGCAGTGTCTGCGTGCAGTTTGTAGCTGCCATGTCGACCTGGCAAGTGGACCCAATTGCCAGGCCCTAATCTTGCCTTTTCTTACCTGTAAGTCATCCCTAAGGTAGGCCTGATAGAACCCTGTAGACAGGATGCTATGTTTGGTAAAGGTAGGACATGTACCGGTGTGTGTTAAATGTCCTGGCGGTGAATTACAGTGTAATTCGTTTTTCACCACTGCAAAGATATCTTTCCGATAGGAAAGAATGAGAGTTTTACTTAAAACTTCTTTTAAGCATAACTTCCCATGGGGACAAGATAGGGAAATTGAGTTTAGTATGCCTGGACTCAGAATGTAAAAATGCATCTTTTAGTAAAGATGATTTTTATGTTCTGTGTTTGAAAATACCACTTTTAGAAAGTAGGTACTTTCTTGCTTAGTCTTCCTGTGTGCGTCTGCTGGGTTTGTGGATTTACTGTCTGGCTTTGGAGTGACAGGGGCTGGGGATGGGCATTCTCCTCAAACAGCCACTAGGGGGGTCGAGTTGTGTCCAGCCTTTCCTGGATGAGTCAGGGCTGGGCTGAATACACCTGGGCTGCATTTAGAGTGGTGGGAGGAGATTCACTTGCACCTGAATGGGCCTGGTTTGTTTTAGACT
Organism: Triturus cristatus; assembly: GCF_964204655.1. NCBI lineage: Eukaryota > Metazoa > Chordata > Amphibia > Caudata > Salamandridae > Triturus > Triturus cristatus. The sequence goes on from NC_140591.1 coordinate 1,332,799,550, forward strand.
AAACTGTCTCCACCTCCTGCTGGGAAGCTGGGCCAGAGCGGACCACACTGGTTTGGACTAAGCACAGGCACTCTCTGCCTAAGAGAACAAACACATTTTAGGTATAAATATTGGAGCCCAGACCCCAGGATTTTAGAACTCGCTGGAATCAAGGAACCTGCCAAGAAGAAGAGCTGGAAGAGCTGCCAGGAGGAGTACTACCACTTTGCTGTGTTGTTGCTTTGTTGGGTTGGCCTGCAGTTGCTGCTTCTGCCTTGGGCAGTGAAAGGACTGCGCTGAATTTTTTTTACTTGTGCTGAGTATTTCCAAGAGCTTCAAGTAGAGCTTGGCTCCAGTTCTGAAGTCTCAGGGACTGGAAAGACTTCACCAACCTCTGGGTAGCGCTGCTAGAACCGCTGTTTCAGTTGCCACAGAGAATGGAAAAGCAACCGACTCTGTCACCGACACAGACACTGGCTCCGTGTCCTGAAGACACTGTAGAAGGCACCGCCGCATCTTGCACAGCAACCCTGGTCTCACCTGCGATGACCGACGCCACCGAGCAGCTGCTTGTACCGTGACCTGTGGGCACCGCATTCCGCACCGTCTTGCTTCATTTAAATGCCCTGGTCTCACTGACGCCGTCGCTGCCTGCTGACTTCGATACCCATGACCGCATCATGGCTGGGGGCACCGCTCGTAAGTTTCACAATGCACCACCTTGTCCCACACAGCCGTCTGAGCTGACCGACGCCAGCTCCCGCTAATGGGCTCTGTCACCTGCACCGTGATCTGTCAGCACCTCAACGAGCACCGCCTATCATCTCGCATTGCATCCCTGGTCTCCCTGATGCCGCCTGATGACCATCACCGAGCCACTCCCTGCACCGTACCTTGAGGGCACCACACGCTGCACCGCTTCCCTTCACATCACAGCCACGACGGTTGCCACGACCGTCTTGCACCAACGTGTCAGCTGCAACAAAAAAGGTACTGTTTACGAGTCTGCCAACATCCCCGACCGACGAGGATAGGCAGTACTGTTGGATTCTGTTGTTTTAAGTATTGCGATAACCCCTGTCAGAGCTACTGACTCGGAAGAACTGTGGCCCTGGAGAATTCCCATAGAATCCCATGTTCTGGTGTCAACATGGGCTTCTATTGGAATTCTCTGCGGCATATTATCAAGCCCATTATCGCCGCTTTAGCTGCAGTTTTCTGCCGCTAAAGCGGCAATAATTTTAACGCCGTGCTTGATAATATGCCCCAGAGTTTTTAAGATATTCCTGCAATTTTAAAGGCTATCTTGCAAAGTATATATTTTGTAATACTGTATGCTGGATTTTTATCGTTTTGGTCTTGTGTTAGATATATAAAAATATTGACTAGTTTTCTAAACTGGTGTGATGTCCTTTTGTAGTGTTTTCACTGTATTACTGTTGCTTATGTGCAAATGCTTTACACACTGCTTATGAGATAAGCCTTACTGTTTGTGCCAAGCTACAAAGGGGGTGAGTAGGAGTGTAACTCCCTTTCCCTGACTAGAAAGAAGGGTCTCTTCCTGGACAAAGGTACCTAGCTCTGCCAACTAGAGACCGCCATTTCTAACAATGTATATAATTAAATGTTTTCTTTTCAAAACACCCAATGGCTCACAGTACTTTCTCTGTGGGTGAGTACATTGTGCTTCGGCAGAAAGCCATTACTCACAGAGAATGGGAATTTAGTTAAATGAAAACGTCTGATTACAATATTTAAATATTTGTGTGCATATTAAATATTGATTATTGCCGTTGCACAATCAGCATTGGTTTAAAAGTCCATCTAGCACGGAAATAATGCCATTCCCATGAATTTTTTGCCATAACTTGTGTGGATTTTATATCATTCCAACGAATTACAGATGTCATCAAATGAACCTGTTGCCTGCTTGTTATATTTTAAAATAATCACGACTTTAAATGATAGAAATATATATTTTGATTTCACCCATCTTAATCATTGCCCAATTATTAAACAACATTTTCCCTACGAAATTCAAATAAAATCTGATTATTCTATCTGCAATCAGTGGCTTATTGTTAGCTGCATTAAGCAGGGAGCAGCTGCAAACCTTCACACTTCTGCAAACAAAATGGAGTTCCTATTAAGCAGAAAGCAGCTTCTTCTCCATAAACCCTATTTTTTGTATAACAATAAAAAAGATTTTTTTTTTTTTTTTTTACTGCACACAACCAAAAAGTATAATATAGTGTTTAACTACATGTTTTCAATAAACATGTGCCAGGTTGGGGAAAATGTATATTTTCATTGCATCTGAACCAAATTAAAAAAGCACTTTAAAAAATACACGGGTAAGGTGCGTTTTAGTGTGCAGCAAAGGCTTCTCTGGGGGGCTTTCACAGCTATAAATACACGCGGCCCTGACCTCGTGGTTTAGTATCATGTCCACAGAGGCCATTAATGCTTTTATTGGACCCTTACAGTACACGTTTAACCCGCTATGTGTTTTCTGTCATGTAAGTGTATGCACGCATAGTTGTGTTACTTGTGTTAAAGATCTGCACCTGCTCCGACGTTATGCAGATTGTACTGCACATTGATGCTCTTTTTACTTTGAGCTAATTGACGTGCAACACACGGGTGACGCGATTATACCTGAACTTTCCTGCTGGGTGATAAAATATCCCTCTCTTTTCTGCATTATGTGAATTACAAATTCTGAAAGCGCGTTCGCTGCACTCTTTACTACTGGCTAATGCACGATGAATGTTCTTTATTATGACGCCAAAGATTTATATTTTTTGGCCGTCGTGCATTCAGAAACCAATCTCGAGAACGAGAAGTAATTAAATGACAAACATTTTGGGTGCTGCTGAACGCAGTGTTTATCCGAAGCTCCCTCTCCCAGTGTGACCACAGTATTGAAGAAATCGCTGAAAAATAATATTAGAAATTGCCTATTTAATAAGCTTAAATTCCCAAGAGATTGCTTCTTCCACATTCTTTGCTCAGCATGCCCCTCCTCCCCCTCAGCACATACCTACCCCTTCACACACAGTTATCCTTAAACGACAGCGAGACAGCTGTGTGCACGAATCCACTTAAGTGAAAGGTTTTACCCATTTAGCATTGCAGCTGAGAGCCCTCAACAGGCATCGGTTTATGAAAGCACAGGCAAAAAAAAATCAATTTTAATTAGTGTTTTTGGCTTTAATGAAATGTGATTTCAGAATTGGCATTTTAGCTAATACTGTTGAGATTTATTACAGGGTGATGCTAATTACTTTTCTCTTGAATTGCTGAGGCCCATGAATAATTGCAATAAAATGGCAGATTTGCTGATTCTAGGACTATATCAGCACTTCAGAGCTACAGAACAAAAGGATACACAAAGGGTCACAGGTACATTTCACATTAGTTCTCATAAATTGCAGCACAATTCTTCTAGGGCATGTTTCAGGAAGCCCTGCATGTGTGCTGTAATTAGGTGCGATTCTTTGATGAAGATGTCAGCCTATGAAAGCTATCTATTAAACAGTTCTGGTGGGGAAGATTCAGCATGGATGGGAATAGAAAGTGCATCCGGTTCTACAAAGAAGCACAATTTCCTCTTGCTCTGATTTGCCATATTTAAATCGCTGTATTACCTTAGTCTCGGACAAAGGTGTCTACTGTGGGCCTTCGGGACCAGCGCTACACCAGAATTTCAGGTTACCCTCTGTACTATAGTTCCAATAAGCTTCATTATACTGCCCTGTAGTGTGATATGATGCCATCGAATAAATAATTCCGATGACATAGTTTGCTTTTTGCCCCATGTTACTATAGTGATATAGTTCATTCTGTTTTTTTCAGACACCACCACTAAACGTGCTGGCAATAATATATCCAGGTTAGTGAGTGGAAAAGTGAAACTACAAATCCCAGAATGCATTGTGTTGTTGGCTGAAAAAGAAGTACTAAAAGTTTCATCTTGATCTGGATTTAGTTGATAGATGTATAGTGTTTGCATGTGTTAGCGCAGAAAAGTCCTCTGCATAGTCATGACGTGTACCCCTGCCCCGAGTGCCTAACTGTATTATTGTCTGGATCCCTAATGCTGAATTCTTTTGTCATATGCGAACATGGATCATGCCTGTGTGCCATGACATAGGCCTGTCTCATACATTGCAGTCTTGTGGGACCAGGAGGGGCACCCAAAGGTCTACCCTCATGGTAGTGGAAGGCTACTGCCTTCATCACTAGTTAAACAGCACAAGAGCAGTGGTGGCAGCATACCGTCTAATGATCAGTGGTAGTGACTAGGTCCTTTATACCCTGTGTCATTGGAGTGAGGACTACAAGGTCACCCACCTTTTTAAAAGTTCTGCTGCTGTTTGTTTAACTGATCCTTGACCTGCATCAGGTTGATGTGGAAGTGCATGCGTGGTGAAAATGTGCTGAGTGCATGTGAGCGCACAAGACAAACACTACACAGAGGGTGTAGTATGGAACATAAATATGTGTGCGCTGGTTTAAAGTGACACACTCTGGTGCAGTACAGAGAGACTGTGGTGCATGTGGAAATGCTGGTGGTAGCATGGTACATAGGCTCAACAATACTAGACAGTTGAGTGTGCTGTAAATATATGTTGAGTGCAGAAGTGCCTGAACTGGTACATTATAAGGAGTACCTTGCGTTCCATTTTGGGAAGCTCAGGCCTTCCTGGGGAAAACATGAGGAGAAGAGGAATCTCCCCCAGTTCCCCATGTGCCACGTTGTCATGTCTGAAGACTCCAAATGCCAGAAGGGGCCACCGTGTGCCAAGAAACTGTGCCGCATCGATTTGGCTGTTGCCCATGTGTGGGAAGATGCTACAACCCCCTATGCCAGGAGGGACCGCAGGAACAGCAACCTGAGGTCAGCATGACCCAAGAGTGGGGTTCGTCAGAGTGAACCCATTTGCCAGGAGGGGCCGTTGGAAGCGCTGAGGCCAGAGGTCCAGGTCATTGCCTGTGACCCAAAATGATTGCTACAACCAAGCCGAGGAAGGCTTGTGTCCAAGGAGGCCAGAGGACAAAGGGGATGCTGTTGGAGCCCTGCTGGAGCCAGAAGACTGCCCCCATCCCCGAGCAAGGAAGAACAAAATGCGTGTTGTTGGAGCCAGAGCAACTCCGATCATTAGGGCGCTGGTAAGTGCGGCTCAGGCGAGAGAGCCTGCGCCTACCAGGAGCTGAGTGTGTGAACGTGCCAGCCTGAATTTACTGACCTGGGCCTGAACAGCACTGCACCACTGCCAGGGTTCATACCACTGGAGCGGGAAGGCTGAGAGCTGGGCCTCCCAGGCTCCGGGGGATATACCTCCTTTGGGTTTTACAACTCTTCTTGACTGTAAGTAACTACATCTTATTGACTGAGTACAAAAGGGGTAAACCCTGTGAACAGGGCCTAGAAGTTTGCATTCCCAGTATGTTGCAGCATGTGAGTGAGGAATAATAGCACTCCTGTTACATGGGTACTTAGTAGCCAGGGGGGTGGCCTGACAATTACTAGGGTGCCTTCCTCAATGTGAACTGTGTTACTTAATGTTGTTCGCCTCTGAATGTGTAGAGTTACAATTAAAATATTTCTTTTTATACTAAATAAGTATTTTTCTGGAGACTGATTTCTTGTGTGCGCTGATTGCATGTTAAGTTATGAGTTGTGTTCACTTATCTGTATCTACACTTCTCTCCGAGGGGGCCTTGACTGCTGTGCTATGGTGCTAACTGAGTGTCAGGTGCAAAAGGAGGTGCTTGACCCAGTTGAGCTGTATCAATAGTAGGGTTGGCCCCAAGACATCAGGAGTAAAGGCCTCAAATGGGCCAAGTAACCGCTGCTTGCCCCGTGGCCCTCTGAACGGGAAGCAACCTTTCTAACGAGGTTTTTACCTTGTTGTGCCTTTACCACACATTTTTTAGCACGGATCTTTACAACGCATACCTTCACCACGCCTTTATGGTAAGTTGGTGGTGTGGGGGGTCTCCCTCCACAAATACATTTTTTTTATATATAAAAACAATAATGCATGGTAATGACATGCATTGTAAAAGCATGTTCGTGGTAAAAACATGCGTGGTAAAAACTGCGTGGTAAAGGCATACAATGTCTTTGCCTGCGTTGTACCGCCGTACAATCCCTCTAAATGCGGTTCTGACAGCATGTTTTCCCTAGACATGGATGAACATCAATCAATTCTTTCTTCGCTGCACGTTTGCCTTCAAAGAAATGTTTAAAATGCCAAATGTCTAAGTAATATCTTGGCATGGGCAAAAATGACTGGCTCTTATATAAAACACTCCTGCAGGGCAGCCATTTTGTGATTTTCAACTCTGTGAAAAGTGTTTATCCAGAGGAATAGTTTGCAGTGATATGTGATGAAACCAAACATATTGCACCGATAATTTACTCAAATCAATCAGGTAAGGTGAGAGTAGAGCAGAAAAGGAGACAGAGAGAGAGAGCCAAGGTGCTGATCATGGAGACGTTTTCGCATACTGTGGTAACAGAGGCCGTCATTGGTCATCAGGATGGATGAAGCCTGGCAGCCGATGGAGACGTGAGTGATAGTGGGTGAGTCATGAATGGCGACGTATAGTACCTGAGCCAAAACTCGAACAAAATCAGTACGATTGGCTCTTCAGCTATCTATTTTCAATCGGCAATAGAGAAAAGTATTGAAGCAATATCTGGAAACTGTCTCTCAACAGGAGGACAGTGTTGTTCCAGAAGCCAAAAGCAGCCAATCTTGGAAACCAATAAACCCTCTGATATCTTGTGACATGCTTCCTTCAATGTGTAATCCATTCGCACTTTGTGAATGTACTGTTGTGAATGCGAGTGTTAATTGCTTCTCTAAAATATCGAAAATGTCCTGTCTCAGTCCAGTCTATTGGAAAAAAGTGTCATAGCAAGCAAGACCCTCCCTTTTTTCCCACATTTCCAGGATACACACCTGTATACCTCAATAGAAACATACACAAGAGCAAAAACTGTGAAGTGAATCATTTTTGACCAAGTATTTCACCCAGCATTGCGTATGGATGAGAGACAGCACCCACTGTAAGGCTTTAAGAGTTCAGTAATCTAAGGGGCATATTTACAAAGCCCCTGCGTCACCAGTGTGTCACTCTTTTTGACGCTAAAGTGGCGCACAATGCTAAGCCGTATTTACAATGCTGTGCAAAGCCATCCTGCGTGGTTTTCATGTCCTTGTAAATATGGTACCTTTTCACATATTACTCTGCGTGAAAGGGGAGTTCCATGGATGTTGCTGTTGGTGTTCCCACGCAACACCCATGGATTCTGGCGCATTCCCAGATCTACAAGGTTTCGTAAACATAGGAATGCATCAGATTCTAATGCCTCTCCAAAGGAGGTGTCAAAGAGGCGCAACAAGGAGAAATGCATTTATTTCTCCTCGTTATTTGCTCTTTCTATGTGTGTTGCATTCTGCAGCACACATCGAAGGAGGAAAACTCCATCAGTGATTGTTTTTGTGCAGGAATGTGTCCCTTCCTGTACAAAAACAATCATCCCTGCAATGCAGCCACCCTTGCACCATGATGCAAGGGTGCTTGCATTGGCGCTAGGTCACCAATTGTGCATGAGTGCAGAGGAAAGCACAGGAATGCATCGTATTGCTGGTAATTCGAAGCATTCCTGGGCTTTTCTAATGACGCAGCTCAGTGCAACAAGATGGCTTGCAGCACCGCCTTGCTTCATTTTCTAGTAAATATGCCCCTCAGTATTGTTTCGAACCTGCCTTCAATTTACATGTCTAAAAGGCTCGGCATTAAAGGTTCCACTGTAGCCATTTATTTATTTGTATAACCTGGCAAATGTGGCAAGAGGTTCGGTTGGATCCAATTGTGCTTATATTGTGGCAGTGACAGGCCCAAATCGAAAATGTTGGCAATGCCAGTGAGAGGAAAGGCCTATTTACACTTGAGGATAAGAATCAAAGACTTAGCAGTTCACTTGCAATGTCGCAAATGTCTGATGTTTATAGTGTCAAGGTATCTCTTAAGACACAGAGGGCCATATTATCAAGAAAGGCGATAACTTTATCACTGCTTCAGCGGCAGGAAACTGCCGTTAAAGAGTGATAAGAGGCTTGATAATATGCCCTTGAGAATTCCAATAGAAGCCCAGGTCCTGGTGTGAAGGACATCAAACCTGGGCTTCAATTGGAATTCTCTAGGGCATATTATCAAGCCCCTTATCGCCGCTTTAACTGCAATTTCCTGCTGCTAAAGCGGTGATAATGTTATCGCTGTTCTTGATAATATGGCCCAGATGCTTTTCAAAGACATTGCCTCGGGTTAGTTTTTCCCCCGCCATCGTTGTTTAATAACACTGGCATCTCAACGTAATCCATTTTAATTATTTTTATTTATGCCCTTAGATCATGACAGGTTTCAGTCAGAGCCTATGCTGAGGGGCACTTGTATTACAAAGTTTTTTCACCCCTTATGGAAAGGGAGTGAGCTCTCACTGACTCAGGGCCATATGTACGTAGCCTAATACCGGTCGGTAACGGCCGATTTTCGGTAATTATACCGTTACCGACCGGTATTTAGGCTTTTGACATGTAGGGGGCTCATTTCTGTATTCGGTAATTTACCGAATCGGTAAAATTACCGAATCGGTAATTTTACCGATTCGGTAAATACCGAATACAGAAATGAGATGTAGGGGGAGTGTGTGGTGGGTGTGGGGAGTCGTTATTTACCACCAACTGTAAGTTGGTGGTAAATGACAAATGACTCAGTAAATGCATTTTTTAGCCCTTAGATGTGTGCAATGTGGCAGACACACATGCCCTCAGGGCATGTATGTGTGCCACATGTGCACACATGCAGAAATCAGGGGTGCAACAGGGTGTCAATGTGACACCCTGCCACCCTTGATTAAGCTCCCCCCATTACCGATTCGGTATTTACCGATTCGGTAATGGTAACTGGCTTCCCATTGATTCCTATGGGCCTCCTGGCCCATAGGAATCAATGAGATACAGGTTGCCATTACCGAATCGGTATTTTTTTACCTACATTACATTTACCGATTCATAAATACCGAATCGGTAACATTCGGTATTTATGAAGTGGTAAATGTAATTTACCTACATAAGGCCCTCAGTGTTGAGTATCGTGAATACAGACCAAGCTTGGGCTTGGTCTGTATTCTTTGTAAAGTCATTGCATGCAGATTGACATTAGTACAAATCTCACATACGTTCACATTTACAACAGCAGCATACATACAGACATCAGATCAGGGTTATTACAAAATGTGTATTGTCAGGTAGCGAGACATGCAGGTATCTGTGGATCAGGGTCAACAGGAATGGAATGACCCATGCACAGAGTCCAATACACAGAGACTCTTTCTCTCACTCCCTCTCTCTCTCTCTATTATGTAGCCTCAGCAGAAGAGATTAAAAAAGAGCTGTGGAAAAGGGTGGGTTGCCAATGATCATTTAATTTCTAGCCTCTCCTTAGGCGATTGATGGTAGACTAATCCAGTTTTCATTAATGGTACTCGAAGTGTAAATATATGCATTGGTCTAAAAGTGAGCAAAGAAATGGCATGGTGACGTGGAAGAGTTCAGAGTTAACTTTGAGTGAGTTTCAATTCAAATGAGTCTCTTTTTTATACTCCGAGCAATTGCAAGTGTTGATTGGCGTATGTCGGCATGCTGGGAAGGATTACTAAATGATTAGGGACAAACCAGAGCATGTGCAGAGGACTACTAAAAGAGGGGTGAAGATGACCATTCACTGATGACTGCTGAGTGGTTAGGCATGCATCTATCTGAGAATGTACTGATAATAAATACTGAACCATTGCCAGAATATGGAAAGCTACATCTTTATGAGAAGTGGAAAATGGCGTAAAGCAAAAAAAATGCCCAAAGTATGACTACAGAAATAAAGTAAAACAGTTAAATGTGGTGTGCCGTGCAGCAGCTTGCCTACAGATTAGATGCGCATCCTCGCACTCTTCGGTCCAAAATTGGCATCTCCAGCTAGGAGCAAATGCCTAGACCGCTAACTGCCCAAGACATCAATTTGAAGTGTCAACCAGGAAGTGGGGCAGCAGTATGGGCTCTCTTCACAACAATCGGCAATGTCGTGGCGTACCAGAGAGCGTGCAAATGGTAATCCGCACAATAAAACCCCCTTGAGGAGAATAATGCAAAATTAAACAAATGCCCAAAGTATAACTAGAGAAATAAAGTAAACACTTAAAATGTGGTGTGCAGTACAGCAGCTTGCCTGAGGATTAACTGTGTGTCCGTGCACTCATCTGTCCTAAATAGGCATGTTCAACTATGAGCAAACGCCTAGACCACTAACTGCCCAAGATAGAGGTTTGAAGTGTCAACCAGGAAGTGGGACAGCAGTATGGGATCTCGCAGCAACAATGGGCAATGCCATGGCGGACCGGAGAGCGTGCAACTGGTCATCATCACAATAGAACTCCCCTTGAGGAGAACAGTGTGAAACTAAACAAATGCCCAAAGTATAACAACAGAAATAAAGCAATAGACTTAAAATATGGTGTGCAGTACAGCAGCTTGCCTGAGGATTTACTCCGTTTCTGCTCACTCATCGGTCCTAAGTAGGCGTCTCCAACTAGGAGCAAATGCCTGGACTGCTAACTGCCCAAGATCGTAGTTTGAAGTGTCAGCCAGGAAGTGGGGCGGCAGTTTTGTCGCTCTTCACAACAATTGGCAATGCCATGGCGGACCAGAGAGCATGCAAATGGTTACCATCACAATAAAACTCTCCTTGAGGAGAACCGTGCAAAGCTAAACAAAGGCCCAAAGTATAAATGCAGCAATAGGGTAAAACTGTTAAAACGTGTTTCGCAAAAATCATGGAGGCCTTAGTCAACCGGCATCTCTGCCATTATCTGGAGCAGAATAACATACTGGATACTTCCCAGTCGGGCTTCCGTGCCTCACATAGCACGGAGGCGGCACTGTTGGAAGTAACGGACACTATAAGGATGTCCCTGGACAGGGACATCCCTGTCATGTTGGTGCCGTTGGATCTGTCGGCTGCCTTTGACACCATCTCTCATCAGATCCTTTTGGACCGGTTGCGAGAGATTGGTGTCAGAGGCGGGGTCTTCAAATGGATCCAGAGCTTTCTGGCGGACAGAACTCAATGTGTCCAGCTCGGGTCCTTTGTTTCTCAAACCACTAGTGTTGACAAGGGGGTTCCACAGGGCTCGGTTTTGAGCCCCACCTTGGTCAACATATATGTGGATCCCCTAGCTTCAATTATTAGAAATTGTGGGTTCGAAACCATATCTTATGCTGATGACACCCAGGTGATAGTCCCTATTGAGAAGAGTCCTGCGGTTACCAGACTTAAATTTAGACACTGTATGACCAGCATAGCGAGGTGGATGAAGAAGAACTTTCTCCAGCTCAACTCCTCTAAGACTGAGATAGACCTATATGGTAAGGCGAAGGAGATGTGGACCCCTGATTGGTGGCCATCAGAGCTAGGAGATGCGCCCGCCCCCAGAGGAAGGGCCAAGAATTTGGGCATAAAAATTGATTACAACCTATCAATGGATGAGCAGGTAAAATCGGTGGCAGGCACCTGCTTTGGAACCACGCAAATGCTCAGAAGGATCTTTCCGTGGATTCCGTTTATGGCCAGACAGACTCTTATCCAGTCGCTCCTGGTCACTCGACTGGATTATGGCAACTCACTGTTGGTCGGGATGAGGGAGGACCTGGCCGCCAAATTACAGGTGGTCCAAAATACGGCGGCCAGTCTTGTCCTTAACAAGCCGGCACGGACCCCCTCGCTACCCCTCCTGCGCCAATTACATTGGCTCCCCATTAAAAAAAGGTCTATTTTCAAACTGTTATGTCTGGTTTTTAAATCCCTTCTTGGGATGGGTCCAGCCTACCTGATGAAGAAGCTTGAACGGTATCAACCCACACGATTGCTGAGATCCAGCAGCCGTAATCTGCTCCGTGTACGGAGAATCAGAAAGGCCAGGGTGGGCGGACGGGCTTTTTCGTACCTAGCCCCCACTCAGTCGAATACCCTGCCGGATGAGATTCACGCCTGTACCAATTTTTGCCATTTTAAAAAGCTGCTTAAGACCTGGCTATTCTAATGTTTCCTCCGCAATAGTGTACTCCTCTTCTATGCGCCGAGAGATCCCCCTGGGGATGATTTGTTGCGCAATACAAATGAGTAAATATAATATAATATAATATATATAATATAAATATAATAATATAACCCAGTATGTAGAGAGAGATATCCCCTGGAAGTACTTTGTAGAGTGTTAAGCATATATCCACTTTAAAGAGGGACACCCTGTTGAATCTGAAGAAGTCAGAGCAGACATAGTACTAACCAATGGAGCTCACCCTCATTCGCGAGTTTGGCCTGTCCCGAAAATTGTTGCTTGAATTTGAGGGATGCTCAACAGAAGATACAGTAACCTTGGGAAGATCTTGTTGATATTTCACATAAGGCATTGAGCGGTTGTGTGAAGGGCAGCAAAGATACTGACTAGGTAAGCTGTATTAGAACTGACATCCTCGGCGTGTTATTCTTCCTAGACCTTTTACCTTCACCTCTCCTGTTGGCTGAATTTGTTTTTATTGGCTTTAAGACTCATTTACCACTGCTGGTCAGTGCTAAAGTCCTGGTGCTCTTTCCTATAAACATCGTAAAATTGGACAACACCTAACTGGCTCACTTAATTTACATGTAGATCCCTAGTAAGTGGTTCTACCACTACCCCGGGCATGTAAATTAAATGATACTAGGGGCAGCAGCACTATTGTGCCCCCCACTAACAGTCAAGCGTTTCTCAGGCCTGCCTGGTTAGTTGTAAATGACTGTTTTCGAACTGGTGAAATAAACCTTTCGCCTAGGAAAACCTGAAAGGCTCACAGGGAAGGATGCATGGTATTTAACAAGTAGGACATATGCACTTGTTTTACGTCTTGGCAGTGGAAATGTCCTAAAGTTATTTTTCATTGTTATAAGGCCTATCTCCAACACTGACTAACACTGGGTTACTTTACTACATTTAATAGCCGCTAACTCCGCTTTGGGAGCAGATAGAGATATGCTGCTTACACTCAATTGAATTGAAGTTTAAAATTCTCCTAAATGGGAAAGGTAACATTACAGTTCTGAAAATTTCACTTTGCCCTACCAACTGTTCCTTCCTGCCAGTGTTCTGGTTCACATGACTACGAATGGCTCTGATGGTGGGGTTTGTGTATTGCTTCCAGACAGTGAGACAAAGGGGGCTTTGATCTGGATAGAATGGTTCATCCTGACAGTATCTACCCAGTCCCATTTACACTGCAAAGGGCTTTACCTACAACACACACAAAGGAACTTGCACTAGGCATGCCCTAAGGGGAAGAGCTTTCTAGAACCATCTGTGGGGGTAGGACAGGGAGTCCCCCCAACCCAGAGGCTGACACCAGGTGTAAATGTTAGTCCTCCATCAGAACATTTCTGCACCTGTAGAAGATTCAAGAAGGACTGCCTTCCTGCCAGAGTCCTGCCCTGCTTTTTGAAGGTTTGCTTTGCTGTCTGAATATGGAAGACTGGACCTACTAGCTTTTCTCCCAGATGACCCAGAGTGACTCAAAGGGTCGGTTTGTCGACCTCCTGTGTTAGCTCCAGGGACACAGCAAGCTTCAGAGGCCTCTCAGCAACTACCCTGCTACCTGCTGCAAATTTGACTTGCCTGCGCTTTGCTATCGGCCTCTGCTGGAGTGAGTCCTGATCTCCAGGAGGTGCCCCCCACAGTCCTAGACACTGGCTGGCATCAGTGGAAGCTCCTCCAAGAAGAAAAGGTGGAAATCCTAAAGTCTGGTTTACTTGCAACTGCAAATTGACTCATTCACGACTAAACACTGTCTCCTGCAACGGCTGCCAATGTGAAGCTCTGGTGAGACCTGCTCTTTGCACTGACAGCGATCATCTGTGACAACAGGTAATTCGAGACCTGCACTTTGTGCTACAGCAATGACAGCCTGCAATGACCACCAACATGAAGCTCCAGAGATGACCTGGATCGTCGCTCTACAGCAGTGGTCTTCAAACTTTTTAATCCCGCGCACCCCCCCAGTGAAAACAAAAGAGTTGTCACCCCTCTCAGAATTTTTCACAAATATTCCTTTAAATATGTCTAGACTTATTTAAACATTGCGGTTAAGTTTTGCTAACTTTTTAAAAATGCAATCAAATACATGATTGTCAAATGTACTATTTTGGTTAGCCAGGGTCTAACGTGTAAAAGTTTCCATAGTGTGATTATCAGACATGGGGTGGGGGTTTTGAAGAATATTTGGAGTCCCTTCCCTTTTGAAACATAGCTAGGATATAAATGGCAAAACATGTAAGTGATGGCTCATTACAGAGCAGCTTTACTGCCGCTCATTTGTTTTCCTCTTAAAACAAAGCACTGTTATTAGCATAGTGCTTCTTTTGGCCAGAGTCTGGCACCCTCCCCTCCCCCCCGGGCTAACTAAAGGCCCCCGTAGGGGGGCCCACCCCCCTGTCTGAGGATCCCTGCTGTACAGCAACAACCGTCGATGAAGCTTGACCTGCTCTCAGAGCTGAAGCATCCCTCTCGCAGCCTCTCAGAAATGAACGGACTGTTCACACATGGCACTTGTAACTTTGTCCTGGTCTAGTGTGACCAGATGATCACGACTGAATGCTTTGTACTTTCAAGCCCAATTTTCGCTTAAAACTTTAAATTGAACATCTCCTACAGATTTTATTTTTGTCATTCTGGAATCAAGTTGTTCATTAACAATTTCTTATGTTGTGTTCCGCTTTATAACTGTTTGTGAGCTGCATAAATACTTTAAAGATTGCCTCTACATTAAGCCTGACAGTTTTTGTGGCAAGCTACCTGAATGTTCAGCACAGATTAATTTAGTGACTATTGTGGTTCCCCCTGACAAGGACTGTAGGTGGTGCCTGAGTGGGGCTTCCACCCCTCTCCACCAAAAACCCAATATCTTCCAAACTGTGTAATTTATTTATCTGTGAGCATATTTTGAGTTGTTTTTATAGAGGTACCTGTTTGATTCTAAGGTCACTGACCCAGGGAGCAAGGGAAAGAAGCTGGCATCTGGCTCAGCACCAAAGTGTCTAAGAAGGTCCTCAAAAGAACGCTAAAACTGTGAACCCTATAAAGCCCCAAACATCTCATAAGGATGAAGAGTCCACTCCCACTTAAGAAAAGCAGGACAACGAGAACCTGGGGAAAAAAGAAATCCTTTGAGTGGGGCAGGTGTTTTGACTGTCATTAGTCAGGGTACTATATGGAGACACCTCATGCGCCAGAAAGACACTTGCTAGTGGGCACTCTGCACGGGTGGCAAGTGTAGTGCTAAGAGAAGGTGAAACACAGGAGGAGAGGGAAGAGCATACCATAGTTTTACTTAGTTTTTAAGTGGACCCTGGTGGTACACTGATCACTGAATGAGTTTGAAAGTACGTCTAGTGGATCACAGCAAACAGGACCTCTCTCACTGCTTTTTGGGATACCTGTACCAAGCCTGACTCTGGTAGGGGAATTTCTGGTCTCCCCCCAAAAATATCTGCAGGGAGAGACCTGTAGGGTAAGGAATAACCTTTGTAGATAGAATGACCACCTTATGGCCATGGTCTCTTTAGACTGGAGATGATTAGTTGCCCAGATAAGAAAAAACTGTGTCCCCACTTTTACATAGATTGCATTCTTGGCAGAGAACTAACAGAGATGGGAAGGGAACCAGCAATTGAGAACATCCAGGTTTCGACACCACATACCTAAAGGGGTACTGGGCCTAGAGTTATGGTATAGGGCCGCAAGTGAAGAATAAAGGGTTGGAGTTTGGTGCCACCTGCAGAAGGAGAACCAGTGCTCCAGGGGTTTCGTGTTCAGACAGGAAAGAACAGAAAACGTGCTGGTGAGACCGCTTCTGTGAGAAAGTGGGTGGATGGTCGACGGGGTTGTGAGCCCTGGTCAAGCAGCAACCACAATCCCTGTCAGTGTGAGGCACAAGTCAACTCGAAATTAACATGTGCTCAACCCTTGACACAGAGCAGTCAGGCTTTACTTAGAGGCAATCTGGAAAGTATTTGTGCAACTCTTCAAACAGTAATAAAGTAAAAACTTCACTTAAAAAGGGTACCACACCAAGTTAGAACAATAGTAATCGCTTTAATAAATAAACCAAGACCAAAATCCAATCAGTAGAAACAGAGATATTTAAATTTAATTATTTTTGTAAAAATAGCACCAAGAAGCATAAAGCGCCAACTGTGGATATCAGGCTGACTGCGATGGAGCATGGGCTGCCTTAAGTAACACCGTTAGGCCCGCTGAACAGAGTACCTTAAATCCTGGTTTGTTGAGCATTGCAAGGATCCACGCTGAAGATGCGTCACTCAGCCGAAGCAATGCATAGGTTACAAGGTGCGACAAGCCTTTTATGCTAAAGCCTGCATCGTCGTCGATGATCCCGTTCAAGGGGCTTGCAATGCACAGTCTGACGTCGATGATGCGGCACGCAGTCAGGACAATGCTTTGGTTCTGATGAACTGTGAGGCTGAGATGCAGAGTCCAGCGTTGTTGTTGAGGCTGCAGTCATCGAGAGATGCGAAGGCCTGTGCCAAGGATGTGTCATGCAACAGCGGTTCTGATGGGGCTGTGAAGGTGACACAGGTCTTTGCGACGTGTCCAATCCACACAGCAGCGGCGATATGTCGTTTCTGCTCGGGTTTGTGCTGTGCAGCAGAGGAGATGCATTGGTCCATTGGAGCCACCAACTGGCAGAGTACCTTAAACCCACTTTCAAGGATCCAGAACTGAGGTAGCACCACTTGGCAGGGTAGACGCACAAATGGCAGAGTCCAGGTGCAGGTGCAAGGATGGGGGAAGCGTGTTGTTTCGCTGTGGCTTCAGATCATGAGGCCAGTCAACTAGTTCTTGGAGTTACTCTGGGTTGTGGGTTTAAAAGATGGAGGTCCAGTCTTTCTTACCCGGGCAAGAAGGCAGCAGGCAAGCACAGGCTGGGCAGCAGTCCATCAGAGAAGCAGTCTAGCAGAGTGACAGTCCTTTCAGCAGCAAAGCAGTCCTTCTTTTTGTCAGAGTTTCCACAGGTTCAGAAGTATACTGAAGAGTTGCTGTCTGAGGCCCGGTATTTATACCCAGGTGTGCCATTGAAGTAAGGAGAAGCTTGTAGAGGCATGCCTTTGAAGTGCACAAGTGTTCTGCCTTCCTGGCTTTGGCACCAGACTAACTGCAGGGGTTATGCAGCCCTTTGGGTGGAGACAGTCACAGCCTCTTCAAGTGTTAGTGGGACTGCGCGAAGCTCCTCCCAGCCAGGGATGACCCATCCATTCAACCCTAAGCTCCCCATTGTGTGTGGCTCTCCAGGAGGAATACACAGAGCCCAGCTGTCAAGTACACCCAGTCATGTGACCCAGAGAAATGTTGCAAGCACCAGATGGTGAAGGCAAGAAGATGCCAACTTTCTAAAAGTGGCATTTTCCAAATTGTAATTTCAAATCTGGCACAATGTTGGCAGCATTGTGATTGGCTCAGGGGAGCCTGGGTGCTTCCCGGAAGACGCATGGAAGAGACACGATGTGGAGAGAAGACGTAGGAGAGGCACAGCTATCAGGTAAGTGAATTTTATTTCTTTACCGAGCCCCCTCTTCCCCCTGCCTCGTCACCCCTGTACTGTATCGGCCACCACTGCTGACACACTTTCAGGCCACAAGCACCACATATACATCTTTTTACCATAGTGCAAAGGTGTCTGCATGAGTCTAGCATAGGTTTTACAATGCAAGATTATTCTTCTATTACAAATTACAATGCTTGGACTTGCTTTTGGGACTAACTTGAACCCAGACGTGGCAACACTATGTAATGAACTGGAGATGGTGAGCATGACCCAAAGAGTTCACAACTCTAAGCATCAATTAGGTCAAATTCTTGATCCTATTTTTGCCAACTTCCCCAAACTACAAGTCACTGACCCTTTAGTGATCCCCTGTTATGACCATTACATAGTGGCGTTTACCATCCCAGGTCCAAGGTCACCTCCAATAAGACTACGGACTTGTTGCTCAAGAACAGGAAATGGAATTCCGTGAATTCTAAAACCTTTAATGATGCATTTAGCTTTAATTTACCCCAGCTAGATGCCAATGTCAATCTTGCAAATTTCCAGATTGAAAAGTGGATAGTGTCAGCAGTGGAGGAAGCCATCCCATGGTCATCAGGAAACAAAAACCCTTGAGCTAAGCAATCTGTTCCCTGGTTCACAGAGCAGCTCCAGGTAGCAAAAAAAGTGTTTAAACGCCTGGAGCATATTTTGAGAAGGGACTACAATCTGGATAGCAAAAATACTTATAAAGAAGAACTAAAAAAATATCATGTACTGATTAGAAAAACTAGATGCTTTTTCCACTAACAAAGTCGAATCCGCAAACAACTCATCAAAAGAACTTTAATCTATTCTGAAATAGATGTCTTCCCTAGATCGTACTAGGGCGCAGCCCCCAGGGTTGGTAGAGAATTGCAACAAGATAGCGCACTACTTTGCATTCAACATGGCTAAAATGTATGAATCTTTCCCAATCGATGCTTTACCAACTGATTCGTGCAAAGCCTTCAGCCTTAAAGAATTCATATGCCCTAACATAGATAGTCTGAAGAAGTTGGCTTATGGTATCAAATGAGGTTCACCTTTCGACCCTGCTCCACCTAAGGCTCTAATGCAAGGACTTAATGTGATTGTTCCGTCTATCCAACAATTACTTTCCCCCTCCTTCAGTTTTGGAGAGTCTCCGTGGAGATGGAAACAAGCTATTGTTAGAGCTCTACAAAAAAAAGCCCTCAAGTGATTTTATAGCTCTAGATAATCTGCATCCCCTCTCTCTACTCCCAGCCATTGCTAGACTAGCAGAGAAGGTGGTTAATAACCAACGTACGGACTACATCACCATGAATAATCTCTATCACTCCACCCAATCAGGCTTTAGGTCTTCCTACTCGACATAATCGGCTCTCCTTTTAGCCACTGAAACTATAAGGCAATGCGCTGACGCTGGTCATACGGCCTCACTGATCCTCCTGTATTTAAGCGCGGCCTTTGACACGGTCTCCCACAATCTCCTTTCCCAAAGACTTAGCAGCTGTGGGACTGTAGGTTCCCCGCTCCTCTGGTTACGTTCCTATCTCAACAAGCGCAGTTTTCACGTTCCTAAGAAGCTTTTTCTTTCAGAAAGTGTGCCTCTAGCGCAAGGTGTCCCCCAGGGCTCTATTTTAAGTCCAACTTTGTGTAACATGTACATTGGCCCACACGCAGAAATTGTGGAATGCCACAAGGTGACTATTGTATCATACGCTGATGACACACAACTTATAGTCATTCTATCTCAGAACCCAGAAGCTATGGCTTCTCGCTTCTCTCTCTGTCTAGAAGAACTAGCCACCTGGATGGCCAATCATTGCCTCAAGGTAAATAGCAATAAGACTGAGGTATTGACTGTAGGAAAGGCTCCTTCTATATGGTCCTCGTCATGGTGGCCCACTGCCCTGGGTCAGGTCCCCACTCCTAAAAAAACAACAAAAAAGCTTTGGATCTGGTTTGATTCAGATCTCTCTTTTGACCACCAAACTAGAATAGTTGCTGGCGGGCACGGGTGTAGATTATTTAGTGTTGTCTGGTCCAATGATTACAAAATATGCTGTAAATAGACCCCAAGGATTGGGGATACTAGTGGCGTAAGCACCTTCCAAGAATCAAGATTGGGGTTGGCCCTCTCACAACAAAGCCGAAGGGAAGCTCTTCCGGAGTCTTAGGACATTCCATCTCTCTGTAAGGAGTGACCGGAAGCCCCCATTAAACACCCGGCTACCTGTGATAGGCGGAGAACTACCATCCTTGAATTTAAAGCATATTTAAAGATATATGAGGACTACAAAAACAGTAAAAAAAAAAAAAATAGAATAGTTGCTGGCAAATGTTTTGCCATTCTTAAAATGCTAAGAAAATGGATTGACCTTTTACCTCTATCAGCCAGAAAGACTATTGTGCATGCATTGGTCATATCACAATCGGACTATGGGAACATCCTCTACCTTGGGGCCAAAAAAGGGAGCCTGACAAGACTCCAAAGCATTCAAAACGCAGCAGCTCACCTGGTAATAGGTCTCCCCAGAAAATCCTTAGTCTCGAAAGCACTGACTTCCAGTAGGGAAACGAAGTACATTCAAAGCAATGTGTTATTGCCACAAATTTGGTGGAACAGTGGACCCAGTTATCTGCGAACTCTAATCACGCTTTATTGCCCATCACCTACTCTCTGATCTTGTTGAACTCTACAGACTAAGGTTCCCAGAATCCGGAAAGCCAGAATGGGTGCTCGCTCTTTCAGATACTTAGCTCTTAACGCTTGGAATGCTCTACGGATTTCACTGAAAGAATGCTCGACTGAACAATCTTTCCGCAAAGATCTAAAAACATGGTTATTTAGGTCTCTACCATAACTCTCAATGCTGTCTTCTTGATCTCTTCCGCGACCCTGTATGTCTTGTTTCTAGCGTGGGTGTAACCAGGCGCTCTATAAATGACATTACATTACATTTTAACTTTTTCCTCTTTGTATGTATGCTGTGCAAATCAGGTTTAACAAGTTTTGTGCTGGACAGTAAATCCCATGTTTTTTAACTATACACAGGTGCAAAGTGTAGATAAATATGGACCGAATCCAAAGGTTAAATCTTTGACCGGGAGGATCTACTTTGTGAGTCTCACCTTCATCCATTGTGATTGACCTAAAATTCTACCTAGTTCCAAATACACTTCAAACTGTTGTTTTTGTTACAGCCTTAACTTTTCTAGGTGTGGTTTGCCTTTGAACTTGAAAAAGCCATATCTCTATTCCCCCGTGAAACTATTTTAATGATCACTTATGTTTTAGGGTATTACACTTTTCTCTATTTTTCTAAATTGGTTTGTGAATTTTATTGTGTTGTGGTATTTACTTTGAAATTGTTGGTGCTGCTTGAATTTAGCACACACTTCTCAGGCTGTTTCCTGCTGCTTGGGCCATCACTTTTTGTTTTGAGCAGATATTGTCTCAGAACTGTGGCCGAACCACATTGTGTTTAATAAGTTGGCAAGATGCACCACTCCCAAATTAACAACCTAATTTGGGACCAGATTTATTTAAATTAAACAATTTCCACAGAATACTTGTATAACGAACATCTGAGAACAATCCTAAAGGGAAAGCTCAAGACAATGGAGGGATTATATGTGATACATATGCATATTCCAGCACGCCCCTGTGTAGTTTTTTTATTGACATTTCCAAGATATAATAGCAACATCAGTTGAGTATACTGTATATCAACTTCAATTTGCATGCAAATCTCTTGTTACCAATGCTTCCCCCGTCCCCCACCCCACTCAGGCTCAGTTTATGCAAGATCAAAATTAATTCAGTATTTCTCCAGTGGTAATCAACAGTGGAGCAAAAATCCTCGTAAGTAACATATTGTAGAAACGTACAATAAGTCTCAGGTATCTCTCCAAGTATTTACCCCCCTCTTTCTTGTCAACTTCGCTCAACCATGATCTACGGGGGTAGCTCATCTGGTGGTGTCAGTAGCTCTGAGAGCACTGCCGCCCAGGCCCTCATGTCATCCGCTATTTTTCATCTGTGCACGTCTTTCTCATGTGACGCCCTTCAGCATTTATCCATTCAGCCATATCTTTCAGTCAGTCTTCCAATTTCGGTGGTTTCGGTGACAACCATCCTATTACTATCTTATGTTTTGCTAGTGTCAGCCCTAGGCTAGGAATCTTCTACTAAGTTTCTTCCTTATCCTGAAGGGGGCAAGTCAGAACAGGCAAGAGCCCATCTCTCTAGGAATCTCCCACCCTGTGGCCATGTTTAGTTTTGCCAACACTGAATGCCAGTCATCCATATTTGGGCAGCTCCAGAGCACATGCAGGTAATCAGCCCCCGCCCCCTACAGTGGGGGCAATCTGCAGAACGTTCCGAGTTTATAGCGTGTAATCGACTGAGGGTTAAGTACATTTGGTGAATCACATTAAATTGCAACTGTTTGAATTGCATATTGGTTGAAGTTGCTTTAACCCCTTCATGAATTTTCTCCCAGGTTTTTGCCGTTAAGGACGTCTCTAAATATGCATCTCATTTCTGTTGCACTGAGAGTTCAGCCATTGGGGCATCCTCTCTCAAGTCCCTGTATATATGTGAGTTTAATCTCTTGCTTCCAGACATGGCCAACAGAACTTCCAATGTCTGGTGGTGCTTCTGGGAACATTGGCCAGATCTCTCGTGCCAGAGCTGCTATTTTAGTGAATTGTAAAAATTGACCCACTTCGAGCTGGAACACCTCCATGGCATCAGCCAGAGTTATAAACCTATTAGTAGGGTAAAGATCACGCAGCTTGTCACAGCCACCATCGCACCATTTATGTAAAGATGTGGAACTTTCTATATTTTTGAATGGGCATATTGCCCAGAAGTTCATGTCCGACACATATGGAGCCCTCTTGATCATGACCTTAACCGCCCATTCCCAAGCCCCTAAAACCAGTCTAACCGCATATGGAAAGGCTGATGGGGCCTTCGCCCCATCATCAGAATCTCTGGCAGCGGATCCCTACTGCATGTGCCCTTCAATAGTCTGCATTCCCAATAATCATGTTCATCTAACCAGTGGACTGCGTGTGCAACTGTGCGGCCAGATAGTAATATTCCAGGCAGGGTAGTTCCAATCTGCCCCTTCGTCAGGTATGTTTCAAAGTAGCCAGGCTCTTTCTCCCCATATCCCATAACAACTCCAGTCTATCTAACTCTAGAAAGAACCTCCTGTATGGTAACCAAGGTGCCCTGGAAGATATATAAACATCTGGGGAGTATTATCATCATGAGACAGTAACCCAAGTGACTCTGATAAACTACCCATGAAGTGAATGATATTTGATAAAGGAGTATGGAGATTAAAAACATTTGAGACCCTAGACCAAATTTGTGACCAAAAAGAGGCTGTGTGAGGACAAGAAAAGAGGAGGTGACATAAATCAGTGAATGGATGGTGACAGGAGTCCAGACCAGCAAGTTTTGTTATCAGAGTGCGCAAAAGTAGCAATGGAGATAGAAGTAAAAATCAATCTTTGGTACAGAAAAAACATAGATTGAGTAGTAGATGCAAATCTAAAGATTTTTAACGATCTGGGCCAGATCCTGTTCCAAAAATCAGTGCTCCATTCACAACCCAAATCCGCTTCCCATACAAGTTACACCTTAGTTTTGACTCGTTCTGGATCAGCAGAGTTGAAAAATTCATAAATAATAGAGGCCCTTGGAGATAACGATATCATTTTGATAAGTGGATCCTGTGTAGATAAAGAGTCTTCAGGGGGAAGTGAATAGAACATTTCTAAAATGGTTTCCATCAGTAACAAGAATTTGTGAAAAAACGAATAAGGACATTGAACATTTTTTTGAAACTGGGGAAAGGAACAGAGAGAAAGACCATCAAACATGTCTTGAATCAAGATGATACCCTTAGA
The DNA here is from genome assembly GCF_964204655.1 of Triturus cristatus. NCBI lineage: Eukaryota > Metazoa > Chordata > Amphibia > Caudata > Salamandridae > Triturus > Triturus cristatus. The sequence continues at coordinate 1,332,823,189 of NC_140591.1, forward strand.
CCTCCAAGAGCTCCAAAATAAGGGTCTGTTATTGATGGTAAGAAGGCGATTGTGCCAAAGAGGAGAACGTAAAAATGTATTCCTAGAGATAAACTTTGGTTGATAATGAGGTCTTAGTAATGAGCAAGTGTGTTTAAATAGCGGCAGAGATGTGAGATTAGTTTTGGCGGTAAAAGCGAGGATCTCTGGGAAAGAGAAAGGGGAGAAAAGGCAGAGTTCAATATTGACTCATAAAGGAGTAAGAAAGGAAACATCTGTATGAAGCCAACAATAAGCTTGTTTGAGACAAAAGGCTTTATGATATAATCTAAAATTTGGGAAATTCACACCTCCAATAGATTTTAACTTCCTGAGATGAGATAGAGAGATTCTGTATTTTTGACTATTCCCTAGGAATTTAGAAAGAAAGGAATCCCAGGGATACGAACTGGGAGCATTGAAAGAACATATAACACTATAGGGGTGACCATCATCTTGATAGAATCAAGGCGTCCCCCTCCGGAAAGAAAGAGAGGGTTCCAGGATGAAAGTAGTTTGGAAACCCGATCTAGGGTTTCTTTCCTATTTATTGTGGTCAAGTCCGGAATAGAATTGATAAACCATACACCAAGTTATTTAATTTTTGAATTATTTCAGTGAAATCCCATTAGGTCAAAATAATGTTTAGGGCAATGTTTGGTTATGGGGAGGATTTCTGTTTTGTCAGAATTAATGTTGTAACCTGATACTGCTGAAAAATCTGAAATGTCTTGTAATTAGGGGGGGGGGAGAGAGAGGTTTCTGGGTTGGATATAAAAAGTAAGAACGTGTCTGCATATGCAGAGAGCTTCAAGTGTTGGTCTCCATTTAGAAACCCAGAAATGGAAGTGTTATGGTGAATGTGAGACAAAAAAGGTTCAAGAGATAACATAAAAAGAAGAGGAGATAAGGGGCAACCCTATTGAACACCACAATTAAGGGAAAAACTTTTGAAACAAGACCATTGACAATAGTAGAGGCAGTAGGTGTGGTATAAAGTAATGAGCAACATGAAAGTGACAAAGCTGTTCCTAAGGGAAGGGGACGTACCATGTAAGGAGGAGTTTTATGTTTGGATATTGGAACCCTCACACAACCATCAGGATATCGTGAATCACGTACCCTTCAGGATGTAATGTAACATCATCGGGCTGCTCCTACGTCGAGTCGGCTGGTGCAATACCCGACGGGCTCTTGTTTGGAGAGCACTCTTATGGAGATCTTTATATCCAATACAGCCGTTAGGTGAAGTGGGAGTGTGGGGCTCTAAATGATGTAGATGAAAGGATGGTAGTTGTTAAATAAAATAGGGAAGGGAGTGCTATCTCAACAAATTTATTATGATGCCTCCTCACCTAGTTAAAATTGTGAGGTAAAGTGTTGGTAACTCAGGTTAATGTTCTGGGTTGTCTACACTGCCTCATCGGGGTCAACATGTTTCTCGCTTTAGATGAGTTATACTCGAGCGATTCCTCAGGACCTAAAATGTATTCTATCTACATATACGTACAGACTGCATTAGTTAGTTAACAGAAAGCATTCTCGTATATAGCTGGTATTTTACCTGCGACTCGGTCTACCCTATAAACTCTATAGGATAGTACACTGCAGTTCCTGGTAGGCTACGCAAGGAGTTCCTTGCGTTAGACACGCCGAGTCCGTGTCGCCCGTAGACCTACCCCGCTCTACCAGGAAAGTAATGAGACCATGGAGATGAATTTATGCCCAAAACCATGCCAACGGAGTGATTTAAATAAAAAAGACCAATCAACTCTATCAAAAGCCTTCTCCGCTGCAATAGCTATTACAGGTAAGGGATAGGGTAGAGTAGACGCTCTGTTTAGGACATTAAAGAATAGCTGGGAATTATCAGATGTTTGTCTGCCCTTGACGAAACCACACTGTTCTGGACCAATTAAATAAGGCAAGAGTTATTCAAGTCGTAGTGCTAATATTTTAGCGAAAATTTATAATCCACATCTATCAAAGAACTAGGACGATAATTTTTTCAGAATTTCGGATCTTTACCCTGAATGAGACAGATAGAAGCCTCCAGGAAAGTACCACGTGCTGCATCAGTAGTGCAAAAATACTGAAAAAGATTAAAGAGTTTTGGGAGTAAGAGACTAGAAAATTGTAAATACAATTCTGTGGAAAAACCATCTGGGCGAGGGTATTTGTTTTTCTTTAGAGGGCCTAGAGGAGTAGAAATCTCCTGGATCGATATATCCCAATCTAGGGAATCGAAATCAAGACCTGAAGATGAAGAGTGAGAAACACTGCTAAGATACGAGTCAATAAGAGGGGCTGGTGCTGGAGACTCCGGAGTGTATAAGTTTTCGTTAAAGGAAGCAAATTCATCCAAAATGGATTTGAGTTCTTTCTTTTCTGGATTTGAGGTAGTTAGCTAAAAGAGAACCAACTTTATTACGGCCTCCATAGTATTGGGCGCTACTACGAAGAAGAATAGAAGTAGCATTGTCTGTAGAAATCTTATTAAAATCCAGCTTTGCACGAACAAGCTTCTGCATAGTGGAATCCGACGAGGAGGTATAAAATTGATGCTCCAAGCGTTTGATATTATCGAGTAGGACTTTGTTTTGAGAAAGGGTATGTTTCTTTTTCCTAGAGACAAAATCAATGATGAAACCTAGGCCAGCAGATTTAAAAGCGTCCCACACCAAGGCAGGAGAAACGGATGGGCCTTCATTAAAAGAAATGAATTCTTCAGCAAAATAGGTAAAGGAAGAAGAAAAAACTGGATCTTGTAAAAGGAAATTGTTAAACCTCCACCTGGAGGACTTGGGTTGCGGTGGGAGCAAACCAAAATCAGCAATCACCAGGGCATGATAAGAAATCAAAATAGGTTCAATTGAGGATGAAATGAGATTTTGAGCCAAAGGTTTAGACAGCAAAAGATAATCTAATCGGGTTAAGGAGCCATGTGGAGGGGAGAAAAAAGAAAATTCTGTTTGGTCTGGGTTACATAATCTCCAAGCATCTACGAGATGTGTCTGTGCGATGGTACTATGAAATTGTTTGTGAGCGGGCAAAACGTATCTGGGAATTACGGTAAAAAAAAGGGTCCATGATCTGATTGCAATCGCCCCCAGGATAAAAAATTCATCTTTGTGCTGCAAGCATTTATTTGTAATAGTAGGCCAGAAGGAATATTCTGGTTGAGTTGGACCATAAATATTGAAGACAGTTAAAGAGATATTATCATTAATAAGTAATTGAACTAAAATCCATCTACCATCTGCGTCACTTTCTTGCGATACAACTGAAAATGTCAACTTTTTATGGCATAAAATAATAGCACCATTTTTCGTTGTAGTGGTAGGAGAAACAAGAACTGAACCAACCCAATTGCATTTGAGTTTAAGAGCATCGGCCTCTGACAAATGAGTTTCCTGTAATAAAGCTACATCAGGATTATAGGAGGCTAAATGAGAAATAATTCTCTGCCTTTTTATAGGGTTAATAAGTCCTTTTACATTCCAAGTAAAAACTCTGAATGGAAAAAATAAGCAATAAATATAGAACAATAGAACACAATCAACAATAAAAGCCATAGGAGAATGAAACAGTAGAGAAAAAGGAGAGTGTTGTAGAAAATAAGGGTAAAAAGGAAAAAGCAGGAGAGTGATAGGAGGAACATATAGAGAGGACTATACATGACATCTATTAGTACAAAATAAAAAATGCAGACAAGGAAATAAAAGTACTGACGACTGTAATACGTAACTTCTGAGGAGAGACAAGAAGAAATATACGAGGAGTGGCGAAACAAAGGAGGAGATGACATAACCAACCGGGGAGGAAGCATCACAACGGGGATCATATGAGACAAATAGGAAACGGATAGAGAGAGATATCAAAAAAGAAACACCTGCAGCGATATAGAGGGGGGAAAGATAAAAATAAAAAGTAAGAATAACATGTTATACAACAATTGTTAACAATAACCTGCAAAGAAAAGCGTTAGGAAAATCAAGTGAGCCAAATCCTGTAATGAAAGAGGAGAAAGTCAAGGTATGGAGGAAGTAGAAGAAAGAGGATCAGAAATATCCATTGATGTCGCGGAGTGCGAATGAATGAATTTCTTCAGTTCTGCCGGATCATCAAAGGTAGAAGTATTATTTTGAAAAGTGACCTTGAATAAACACGGGTGAAATAGTCCATAACGTGCTCCAAGCGTACGAAAAGCTGGATGAAGATCAAGGAATTCTTTCCGTCATTTAGCTGTTGATGAAGAAACATCTTGGGAAAGAAATATTTTAGAGCCTGACCAGACAAGCTGTTTTTTATGTTTAGCTGCATTTAATACTAGTAACAAGTCTGTAAATTTCAAAAATAGAAAAATCACACCCCTTGGTTTCAAAGGAGTAGATGGTGAAGACAAGCGGGGACCGAGCCGGTAAGCTTGTTGAATATTCAAGTTTGTAGATGCAGGAAGGCCAAGAAGCTTTGTGAGAAAGGTGTTGAAGAAATGGACGGGATCGTTACCCTCCAAACCCCCGGGAACACCATACAAGCGAAGATTATTGCGCCTATTTCGATTTTCAAGATCTTCCTCTGATTTCTTCAACAAGACGTCCTCCCTCTCCTTGGCAACAATTTGGTGGATACGTTCTGTAGGTCATCAACTTGCTGCTCCACTATGGCAATACGAGATTCCATAGATGACCATTTGGTATTCAAAACTTTCAGGCAGGAATTGGTTTCCTCAACAAATGGACGCAAAGTGTGAATTTCCTCTAAAACAATGTCCAGAGATACTGTAGAAACATACTTTGGTGGAGAAGGAGGGTCTTGTTTAAGACGTTTGTTGGCAGAGGTTGGAATCTGCATTTTGATTGAAGATGTTGGCGAGACCGTTGACTTTGAAGATCCGGATTGCGCCATTTTGCTATTATCTTCAAGCACAGAATCGATATGAGAAGAATCAGACACAGGAGTATGAGCAGTGAATCTCTTGTTAGTAAGTAACAGCTTCTTACTCCTACCCATAAAGCAAAGGGAGGAGAAACTGCGTTGGAGCATGAGAGATCACCAGCAAACACCCCACAGCGTGTGAAGAAAACTCCAGAACTTAACTGCGCAATATACTGTGTTAAAAAGATAAATCCTCCTTTAAACCAGAAAAAGACTGGTCAAGCATGAAATAGCAGGCACTGTAATGTCAAGATAAAGGCATTGTACCTGAGGAAAAATTAAAAAGTGACATCTCAGATGAATTCAAAATGGCAGCCATAGAAGAGCTGCAGTTATTTTGTGATGATTTCATTCAAAAAGGTGGAAAAAAGTCATAATATTGGAAGAAGACCACTCAGGGACACTTCTGACACATGAAACGCTCAGTTTCAGTGTAAAAAGGATGATGTGAACGCGAAAATCACCGCGGTATTGCCCGCCGCGATACGGAGCTCCAGGGCTAGGCGGCCACCATGTTTGGCGCTGCGCGCGCTAATCCCCTGCACTGAAATTTTAAATCAAAGTCTAGGACGGGAAACATGGTCTTTAGCATATAGAGATATATCTTCAAATTCTCATCGTACACAGCAATTTGCATGTGTTAACTCAACCAACCTGTATATTCTACACAAGTCATGCATTTGGGGGCAGATTTACAAGTTCCCTGCGCCACTTTTGGGTCACTTTTAACATGGTAAAAGTGACGCAAAAGTGGCGCAAGGGGCTTGTAAATCTGCCCCTTGGTATATAGTACATGGACAATTTCACTTAATTTGACTAGTTTTGCTTCTTTAAAGGAAGTCTTTTTATATCTTTTGATGGTCTTACAGTTAATTCATGCCCACTTTGTATTGTTTTATAACTTCTTCAACATGCACTGCACCATCTGCGCTATGTTCTGCATATGATACAGAACACTTCAAATAAATATTTTGTGAATCGTAAAGGTTTGGTCTTGTTGTTGTTATTGAAATTAGAACACACGTATACATTTGAGGATCACCCATAGGGGGCCTTACTACGAACTGAAATTATCTTCTGGAAGTGAGGCCCACAGAAACACTGTTTTTTATATATAACTTTCCGCTGGCTCCATTTCAGTGTATGTGGTTGGCCCTGTTAGTTACATTTTCTGTGACTAATTTAACAAGCCAGTGCCTCACTTTTTCCCATATTAAAAGTGACGCACCGGCAGCGCAAGGGGCTTGTAAATAAGCCAGTCTGTGCCTTGTAGCAGAGACAGGCTAATCGGCATAGGTGCTGGATTAAGAGGGGTAGTTCATGGCTTTCATGTACATGGAACAGAGAACATTTAACTGGACATGTCCTGCCTCCCCTGCTTTTGCCCCAAAAGACACTTCAACAGAGCTGCCCATTCAGAGTCCACCTGGTTGATAAAATCATGTAGAAGAGAAAAATGTGATTTATTTAAAGTCCACCTTGAGAATGATCTATGCCTCGGGGTTCTTGACTGTAATAGTTTTAAATGAGTTCATCAGATTATCAGTGTACACTGTCCTATTAGCTCAATGTAAACTATGGTATATATTTATCAATACATTGAGCTCGTTCTACTAGGTGCAACAAAGCTAAGCAACAACAAATACTCATATTGTTTTATCAATGAAGCAGCTTTAATATTCAGAAACTTTAAAAGACTACACATCTAATTAAATGCATTTGAATCTTTCTTTAACAAGAATTCCATCCTGATGGATTAAAGGGAAAAAAAGAGCATAGCTCTGAACACCATTGTTAGAAGAGTTTAACTATTTGTATTACTCTGTAAGAATAATGTGTGTTGGTCAGCATTCTACCACAAAAACAAACTGAAAACTTCCCACAGAGCTGCTGCTTGATTTAGATTTAGCAAAACATTTTAAGAGGGCATGCTGTGTCAGCTACTCTTGAAGCTGGTAGAACTTAAGGCACCCAAATAATGCTTGGAGCAGAATAAAAAAGCTGTATGAATATGCAATGCTTGTTTGTACTCACACACTTTGGTTAAACTACCTAAAGCACAATCACAATATCCATTGTGATTAAATGGTGTCCTATATGGTAGAGAATGTATCACTGTCATAAGTATTGAAAATAGTAATATTGGCGCAACCAAGATGGCCGCGTAGGTGCGAGGCTCCCGAGGACCTCCGCAACCTCCTACGACTATCCTGAATTTATCCTGTCTCGGATGAGGGGACTGTGTTGGTGAGCCTGAGCTGAGGTGGCACCCGTTTCCCGTTGTCAAATCGGACCTCGGACACCGGAGTGAGCACCGATTGAAGTCTGCGGCCTTCTCCTCGCCAGACTCCGGATTTGCGCTGAGGGGTGACCCAGTGACAAAGTGAACAACAGCGGCGGGCCGGGCCTGGCGAGTCGCGTACCCCGCACTTTCGCTTTCGCTTTCGCACCCCCTTGCCGTCTCTACAGGGTTGGGTCGCGGGGCTCTTTGCGTTGGTGTGGTCTCGCTGGGAGACTCGGCCTGCCCGCCGGCTGTGACCCACCCCGCCGATCTGGGGTGGCCCCCCCCGGGGCTTGTGGCCCTGATTGCCTGCCCTTCACGACGTGGCTGGTACGACCGGGGGACTGGTGGCCATGGCCACGAAACAAGATGGAGACCGGGCAAAGACCAAGTCGACCTGGCGTGGCACCACCCATCATGCCAACAGTATGGACCGCTATACCCTCCAGAAGGGATCTCCCGGCGGACCGCACAAATCCCCTGAGGGCCCTCCTGATGCCCCGGACCTGCCCACGGATCTGACTCTGCGGGATGTCATGGGCGCCATTGCCGAGATGAAGGCCTCGGTGGGCCAGCGGTTCGACACACTGGCACAGAAGATCGACTCGGTCCTCGTGGATGTTGGCCTGGTGAGGGCCGATCTTTCCAAGACCAACGACCGGGTTGATTCTTTGGCCCACACCGCATCGGGCCTTACTACTGAGGTGGCGGCACTACAAACAGAGGTGCGCCGGCTTAGTCAGGCGAGCGCGCTTATGGATCGGCGCCTGGAGGACTCCGAGAGTCGGGCCCGGAGGAACAACATCCGCATCATCGGGGTGCCCGAGGGACGGGAGGAAGCGGCGGCGGACCTATTTGTGGAGGACCTGATCGCTACCCATCTCCAGCCACGGGGGCTGAGTAAATTCTTCTTGGTGGAGCGGGCCCACAGGGTTCCCGGGGGAAGGCCGAAGGTCGGAGCCCCTCCGCGACCTCTCATTGCCCGGATTTTCAAGTTTCGGGACAGAGACGCTATCCTGCAAGCCTCCAGACTGCATGGGCCGGTTAAGCTTGACAATATGGAGGTGAACTTTTACCCTGATTTCACCCCAGCGGTCCAGAAGCAGAGACTGAGCTTCCTAGGCGTCAAGCGCCGTCTTCGGGACCTGAACCTTAAATACGCTATGCTCTTCCCAGCCAAGCTGCGAGTGGAGGTAGAGGGTCGCACGCACTTTTTTGATCGTCCCGAAGCGGCCGGAGACTGGCTGGACACTCTGTCTGGGGATCGTGATCGTGGGGGCGGCGGGGGGAGACGGCACACTGGATCGGGACTGAGGGGGTAATATTGGGCTTCACTCTGGACAAAAATGATGCCACTCTCGATTAAGCGTCTGTCTGTATAATTTCCCCTCCTATGGAGGTTGTGTGGGGTCTACTGGGGGTTCTCCTTCCTCCTCTAGGGGGTTTAGCTAGTTTTTACTATATATATGGGGCGACAGGCACACTGCACGTTGGGGGGGCTGTTCGGGCTCATGCAGGGGTGCAGGGAGGGGGGAGTTTTGTTGGGGCGGGTGGGCAGGGATGGGGGGGTGTTGTTCGTTTTTACCACAAGGCAAAAGTATCATTGTGTTAGCTCTATAGTGCTCTCGGGGGGACAAATGGCGGCTTCTGTCTATGATGGGGGGTAGGGAACTAACTCTGTTGTCCTGGAGCGTGAATGGACTGGGGGACAGGATTAAACGTGGTGTGGTCCTGCAGTTCTTGAAGCGAATCTCGCCCAATGTAGTTTTTCTGCAGGAGACACACCTCATTGGCAACTCCTTCTGCGCCATGAATCGGCGTGGCTATCGCCTAGTGGCCCATTCGGGCTTCACGTCTGGCTCAAGGGGTGTGGGCATCATGGTTAAGAACTCGCTCCCGTTGGAGATTGATGAGGTGCTCCATGACGACAGGGGACGTTATACGGTCTTGGTGGGAAGGATGGAGGGCAAAGTGGTCGTTTTTGTGTCAGTATACGTCCCGCCGGGGCTGCAGTCGACTACCTTTGCGGACCTGGGGCGCCTCCTCCTTGGCCTTCCGGGGGGGATTCTGGTGGTGGGGGGGGGATTTCAATGCGGTGGTTTCCGGGAATGTGGATCGTCACCCCCCCTAGGGACCTCCCCCGGGCCCAAGCGTGGCTATCTGGCCTATTGGACACTTTGGGATTGGTGGATTGCTGGCGTTTAAAACATCCCACGCAGCTACAGTATACCTTACATTCGGGGGCCCATGGTAGTCTCTCACGACTAGATTATGTCCTGGTCCCGGCGGCCTATGTTGGGAGGGTGGGAGAGGTGCGCCATTTGGCACGGGGTATCTCGGACCATTCCCCGCTCCTGTTACACCTGGATCTTTTTCCGAGGGGTGAGGGTAGGGTGGTCCCGATCAATCCCTGGTACCTGCGCGACCCCACCATTCGCGCTGAATTGATTAAATCCCTCCAGCGCTATTTTGACGAGAATGTGGGGTCCGTGCCTTCGGCTGTCTCATTGTGGGAGGCATTCAAGACAGTACTACGAGGAGAGGCCCTGTCTCTTATTTCCCACACCCGGAGGCGCGAGCGGGAGGAGGTGACCCGGGTGGAAGCTGAGATAGCCGAGTTGGAGGGTAATCTAGAATGTGGGGTGACGGATGCCGTATTACATGTTCTCCAACTCAAGCAAGCGGCCTATAGGGCCCTGGTCACGGAGGCGGCCAGGGGCCTCAGTAGAGAGCAACAGGGGAGACTGTATGATGTGGGTGATAAGGCTGGTAAATTGATTGCGTGGCTGGACAAAAAGGAGAGAGCGAGTCGTGTAGTCCCGCTGATTGAGAAAACGGACGGTGTGTGTGTTACTGAGCCGGAAGAAATTGTCTCCTGCTTCGCGGATTATTTCCGTGGGGTGTATTCCCCGGTGTCTTCCCGCTCTGAAGAGGATTCCCGTGCCCTGCTCAGGGATATCGCGCTGCCTTCCCTTTCGGAGGAGGACAGAGTGTCGTTAGACGCCGCTCCAACCTCCGACGAAATCGCCCTCGCCATACGTTCGGTCGCTTCCGGCAAGGCCATGGGTCCTAATGGTCTCCCCATCGAGTTGTACAAGTTGCGACCGGATACGCTGGCACCACATCTCCGATCGATGTTCCTGGAGGCTCACTCGGTGGGCTCCCTCCCGCTGGACCAGCGTCTGGCTACAATCGTGGTTATCCACAAGGAGGGGAGACCTCGGGACCGGGTTACATCCTATCGGCCCATTTCGCTACTGAACGCGGTTCCCAAAATTCTCGCCAAGGTCCTGGCCAATCGGCTGGTCGGCGTGGTGGGCGACCTGGTTCACCAGGATCAGTCCGGCTTTATTCCCCATCGTAACACGGCCCTTAACTTGCGGCGTTTGCATGGGGTGCTCGCACGTGTTCAGTACATACGGGAGCCGGCCATTTTGGCGTCCTTGGACGCCACCATGGCGTTTGACACGCATGAATGGCCATACATCTGGGCGATGTTTGCGAAGTTTGGCTTTGGCGCAGGGTTCATCAGTTGGGTCAAATTGCTGTATTCGGGCCCATTGGCGCAGGTGGTGGTGAACGGTAGAGTATTGGCTCCGTTCGAGCCGGGCCGGGGCACGCGGCAGGGCTGCCCCTTATCGCCGCTCCTTTTTGCGCTTGCCTTGGAGCCCCTGGCGGAGTGGCTGCGGTGGGATCCTTCCATCCGTGGTCTCCGTTGGACCCCCGAGTATGAGGACCGCGTATCCCTATACGCTGATGACATCCTCTTGTACCTAGCTTCCCCACGTAAGTCACTGATAGTACTGGTTGATGTTTTGCATTCATTTGGTCGTAACTCCGGCCTTGTCATCAACTGGGCTAAATCGTGCGTGTATGTTCTCTCTGGGGAGGCTCCTATTCTCCCGCGGGGCTGTCCGATCCAGATCGCCCCGCAGGGATTTCGGTACCTGGGTGTCTTCATTACCCTGGACCCGGAGGCCCGGTATGATCGGAACTTACTTCCCCCCCTCCAGCGCCTGAAGGAAGATGTCACGTGCTGGCGGCGCTTGCCGCTTTCGCCGCTCGGCCGGGCGGCATTGTTTAAGATGATGTCTCTGCCGCGTTTCCTGTACGCTTTGCAGAATACTATGGACCTCGTCCCAGCGCGCTACTTCCGTGAGGTGGAGAGTTTGCAGCGCCGCCTGTTCTGGGACGGGAGGCCGCGTATCGCCCTGGCGAAGCTGACGCTCCCATGGTATGACGGAGGGATTGCCCTCCCGGATATCAAACGGTACTATTGGGCCTCCCAGCTGGCTGCGATTAATCACGGCCTGTACGGGCCCGCCTTAAACCCGGCATTGGAAATGGATAAGATGCTACTCCCGGGTGGGGACTATAATCGAGCGCTCTACTCCAGCGCGCCTGACGCTCGGCTGACCGGCCCCACGCGTGTCATGGTGCGAGTGTGGCACGCGGCTAATGTGGCGATGGGGTGGAAGGACCGTCTGACCCGGGCATCACCACTATACGCGTCCGAGCAGTTGGGCTCCCTGTGGACCTCGAAGGGCTTCGAGAAGTGGGACATGATAGGCATCAGCAAAGTGGGGGATCTCTGGACGAGGGGAGGATTTAAAACGTTCGAGATGCTGCAGACGGAATTCCAGTTGCATGACAGGGAGTACTTTCGGTATTTGCAGATCCGTCATGCACTGGGCTCCGTCTTCCCGGACGTTGCATCCATCCCGGAGTATTCCCCCCTGGAGGATAGAGTGCTGGATGGACACGTTCCGGACAGCACGATCTCACTGATCTACAAAAAACTGATCAATGACCGCTCGGGATTGCTGACTGCCCTTCGTGAGGCTTGGGTTGCCGATGGACTGGAGCTGGACGACGAGGACTGGACCTCTGCGGTGGCCTCCCCGAAAGAGGTGGCCATACCGGCCCGCCTTCGCTTCGTCCAGCTCAAGATACTCCACAGAGTCTACATGACGGGGCCAAGGCTCCTGCGTATGGGCTATGCTGTGGACGGGTTGTGTAAGCGTGGGTGTGGCGCTTTGGGGACCTTTCTGCATATATTGTGGGAATGCCCGGAGGTGGAGCGATTCTGGCGTGGTGTGCATGAGGTCCTGCGTGTGGTTACGCATGTGGTGCTGCTACCCGAAGCGAGGAGATGCCTGTTGAATGTGTGGGAACCTACCGACTACTCTGCGCCACAGATGTGGTGGGTGACTCTGGGATATATGGTGGCCAAGCGTGATATTGCTCAACTGTGGGGATCCCAGAGGTCCCCGACTGTCTCGGCCTGGAAGGAACATATGGATTGGTGCATGTTTCGGGAAAAGGTGGTGTATGTGGCGAGAGGTAAGCCTGGGACATGGGTGAAAGTATGGGGCCCCTGGAACGCCTACCGCGGGGGAATCTGTGCTCCGCCGTTATTGCCCGATCCGTCGCCTGCCCCATCCCCTTAGCCGACCCATCTTCCTTGTTCCGGGCATTGAGTTTACCCAGCCCTAGTCCTGATCTCTTCCCCTTCTTGATACTCCTATGGACTGGTAGGGTCCCCCTCTCAGGGGAGCACATGCTGCTATTTCTGATTGTGGATTGCCTTGTGGGTTTGTTTTTCTGGTTGTTCTTTCAGTTTAAAATGAAACCGTACAGTGGGGTCCGGATGGTGTGGCTATCAACGCTGCTAACTCCTGTGCATCTTCCTCAGCCGCAACACACGCTCTACAATGTGTATCATATGCTCCTTTTGTCTGCTAGCGGCCGGCCGGAAGGTTGTAGGCCCATCTTTGTATATTTTTTGAGTTTTGTAATAAACGGTTTAAAAAAAAAAACAAAAAAAAGAAAAAGAAAATAGTAATACTCTCGTCAAACTAGGCAAGGAATTTGGTTGCTCTGGGACTATTTTACTATCACAGACTACAGCTTACACTGAAAAGCTTGTGTAGGGTTCTTTGAAATCGATGCAAATAGCATTTCCGAAATTATGCAAAATTTAAATCAAATTACTCGTAACTACTAAAAAATGTAAAAATGCATTTGGGACTGTATTTTAGTGCAGAATGTGTCCTTGCATCCATTTTGGAAATGAGTTTGCATTTTCTGCTCAAATAATTATAGGATAAACACAAGCACTGCAAAAAGCAGCTGCTAGTGCTGTATGGTCATATTATGCAAAGAGCGCACTGTCCCTCCTTCAACTAGGTGCGCCGGTCACAAACAGGGACAGTGCATCTGATTACAAAAATGTGAACTTGCGCCTGCCTGGGGGCAGCAAATTAGCGAAAGGCAGAGTTGCTACTCCAAAGAGCTCTTTAATGAAGGTGGTCCATCTTTGACAGTGCAGGACACATCTACTTGTTTTACAGTGAGTGACTGCGCCCACCTGTAGGGAATTGTCTAGGGTGACCATGGGATCAACTTTTCCCTTTGGGGGCACACTGACTATGCACCACCTCTTTGTGGGTCACAGTCAGTGCACCCGGTGCTAGACCCCTTGATGTTCTACCTGCTTCCATAATATGGTATGGCCACAGAGACAAAGTGTTTCCATCATTATGTGCATGGGCCTCACCCCCATCCAAATGAGGGAACACCTCTTTAGGCTTTCATGGGCAATACATATGTTCCAGAGCTTTCTGTGTTATAGAAGGGGTTGCACAAGTGTCTGTGGGGCCCTTCAGTAATATCAAAACTCCCCACGCCACAGAAAGCAGAAGCACACACCCATTGCAATCTCAGGGCCCTTTAGGTAATATGGCCCCTAGTCGTTTGCGTTGCTCCTGTGTGCCCACACTAAGGGCCTCATGTAGGTAGCCAAATACCGGTCGGTAACGGCCGATTTTCGGTAATTATACCGTTACCGACCGGTATTTTGGCTATTGGTATGTAGGGGGACGAATTTTGGTTTCGGAATATACCGAATCGGTAAAATTACCGATTCGGTAATAATACCGAATCGGTAATGTTACCGAATCGGTAACTTTTCCGAATCGGTAATTTTACCGATTCGGTAAATTCCGAAACCAAAATCGAGATGTAGGGGGAGTGTGTGTGTGTGTTTAAGAGTCGGTATTTACCACCAACTTATAGTTGGTGGTAAATAATTAATGTATGTGTTAATGCATTTTTACGCGCGTAGCAGTGTGCAATGTGGCATACATACATGCCCTTAGGGCATGTATGTGTGCCACATGTGCACACATGGCCGAATCAGGGGTGCAACAGGGTGTCAATGTGACACCCTGCCACCCTTGTATGTGTTCCCCCCATTACCGAATCGGTATTTACCGATTCGGTAATGAGGCATACCTTCCCATCAATGGGAAGGTATGCCTCATTACCGAATCGGTAAATACCGATTCGGTAATTACCGAATAGTAACGAATCGGTAAAAAATACCGACTCATTACCTACATACGAGTTACCACTTCTAAAATACCGATTCGGTATCGTTCGGTATTTTAGAAGTGGTAACTGGTATGCTACCTACATGAGGCCCTAAGTGTTTGTGCGAATAACATGTATTTACATGACATAATAGCACAATTTCTGAAAATGTGCGTAACAAGCGCAATGTGAAATTATGACATTACGTTGGCGTAGCAGAATGTTTGTCCGGGGATAAGATGTCTACACAGTGTCATTCAATTTGAAAGGACACAGAACCTGCAATGGATGACCACAAACAAATGCAAATGCAAGTAAGCACTTCAAATTACATTTATTTTCCTCTGGCATGATTTCAAAGTATTTCAGAGAGACGATAAAAGTTTTCAAAACTGTGCTAGAATGAAAGGACGACTTAAAACCTTTATTGTTTACAAAATATGTTAGTTTCTGAATGTACATTTGCTGAGTTACACTTGCTTATGCAGGAGATGTAGTAAACAGTTCTGGAATATTACTGCACCTTAGCTTAAAGATAACCTCTCTGTATTCATAAAATTATTGTTTTCCAGAATCCCAAGTATGAAATTGGGAACCATTAATTCAGCAATAGTAGAAATGGCAACTAGGAGAATCATGACGTTGGATAATAGATGGAACCTTTCATTGCACAAAAAGCACATCACATACTGAAAAATCTAATCTAATTGACTGCTAATCCTTATGATGGCAACTTGCTGGAATTGGGCATATAAAAAAGTTCAGTTTTTGCAATGACAGCATTATGCATACTTATACGGGCAGTGGACATCAAACACCCTGGATTTTACAGTGAAAACCTGTCTTGTGAAACCACTTATTATGAGTCTTGGGACAAAGCATAGAATACTTTATGTTCTCTTGCAAGGTCATACAACACTGTGCCCTGTCTTCTGTGATCGGTTAGCACAATCGCTTGGCATTTAGACACTACATACATTCACATCTGCTGTTTCCAAAAAGAAACCTCGTATCATGTACACTGAGACGTGCCATTTGAAAATAGAGAGGGCAATTCTTGCCGAAAAGAGGTTCTGAGATGAACATGCCAGCCTTGCGCATCCTGAAATGCAGATTACCCAACCATAATACAAGTTATGGGGTTCGGTTCTAATCCCAGAGATCTATGATTTAGCACTGTGCCCACGTAGTGAGGATAGGCTGAGGCAGATATACCTTTAAACATGTTAGGGCTTCTCAATGTATATAGTTTACTTGTTATGTTACTCATTTTGCTGACATGTATATGTTTTATGTTTTATAGTTGCAGCGCCGTTGTTTTATAATAGAGCACAATAGATTCAATAAATATTGTAAACCATTCTCTTGTCTTTGTTTTGTTTATTATGGAAATGCATGAGCGAGAAAATGAAAGGTGATGACCTGTTTCCATGGTTCTCTGAGGGGACTAGAGTGTTGTGTTCTGGGGTACTAACCTACCTGCCACTCTGGAAAGGTTAGGAGGGCAGGTAGAGGAATATGAGCTAGTTTGGATTGGGCTCTTAGGAACTGATGTGGTATGGTGACTCAGTCCCTACCTACTGACGTTCTGTGATCGCAGGCATAGTTCTGTTTACACAGAATTCCTGCAACATCATTTGCTGTTTATTGCTGGAAATATAGCAGCATTTGTGAGACATCTAAACTAGTAAACATCGAACATACCATAATATCATACACAAAACAACATAGCAACTCAAATAAAACATAACACAGCACAACAGAAAAAAATACTCAAAACATAATATCATAGAGCAACCACAGTGGAAGACAACTCCACATTGCAATTAATGCAGTGCAAAAACACAGCAGCACAGAAGCACAAGAGAGCATAATTACCACAACAAAATGGCACACAACAAATATGCACATTCTTTTCACATATTACTAACCTCAAAAACCTGTTTTCAAAGCAGGGTGGTAAAATGTATTTGCACCACGCACTGTTTTAATTTACCACAAAGGCCATAAAATTTGTGATCCGGCCCCAAGTATTCTAAAGTATCCCTGCTTACCCGGCTTAAGCTACGCGATCTGGATCCGAGAGCAAGGCCATGCCAAGCACCTCTCATTTCAATGAGTGGTAGCTGATTAGATCTGATCTGCAACACTAGGAAAATGTATTTCTCATTCATCAAATCCAAGGGCCATATCATCAAGGAATGGCGATAATGGGCTCGATTCACACTAGAACCTGGGCGTCTATGGGAATTCACAAGGGCATATTATCAAGCCCATTATCGCCTCTTTAGCTGCAGTTTTGCTGCCGCTAAAGCGGCGATAATGTTATCGCCGTTCCTTGATAATATGGCCCCAAGTGTGGAGCTGAAGACAGTTTGTGTATAGACTGCTCAAGTTTGTACTTGAACATACTGAAAGAAATAGAAAAGTCAGACATGTTTTCAGTCGTGACCAAGTACAACATCCAAAAAGTGCATACATTTTGTATATTATTCAGTTTGCCACTCCATAGCTGTCCTGAGCTCCTGGTATATAAAAAAGCTGAGATAGACAGTATATCTGCTTAACATACAAAACAATGCTAGCGTGGGGGCTAATACAGTAGGTTAACTGCACCTAATGGAGCGATCTAGCCTAATTGCCTGTAAAGAATATGCCAAAAATGCATGTTTCATCAGAATTCCACTTTTTACTAAGCATGTACATTTCCAATTACTTATGCTTTTTATTCTCAATTGAACAAGTCAACAACTCAAAAAAAGGGGCGTGGCCAGGCGCCGTAAGAAATGGCCGCCTGATTCCGGAGCTCCGCCGGGACCGTTGGTGTCCTACTACATCCAAAACGAATCCGAGCTGAGGGGCTTGCCCGTGAGTGCCCCCCCAGCTCCCCCAGGCCAAGTGACCCACTGGAGCGGTTGCGCGGACTCCGGGGACCCGCAGACGGCTCAGCACTGCGGTCGCGACTTGCGGCGGCCGCCTGGCGCCTCGCTCCTGGAGCTCCGGTGCCGCTCCCTGCACCACCTGAGGCCCCGGCTTCGGCCTGCAGCGCGACGCGACCGGAGGGGCGCCGTCGGAGGAGGACGCCACCTCACATGCAGCGCTGGGGTGCCGCTGGCCTCCGACTGCCTACGACGCTGGTTGCGAGTCCCTGCAGCCCTGGCGGGCCGCAGGGCTGCCACGACTGCTGAGACCGGGCGGCGACCATATCGCGGGAGAGGGCCCGGCCATTTCCCGATCTGCTGCTACCGGAGCGAGGGGAGGAGACCGGCTGGGGCTGCCGCTGTGGAGTGACCTGCATTGCCTGCCCGGTGGGGGGCTCGCGTTCGCAGCTGCTGGGGCGGCCTAGACATCGGAGAGCTGGCGGCGGGGGGTGGCTAAGGTCGCTGACCCCAGAACGTGCATACCTGGGCTCACTGGAGGGCCCCTCCGCTCTGAGCTGTTACCTGGAGAGTACCGGTGGTGCTACGTTTGCGCCCAGACTTCACGTGGGCGACCGGAGCTGGCGCGGACCCGCGGGCACTCTAACGCAGAGGCGGGCGGAGGAACGTTTGGCCCCAAAGGCACCGGTGGCACCATGCGGCCTAAAGGGGGCGCCACGACCCAGTCCAACAAGCTGGATAACTATACGGTAGCCAGACCGGTGGCGCAGCCTGGAGGGACGACGAAGGAGGCCGCAGGTCAGGCGGAACCCTCCCTGACGTCCATAATGGCCGCAATTCAAACCCTGGACACCAGCCTGGAGACGAAAATGGACAAGATCACGATAGAGGTGAACCTGCTCCGTGCCGACTTGGGAAAAACCACGGACCGCTCTAAAACCAATGAAGCTGACATCACAGCCCTGCAGGAATCGGAGAAGCGGCTCGAGCGCAGGGTCAACGAGCTTGTGCACCAGCACCGGCTGATGGCCCTACGGCTCGACGACCAGGAAGGTAGGGCTCGGAGGAGCAACATACGCGTGGTGCGTGTGGCGGAAGGACTTGAGGGGGAATGTATGGAGCTCTTTCTTGAGGATTTGATCCTCCGCCACCTGAAACCCAAGAGACTATCTAAGCTCTTCACTGTCCAGCGGGCGCACAGGGCCCCGATCCCGAAACCCAAACCAGGGGCCCTACCGCAAACAATTATTGCTAAAATCCTGAACTACCGAGACCGCGATGCAATTCTCCAGGCTGCTAGACAACATGGTGATTTACAGTACGAGGGGGCCACGGTTCGCTTCTTCCCGGACTTCACGCTCCAGGTTCAACAGGAGAGGAGCTCCTTTCAGGGGGTCAAGGCGGCACTACGAGACCGCGGGATTCGGTACATGATGTTCTTTCCCGCCAAACTGAAGATCATAGCTGGCGGTAAATCCCTGTTCTTCACTTCGCCTGCGGCGATGCAGGAGTGGCTGGATGCGGATGGGACTGCGGGGGCCCCTCGGCGGGACGGTGTACAATGGCGAGGCGCAGGGCACCCCTCCCCGGGGTCAGCGGCAGGGCGAGTGGAAGGTGGTGAGCAGAGCCAGCGGTCCTGGCATTCGAGATCGAATAGTCCCCGCTGGGACTCACCCAGAGACGACGCAGCGAGATGAGGCCACGAACGCTCGACTGAGAAGCCGTCGGACAGTAAAGTATTAAAGTTGTTGACTGTAAGACTGGCTTGCTCCACGGGGCAATGTGACTGCATGCCCGAGGTTGCTGAGCCGGGCTCACTGTTTAGCGGATACACTGCTGGCCTTGGGGCTGGCCCACAAACTTCCCACGTAGAGTTCCTCGGTGAGCTCTCACCGGGGCAGGGTTGGGCGACAGGCGCTCTGCTAATTGGGGTAGTGGGTAGTTTGGAACCCACGGAGCAGGGGGCAGGGAGGGGGGGTTTGTTTTTGCAGGGGGGGCAGGGATGTTGGGGACGGCCGTGGGGGGGAAGGGTGGAGTGAATGGGATGTCAGGTCCCTGACCGCTTGCATTGAGTACACTTGCGGGGTGGGAACCAGGGAGGGGTGGGGAGTTGGGGATCCTTTATGGTCACACAAACTATGTTGTCACTTAGTCAGCCGGAACACCGGGGTGGTGGGACGAATCACCCTACGAAGCAACGGCTATGGATAGGAGATGGGAGAAGAGTTTGAAAGTCCTCAGCTGGAATGTTAACGGGTTGGGAGACAGACTTAAACGCACTATAGTCCTACAATTCCTCAAGCGGCACCAGCCAGACGTAGTGCTAATGCAAGAAACTCATTTGATGGGTAATGTCTGCCAGGCCCTAAATAGGTGTGGCTACACTCTAGCAGCTCACTCTGGCTTCACCTCCGGCTCGAGGGGGGTGGGAATACTCCTGCGTCGCACACTGCCCCTCCATATAGACCTTATCAAAACTGACCCACAGGGCCGCTTTACGGCTGTCTCTGGATGGTGGGAGGGCCGCACGCTTAACCTACTCTCTGTATACATCCCGCCTGGCCTCCAAGCCCGGGCATTCGCGGACCTGGGCGCGCTGCTCCTCTCCCTTCCCGGGGGTCAGTTGGTGCTGGGGGGGGACTTTAACGCAGTGGTGTCAGGAACCCGGGATAGGCAGCCCCCCAGGGACCTGCCCCAGGGGCAGGGGTGGTTGGCGGACTTTCTTGAGGCCTTCGGGCTTACTGACGTCTGGCACCTGCTCCACCCTACAGACACCCAATTTACCTTCTTTTCGGGGTCGCATCATTCATTTTCACGATTAGACTACATCCTTACCCTTCTGCAACACGACATGACAGTACTGGAGGCAGCGCTTCTGCCTAGAGGTATTTCCGACCACTCACCGGTCCGTACGCACATCGCATTTGGGAGTCGCCGTGAGGGCTTCATAGCACCAATAAACGCTTGGCACTTAAAACATGAGGACACCAGGAAGCAGATATCCAACTCAATCTCACAGTACTTCGAAGAGAATGTAGGCTCGGTAGACTCCCCCGTCACCTTGTGGGAGGCATTTAAACCCGTGATTAGGGGGGAGGCGCTCTCGGTCATTTCAGCTAGACGGCGGGAGCGGCGCATACAGGTTACAACAATTGAGGCGGATTTGGAGGTTCCGGAGAGGGAGGCACCGGAAGGTGGGGACAGGGACGTCAGGCACAAACTGCAGTTAAAGGCGGCGGAGTATAGAGCACTGGTTACCCAAGAGGCTCAGACCGTGGCTCGTCATAAGATGGGTAGAATTTATGATCAAGGCGATAAAGCCGGGAAACTGATAGCCTGGCTCGAGAAAAAACAACAGGCCAGTAAGGTGGTGCCAGAAATACGCACCAAGTCCGGGATTGTAGTGACAGAGCCCCGGGGAATAGTGGAACAGTTTGCGAGACACTTCCAGCAGGTCTACAGGCGTGAGTCGGACCGGCCGGAGGAGGACTCCATGGACCTCCTAACCGATATTCGCATGCCCTCCCTATCGGATGAAGATCGGGAGGCTATGGATAGCCTGATCACTTAGGCCGAACTACAGCGTGCAATAGGGGAACTTCGCCCCAGGCTCTCGGACCCAACGGGCTTCCGATAGAGATTTACAAGCTCCGGCCTGACGCCACTAGTAAGTACCTGAAACTCATGTTCGAACAGAGCAGGGAGATGGGGGTGCTGCCCCGTGATCAGCGCATCGCGACCATAGTGGCAATACTGAAAGAGGGGAAACCCAAAGACTCATGTGCGTCATACAGACCAATTTCGCTCCTCAACGCGGAGCCCAAAATACTGGCAAAGACGCTGGCCAACAGGCTCAAAGCGGTGCTTTCTTCGTTGGTCCACCCTGACCAATCAGGGTTCATGCCCCACCGTAACACGGCCCTCAACATAAGAAGGTTAAACAGTGTTCTGGGGCAGCGCCACAGACTACAGGAGGACGCAGTGGTGGTCTCCCTAGACGCCACCATGGCCTTCGACACCTTAGAGTGGCCATATATGTTCGCAGTCCTGCGCAAACTGGGATTTGGACCTCAATTCATAGCTTGGGTGCGTCTATTATACGCCGAACCCCTGGCGCAGGTACTGGTTAACAACAAGCTGTCCGAGGTGTTCACGCTTGAAAGAGGAACTAGGCAGGGCTGCCCCCTCTCTCCCCTTCTCTTCGCCCTCTCCCTAGAGCCGCTCGCGGCCTGGATTAGGCAGGATGTCTGCCTAAAAGGTATAGCATGGGCGGAAGGGTGGGAGGATAGAATATCCCTTTACGCCGACGACATAATCCTGTACCTTTGCAGGCCGCGCAGGTCGATAATTGTGGCACTCGACATATTTGCCAGTTTTGGTCGTAACTCTGGCTTCCGGATCAACTGGGCCAAATCACATCTCTACGTCTTGCGTGGTGACCCTCCGAGGCTCCCAGACACCTGCCCGATCACGGTGGCAAAGGACGGGTTTCAGTACCTGGGGGTATTCATCACCACTAGCAAGACCCTGTTATATGAGCAAAACCTCAAGCCGCCGTTAGTTCGGCTACAAAGGGAGGCCAAATCCTGGCAGCACCTACCACTGTCTCTGTTGGGCCGGGCAGCCTTATTTAAGATGCTAGCGCTACCACGGTTTCTCTATGCACTACAAAATTATCCAGACTTAGTCCCTAACGCCTACTTTGTAGCAATAGAGGCTGCGCTGCGCGATCTCCTCTGGGCCGGGTCGCCCCGAATCTCATTGACTAAACTCACACTGAGGTGGTATGACGGCGGTATAGCCCTCCCTGACATTCGCAAATACTACTGGGCAGCCCATCTCTCAGCGATCAATCAGGGGACGTATGGCGACGGGAATGATCCCGCCTACGTTATGGATAGATGGCTGCTTCCCGGAGGGAACTATGAGATAGCACTCTACTCCAAACGGGGTACACGCCAACTCACCGGCCCTACACTTCACTCGGTACAGGTATGGCACATTGCTCAGAGGAAGCTCGGATGGTCAGGAGTCCTTACACTAGCCACGCCACTTTGGGCCTCTGAAAAACTAGGCAATCTGGGACGCACCAAGGGCTTCCGTAACTGGGACTTGATCGGCATCTCCCAAATCAAGGATATCTGGGGCCCTACGGGGATCCGCACGTTCGCCCAACTGCGAGACACATATGAGCTGGCACACACTGAATACTTTAGATACTTAAAGGTGCGACACTCCCTACAGGCTAATATCCCACCGGAGACCAAACTACCACAAACCTCCCCGCTTGAAGATAGGCTACTGGATGGACACCTCACAGAACACGCCATATCACTTACGTATAAAAAACTAATCAACAACCCCCCCGATATGCTCCTACCCCTTAGAGAAAAGTGGGTCGCCGATGGGCTGGAGATAGATGATGAGGAATGGCTATATGCTTTGGCTTCCCCACGGGAGGTCGCGATATCAGCCCGACTGCGACTTATCCAACTAAAGATCCTACATAGAATTTATATCTCCTGCACTAGGCTACACACAATGGGTAGGGCAGACACAGTACTCTGTAGGAGGGGATGTGGGGGTACGGGTACCTTCTTCCATGTGTTATGGGACTGCCCGAAGATTCAACGGTATTGGAGAAGGGCGGTACAGTGTATGGAGGAGGTATGGGAGGTGGAAATTCGCCCGGAGGCCAAGAGGTGTCTCCTTAACATATGGGAGCTAACGGACCTGCCACCGAAGGGGAGACTCTGGGTGACACTCGGACAAATGGTAGCGAAAAGGAACATTGCCAGACTCTGGGGAAGCCCTATTCCACCAAAACTGTCGGACTGGCACAGCGATATGGACTGGTGTATGCTGCAGGAAAAGACTGTGTATGTAGCGAGAGGGTGCCCCCGGAAGTGGGTGGAAGTGTGGTCCAACTGGAATGATTTCAGGGGGGGCATCTGCGAGCCTCCTTCCGCCGCGCAGGAAGGCTCAGGAGCTGTGTAGGAATCCCAACGCTCTTGTTGCTCCAGGTGCTATAGAGTGGGGTGCTGAGGTCGCATCGCCGGTGCGTAGGTATTTACGGTGCTCAACGTGGTGACCTTGTTTTAGGTAGTTGGGGGGGGGGCAGTTTAATCGTTAGGCGCCCTTGCGCCATTGTGGTACTATGATCGTTAGGCGCCCTCGCGCCATTGTGATACTATGCCTATGTTTTAGGGCTGTAACAAAGAGAAAATGAGTCCTGCACTATCCTTCTCTAAACTGTGAGACACTTGCACCTTATAACGCCGCCGTACCCCCGGGTTGACGGCACCGGGCTGTGTGCTATACGACAAAATGCATGTGTACAAACTGCGCGGCCAGCCTGAGGGGTTGTAGGCTGAAAGCTGTGTATTGTGGAAAACTACAATAAAGGTCTTCAAAAAAAAAAAAAAAAAAAGGAATTCAACACCCCCTACACTTTGACTGAAGCCACCCACTGAACATAAAACTGATTCCAGCTTATTCTGGGAGTCACAACCATTTTTCCCTGGAGGACTCAGGGTATCATGTTCTCCTTGTGACAGGGAAGCCTTGTGGGAGGCCCACCACTGACCCTGGGGGACCCCTAAACTGTGCCATCTCTTTTAGTGGTACCCCTGCCTTTCTAGTACTCCACACGGAAATATGCTACTGAGCTTTCCAGTTAACTGTGGTGAGCTCCTTTAGAATGAGGACTCTGTCTAGCAGTCATTTGATGCAGCTGAGCAAGGTAAATATTTACAAATATTTATATTTTTTGCTGGTTTTAAATGGGTCCACCTTTCTTTTTTCTGTGCTGATAGCATGTGCTATTATTGTCCCATCTGTGGAACACCCACACACCCTGCAACCCCAACGTTTTCTTTCAAGTGGCCCTTTTGCTCGACCAGGAACTATTTTCCTATGCACCTAAAGACAGCCAGTGTGTCTTTCTCTCCATGTACACTGCATGCTTAGTATGGGGAGTAGAGCGAAGTGCATGTTTGTTGAACATCAGGCTGGTGGGCCCCCAATTCACTTGGTCACTCTGGTAAGGCCAGCGAGCTTACTGGGCTGGATGAATATGACAATGGGTTCCCCTCCCACAAACTCGGATAATTAAAAACAAAGCATGATGACACTCATGGTCCCTGGATGCACAATCAATCCTCAAAGAGATATTGATGAAACTGCCGGATGGTTTTTGGTTTTTCGTAAGTTAGGGTTTTCAGCGCTCCTGGCATGAGCAAGATCACAGACCAAAACACTAAACAACTGGGCTCATCAATTTAGGAAATCTCCAGCTCCAATGCACATATTTGTCCAAGATTTTCAGCTTCTAGATCCAGGTCGAGCGGTATAACCAACATTCCCACTTTCCTGATGGTTGATGTCAGTTCTTTGTCCTTCTAGCATGGGGGGGTTCTCATTTACTAGACAGAACCCTCATGCAGGGCACTCTGGTAGCACCCTTGTCCACAACAAGTATACAGCTCTTCTCTCAAGGTATATTCAACTGCTCCAGCAGGTCTAGGAACCAAGGGCCCGATGTATCATTGCACTGGTTACAAAAACTGTTCATAAAATGATCTATCCAATTAATATTCAGTAGATTGGTAGAAAATTGGGACTCAATCCGATTGGTCATAATCACAGGGATGGTGGCCAGCAAGAGTCAGCAGACTACCATATCGGTGAACGTTTTTTAATTAAGTATATGTTTTTATTTAAAAGCAGACTATTTTCCATAAAGGAAACTGGCAATTTAAAAAAAACATAGAGGAAATGGAGCAACTTTAAGAAACGCACTCTAAGAGTTGGCAATGGTTCCCTGGACCACTGCTTAATCACCCAAAACCTTTTCTTTACTGAGAAACTCAGAACAAAAATGTAGAGGAAACCGAGCTGCTTTAAAAAAAAAAAACACCCTATGAGATTTGGCAATGGTCCCCTGGTCCATTGCTTAGTCTCAGAAAACCTTTTTAAACAATCCCATAAGTGGAAAAGATCTCACCAGGGCACCATTCATCTTGCAAATGAGTTACAAACCCAATTTGGGATTGAGAACTTTTCAATGGTTTACAAATGCTTTATACCTCTGATACCAATTCAGTATACTGAATAAGCAATTCTGCTTTTTTGACTGTGACAGTCAGTAGTAAAATTCTCAGTGTGAAAATTCAATATTTAATATTAGAACTTTGGCTCAGTTATAATAGGATGACACATTTTGGCAATATGTGCACTGTACTTTGAACATGGCTTCATACTTGACCCTTTTATACTTGTGCTTTTTACAACCTTATACCTGATGATTTTCCAAACAGGAGAATTTACAACACTTAGCCTAGCATTGAATTTTAATTATTTTGAATTTAATTTGTTTTGAACTCAATTAAATAAGGTACTAGGGGCCAGATGTACAAAGTAATTTTGTGATAGCAAAGCCTGCGATTCACAAAACCATGGCATTGGGAACCACACAATGGCTTTTTTAATGTACTAAAGCCATTTTGTGAGTTAGCAACAGACTACTGAGTCATTAAATGGATTTAGAAAGACATAATGAATCATTTGTCAATTGTAAGGGACATGTTTAGGGGACCCTTTCCAAAAAGTGATTTGCTTTGGTATGCAGCATGTTTTGGGAACCAAATCCAGTCGCAAAACATTGAAAAGTTGGGGTGGGGTGTTAACATCTTTTCAAAACTGAATAAAGGGAAGGAAAGGGAATAAAAGTGAAGGGGCCCATTGAGAACTTTTCCCCTTCAAGTAAATAAGTGTGTTGGAGAGTCGACTGTGGTCCAAGAGACCACCGTCAACTGATAAGTAAACTTTAAAAAACCTTTCTTTTTAAATGTAGCCCTGTGAAAACAATGCCTCCTTTTGCATGATCACTCCCATTTTTTGCAAACTTGTATTGCTAATTTATAAACTCTGCACACTGAGGCATTGATGTTCGGTGTCCAGTGTATGTGACCCCTAAAACATGTAGAAATTGACTAATTCTTGATTCGCCTATTTAACTTTCTAATAAGGCCATAGTATAAGGTGCAAAAAATATCCTTATGGCACAGAACATTAAACGTCAACTGTGGACTGCAGCATCTATCGTGCAATCCATTAGTGTGATGAGGAAAACATGACTTCAGGGCTGCCACTGTAGTCTGACTGCTGCAATTTAAATCTGCATTAATAGTAATGGGGTGACCCAGTATCTCTCAGAACCTGGGAAATCCAGTAGTATGCAACAACAATTGGTTCTACGGGGAGTTATATGTTTTTAACAAGAATATTCATTCATTCACAAACACTTTATGTAGGTCTGGTAACTCAATCACGCCTTGGTACGGACCACATATTATAAGACACCAAGACACAAGAGTTTGAAAATATTAGTATATTATTAATCATACATGGTAAAATGATAGACTAAATAATAAATCATAATGAATTGCAAAATCGCACAGAACTGTTATGAGACATAAACATTGATAAACACGTACTGGAAACATATACAAAAATACAAGTACATAAACACTGTGGACTTAAAACACAGTTGACACATACACAAATACAATGATTCCATAAACAATTCTTCTTGAGGGTATCCCAAAGAAATAGATGCCTGTCCAAGCAGATGTCCTTTCTATATTTACAAGTGGCAATAGCTTAGCAGGTTACAGGAATACCAGAAATTATCGTTGACGTTTTGACCCATTATGTGTGTAATTCAAAATCATCATGTCAGGTCTTCATCAGGACTGGGTCACGAAAACAGCCTGTGTGTTTGAGAATATGTGTTGGTGTCAAGTAGCGGAAAAACTAATTAAACAAGGTGTTTATCTATTACTCCAGGTATGCCTCACCTGTATGATAGTTAGTCATAGCCTCTACGGTTCTTATCTGTATCGCACCTTTGATGAGGTGTTGGATAATCCACAAAGGAACCAATAATTCTCGCCTGAATGCAGAGACAAGGAGAAGAAGAAAGGAAAAGGAAGAAATCTATCAATCCCTTGAGGATTAGCAAAAAATAGTTTTAAGAGCTCAGTCCAGCAATGGATCTTTTCTAAGACGCCTGGGAATCAATCTACAAGGGATGTATACACAATGAGCTAATGAATTAGCTTTAAACTAGGCAATGATTTCTCCGAAACCCAATAAGGATTCTCTGTGGGAAAAACGGTACATAATTGTTACGGAGGCCAAACATGAATACTAAACTGGCCAGAAAATAGTGTGTAAAGCACCATTAGTATAATTACAATGTGTATATATATATATATATAAAAAGTGCTGTGGTGAAAAAAAGCACCATTAGATTGCAACTGTTTGTATACACAAAACATTCTGTGGTGGTGAGCCCAAAGGACATAAAGCTCAAGTGAAAAAATGTGGGCGCAAATGCTATTAATCATAACAAAGGTATGTAATGTTGTAGGTGGAAAAATCACCAATGGTTAAAAAACAGTCCAGGCGCACTGTTAATTATGCAAGTAATACTATTGTGTTGAAACCAGTCAACCAAAAGAAAAAAAATATATATACATATATGGCTCACTGGACCGGGAGCAAGTAAAAAAGTGGGAGAAATTGCTGTATCACCTCACAAAAGCTATTCTAATCTCAACCAACCTTTAGTTTTGTTGTTGTTTTGTTTTCATTTCGATTGTCTGTAGAGGCCCCTTTATCAAAGTTCTCAAAACTGTAGTGAGTATGATTTAAGCATCAAACCCACAGGCAAATTTGGGCGGGGTTCGCTTCATCCAAGCCCTCTCTGGCAGGGCCCTGCCAACAGTATATACCAGTGGAAAAAAACATTAGTTACCTTTACCTTTGTTTGCAGCACAATACTGCGACCGAGCTCAGCGCATAGAAAAATCAAGTCTGTTAATGCATCTCTCCTTTTCTTCTTGTTCTTTTTTCTATCCCGATGCAAGACTAATGTGGAACGTTCTTTGCGGTGAGGTCAAAGCGGAAGGATCATGGGACCTGACAAAACAGAGGCCTGGAAGCCAGAAAACAGGTAAGTGGCAGGCGAAGAGGCTAAACGAAGGGGAGGAGTGTGGACAGTCTTTAAATAAGACGGCTTTAGAATGTTCATAAGGGTCACATACTAACTGTAACAAGGAACAGGTGCAGATAATTAGCTTGATGAGGCTGCCCTATAGAAGGTGCTTTAGAATGTTCACAAAGGTGACGTTCTAATTGCTTATAGCAAGGAACAGGTGCAGGGGATTCATTCGATGAGGGCTGTCTTCGGAAAGGTTCATGTTGAGGTCATCTATGCCGGTTGCTTGATACTTATTCTGGCAGATTCTCTGGATGTTTCCGTGGCGCCTGAAACCTGACCTTGCATATGCATGGTAAATCATTTGTAAAAGCTATTAAGCCTTTTCAAACAAACCAGGGAACACCAGCTGCAGCTAGCTATTACCAAAAGGATGTGATATGGTCAAAAGTCAGGGTACAAGACGTTTGTTCATTCATAAGGGTTGGGAGGAATGATTTGAGTCATGCCGGTATATTGTGATAGCCAAGAGATGTGAGCTGTGGAAGGAATCCTGACACCTACCCTGCCGTAAGCGAATATCATGTGACACCTGCTAGGGCCCAGCCTTTGTCACAATAGTCAGGTTGGCACCCAACCGAGTGGGAGGAAAGCTACACAAAGACATGGTTTTCAGGGACCACAGAGGAGAGAACTGTTCATTACACTGGCCACCTCTCCGGATAGGTACACAGGCACTGCACAAAGGGAGATGTGTTTCCCTGATTTTGATTTTGGGAATACGATGCACTGTGAGATTCTTTGCAGTTGGGCAAACAGGAACAATTGTAAAAGTGGGGAGGGCTGCCCCTGTAATCTTTTGCACCATTTTTTAGGGAAGAGCCAGGAGTCATCCTCACCCACTGGCACCCCAAGGTATCCTCCTTAGCACACTCTCTGGATCAGTGGAAGAAGGACTACACCTGCTGTTTGAGACCTGAGAGGAGACCTGAAGGGTTGTACCTGCTCCTTCCTGTGCCCAGGACAAAGAAGCAAACTCTAATGGTCAGTTGGCAGAGCTTCTGTGTTGCTTCAAGGACACAACAAGCTGCTAGATGTTTTTTTCTTGAAGTGCCTAGCTAAAGGTAGTAGCAACTGGACCTGGACTGGACCCTGCTGTTTGGTTCTGCCTGACACCCTGAGAGTCTTGAAGTGACTTCCTTTGTGGCCCTGGGGACCTTAGAGGTGTACTCCTATTGTTGTTTGGGCACCAGAAGAAATTTGTTTTGGACACTTTTAAAAACCTTTCCTCTGAAGCTTCAGCTGGACCGTCCAGAAAAAGTACCCAGCTGGCGGGTCTCTCTACCTCTGAAAGTCCCATTCTGCATTGAAATGTAAAACATTTCAGTAAGAAATCCCCCAAAGCTGCGGCGGGACAAACCAACCTGCCTTTGAAATTCAGCCTTCAGTTCCAAAGTAGTGGCCTGTGCTGGGAAGATATTTCTTTCTCAAAAAGTTTCAATGTCCCATTCTGCTTTGAGACGAAGAAGAAATTTTAATATTTTATGTCAAAACAGTGACAAAGTACCCATATAGAAACTTTCAGGCGGTCTTCCCGCCATGGTTGGCTCATGGGAAAACCAACTCGGAATTCGGATGGCGGTGAACTTCTTTGTACTGCCCTCTGATAGCTGCTTATCCCATACCGATGTCACAGTGGTCTGCGAATGCTGGCGGTGCTCCGGCGGTCTTTCTTTCTGCAAACTGACAGCATCGTAATATGGCAGGCAGACCAAGACCACCAATGTCGTAATGAGGCCCTTTGCTCCTTCTTCAAAATTTTCAAGAAATAATGTAGGTTCTGGTGATGTCTGCCAATTGATTTGAAGGAATTGTACCAACACTCCTATGGCTTTGTAAGTCTTTGCACCATCCTCTAAACAGGTCATTTAGCAGTTCCACCATTCAATGGGAAACCTTGGCTTCCTCCTGTGACTGACCTGCTTGGACAGCAAATTCATGTATCTTCAAAGTAATTTAGTAAGAGTGCCAATTTGTCTTAATTTTGTGTAAAAAAATTCAGATTCAGTAATTGTAGTGTAGACCTCATCTACACTGTTAGGTGATAAAAAGCATAACGCAGTTAATTTTCCTAAGTCATACTGTAGTTTACTGCTTGTTATATAACCCTCAATTAAGGATGTTTTTTTGATTTTTTCGCCTATATGCCTGTGAAAAGTGAAGAAAAAGAAAATTTGGGTTTCAGGGTACAATTTCATGTCTGTATTAATCATTGTCAACTCAAAATCAATTATCTCTTTTCTAGGACTTTAATTCATTGTCAACTCAAAATCAATTATCTCTTTTCTAGGACTTTAATTCATTGTTTTGGATTTTATTACTGTTAAAAACTCAGTGTGAGTTGAGCATTGCTTGTCAGGGCGAAAGCTGTAAACTAATGGAATAGTTGTATTATTTGTGTTGGCATGAATAGTGTAAATTTGGGTGAACGGATGGGGTGTTGACTTAAATGTCTCATCCATCATTCAAATTTGACTATTCTCATGGGTAACCAGGATATGGGTTGTGCTAAAAATTAAGATTCTTTTCTGAGGGTTTTCATTGTTTTGCAGTCGGAAAGGTTCTTCAGAAAAACTCACCTTTAATTCAGGGGAGATGTTGATATTTCCATAGGTTTGGGGGGGGTCGTACGTTGGGGATTACTTGCCATTTTTGTTCATGGGCCATTCTCCTAAGTTTGGGTGTGGTGGGCATGCTATTAGCAATGTGCATGGGAATGTTTTGGGCAACCTCCCTCAAAACTGAACCACAGGGCTCAATGGAGGAGTGTGCTAGTAGTTTAATTTTCTGTAGATTTTTATGAA
Source organism: Triturus cristatus (assembly GCF_964204655.1). Classification (NCBI taxonomy): domain Eukaryota; kingdom Metazoa; phylum Chordata; class Amphibia; order Caudata; family Salamandridae; genus Triturus; species Triturus cristatus. Next base: position 1,332,854,548 of record NC_140591.1, read on the forward strand.
CTTTAATTTCCATTTCAGATGAAGAGTGGTTATGCTCAGTTGTCCTAAGAACAGCGTCTTCCAGAATAACCGCTCTGCCTGTGCAATGGGAAGAGAAATATTGCACTCACCTCCAGTGACAGCTGGGCTCAGTCAAACTCTCCTTACAGTACAGATAGCCACCATAGTTTAACAGTCTGTTTCCTCTATGTGAATGTATGTTTTTAATGTATATTACTCACACAGTGTAATTTGTCCTTTGTAGTGACTAAGAGGACTCGAGTGGGCATCTAGGCCACAATAACCATAGAGAAGATCTCTCAGATCTACAAGACAAGAATCTAGTTGGAAGGCCTTAATATCCCCTGATGATGTTCCTTTTGCTAATGTTGGATCTGGATATTAGATGTGGCAATTGGATGGAACCTGGTTCTTAAAACAGCGAGGACTTTGAGAGACTTTCACCATGTATGGAAAAAATCAAGGAGTGGATGACAAAAAGCTGCTTAAAATTAAACAGGGATAAAACAGAGTTAATGATCCTCGGGAACTGGAAAATCTCCAGGCACTCCATAAGCTGGCCCGAATATTTGGGCAGCCCACCCATACCTTAAGAATCTGGGTTTATGGCTAGAAAATGATCTTTCCATGGTGGCACAGGCTAAGAAAGTCGCAGCCACCTGTTTTGGACTACTTAGAAGTCTCTGAAAAATCCCAGATAGGATCCCAACCCAACTCAGGAAGACAGTAGTCCATTCCTTGGTAACCTCACGGCTGGACTATGGAAACTCATTGTTCCTAGGGGCACCAAAATATGTGACCCACAGACTGCAGGTGGTCCAGAATGCAGCAGCAAGGATGTTGTGCAATGTCCCGGCTCGGGGATCTGCAAAAAACACCTAAAGGGGCTACATTGGCTCCCAGTAGAGGCCAGAATTAAATTTAAGATTCTAGTCATGACGCACAGAGCTCTACATAATAGGGACCCTAGGAAAATCATACCAAATAGGTATTTGAGATCAGGCTCTGAGGGACTTCTAATACCAACTAATGCCAGGAGGGAGAGGTGGGGAGGAAGATCTTTCTCCCATCTGGCTCCCAAACTCTGGAATTCTCTTCCACGGGAATGTCGGACACTGCACAATTAATTGCAGTTCCGCAGAACAATTAAAACATGGCTGTTTAAGCAATGCTTTTAATGTCCAATCAACCAGCTACGTGTCTCTTAGCGCTGGGAAGCCCTACTAATAATAATAATAATAATAAACGCTGGAGATGCTCATAACCCCAAACCACAGAGACCAGTTCCTTAACTGGATGACCAAGACACAAGCTAAAAGATATGTCTGGTGGCCCTCAAAGAACTCTACCACATTTAAGGTAATGCAACTGCATATGAAGTGACAAGAGATTGATAGGCCTCACAGCATGTTTAACTTGAACTGCAAAGGGGATCTGTGGGACAGTGAAGCCATAAAACCTGATTCTGACACTATCAGGAAGCTAAAAGTGACTCTATGCCACAAGACATTTCACTAGTGTCTACATATGGCATTTCCATACAGGAGACTTTGGCTTTTTAATGATAGAATACACAATTGAGGTAATCACACCACCTTTACTAGGCCCATATATGAAATAAAGGGAACCTTAGAATGACAAAGGTTGGGTGCCAAAAACCTTTTTCCTCTCTGGTGTCGCAATTCATAGAAGGTATAGTGAGAATATTCAGGGACTACTTTCTCGATCTCAGATTAACATTACAGTAATACAATAGTAAGGTAAAGAGTGATAAAGATGGCAGGAAAGGTGTGAAAAAACCAGACTGCCTCTCTCTGTGACTCTTGCTTTGGATGGGTTCGGAGGTCTGTCTCCTGATCTCATACTGATCAGAATGCAAGCCCATCACGGACGGGTGCAGGAGGTATACAGCTGTGTACGTGTGTGCATAGAGGGGGGGCTTTAGAGCAGGTGAGAGGGGCCTGTGCAAAAGAATAGGCACTGGTGCTGCACTCGCCACAGGATTGTGTGAACAGGTGTTTCTGAGCTCTGTGCACATAAGTAGGTACGTGTTTGTGAGTATGCATGCTAATTGCTCTGCCTGTCATACAAATCTCTATCAGGGTCAGAGCCAAAATACCTCCACAATAAGCTTACCCCCTATATCCCAAGTAGAAACCTCCGATCTAGCCACCAATTTCTTTCATGCTTTCGAAGTATTTACACCACCAAATATGGAGCCCGTGCCTTCTCCTATCTGGCTCCGCTCCACTGGAATAACCTTCCTGTTTCCATTCAAATATGCCCAAGTTTAGCTAAACTCAAGAAACGCCTGAAAACCAGGTTGTTCTAATCGCCGCTTTTCCCTCACCTACCTGCCCTGCAGCGCCAAGATGTCCCTTCGGGAATGAGTCGTGCGCTATACCATGAATCAAAATACTATATGTGAGTGCCTGGCCTCCAAAGGGGCAAAGGACTTAGAACTTGTCTTGCTGTCCTCCTGGACTTGGTCTTTTTCTTTCTGGATCCAGCTGTGTGTGATGTGTATATGTTTGCCTCTTTGGGGTCTGTTTGTGTGAGTGAGAGAGTGGGTTAGTGAGTGTGTGTGTACTTGTGTGTGCGTGCACACAAGTGTGCTTTTTTGCTTCTATAACTGTCAGGTCTACAAAAGCCCCAGGCCTCAGTAACTGCCCTAACTGCCACACTTGCATCAGGATATGGTTGTATGCACAGGTCCCCATATGTGCACATTTGTGTGAGTGCCTGGCCTCTGGAAGCCCCTGGCCTCAGTAACATCCTTTTCTACATTCTAGTTTCATCTAGAGCTTGTCTGGTGTCCAGTTAAATCCCTGCAAGAGTGAAGCGCTTTGTGCTAAACATGATTTAGGACCGTGCATAAGTGTTGCCCTTTCAATATATATATTTACTGTGCAAAGTGATCTAAATACCTATCCAGGGCAGCATTTATTGGTGCTTCATTAATAAAATGAGAGAGAAACAAACACAGATAACTATGGGCAACGAAACACAGCTACAAGCACACAGTCATGTATGTATGCAGGCACAGATACGCAAACATGCTTTTACAATTACAAACATACAGACAGGTAGATACAGCTGCACGTGGACACGAACACAGGTGCATTTGTTGCAGTGCGCTTTACAAACATGTGCATGTATACTTCATTTTTTAGCATACTTTTTCAGTTCAATGGTGCCCAAGCCACATCCCTGCTTAGTGCCTTTTTAGGTCTCGCCTGACCCAGCGCATGCGCTGGGCTGGCGAGACATTTTGTGAGGGCTCCAAAAAGTGCTACCACACCAGCCAAGAACTACAGTGCATGTGCGCGGGCACGCGCGTCACGCTTGACCGAGCTTACTTTCACTTTCGCGGCCGCACGCTTTGATGTTTGATCGCGATCACTTTCGCGGCCGCATGGCCGCTTGGCATAGCCAATAGGTCTCGCTTTTGGCACCTTATAAGTATTTAGTTATGCAACTGTTGCATGGCTAAACACTTATAAGGTCGCAAAGGCGAGACCTATTGGCTATGCCAATGCTTGTTTAGGACTTGTGCCCTGGGCATATGCATCGAACTCCTTTTTAAATCGGGAAGACCGAAACAGGTGTCTGATGGGAGCAGGATCTCTCCCCTGTGCATAACTGCATCACCTTGGGAAGGACACAACATTATAAAACATGGCATCCATTGATGAATAGAAAAAGTATTTATCTTGTAATCGCCCGACGCAACAGTAATAACATACACCTCAGTAATTATACTGCACAGATGAAGGAAGAACTCTGAAAATAAAATACATCATCAGGGTGCAAGACTCAAAACATTAATCAGTGCGTAGATAATTGTAATAGCATCATTAATAGCATCGTTTCACCACAGTCCTTTAAATCATCAGTTTCAAAATCAAAGGAGGGCGAACAGGTCCTATCATAGTGGCCCTCAACAGCAAGGCACGCGTAAGAATCCTTGTCGCAGCAGCACATTATGTAAGGTAAAGAACCCTTCAAGTGGGTCAATAGTTTCAATCCTTCTACCCAGACATGGAAAATATTCCCACCCTCCACCAAACTTCTTCATTACACTGAGAATAGGGAAGGTATTGAATCGGACGTTTGAGAGGTGTCAGCCTCGCTTTTAAAACAACTTTCACGTTCAATGTTAAATGTCTCAAGTATAATCTTCTCGCCCACACTCGCAGTCGCCTTGCAATTTTGTGCCTTAAAAACATTTTAGTTCTGTAAAACATATCAATAACAAGGATGGTTATTCGTTTTATGCTGTATTCGTATATGTTAATACACTTTATTAAATTAAAAACCACAGTTCACCACATTTACAGATGTAACACTACCACTCATTGTTCGTCCATTCTAGTCCCTGGCGAATGGACTGCCTCAAAGAGCGTTATAGCGCACCCCCTTACAACCTTACGCCTATAGAATACTAACATCAGCATTCCTTCCAATAACATGCATGCACACGTTCATGCATCAAAACACACAACATATTCATTCTCAAGTGAACTGGAATTCTTCCCTCTCACTTCAAAAGCATTCCCTCAATCATCTCTCCCCTTTATCCCTTTTCCACCATCACACCATCTTCACTTTCCTTCTAAAACCTTGCGTTCTTGTCTCAAAAGTCCTTACTTCCACAAGGGTGTCTCCTACTTGAACCAATCATTGTACACACCACTCACACTAGCCTTTCACGCTTACACACTCAAACAGTTGCATTCATGTTTCAGGCCTCTTATGTTATAGAGGATAAAACAATAGTTAGTGAATACAGAACTTCTCTTGTTGCCTGCAGTGTACTGTATCCCCAGCATAAGAGGTGCATAATATCCCACCTCATTCTTTTGACAAATCAAATCAATCAGCAAAGAGGTCCCCATCGTAGCTTAATGTGTCTGTCAGGGACGAGCACACTAGCACCATTGGGCAAAAAGCAGGCACAGCTCAGGGTGATGCATCTTTGATGGCCATGTGTGGTGCCAACATAGTCAGCACCCCCAGTTAGGAACCCCCTCGTCCGTTGTAGAGCAGGCGGAAATCCTTGGTACGATACCCCATTCGTGTAGAATGCTATGTCAATCAATCAAAATTTGCTTTATTCGGTTTTCAAATCAGCAAACAAAAAACCATAAAAGCAGAGTTTTACAATTATATATCACATTACTATACAATTCTTTTCTTTAAAAGTTTAATTCAAAAGCTAACAAAGCATTTATAAGTCTAAAAGTAGTTAAAAACTAAGGCCTAGCAGCATACTTTAAATGGGACAAAGTTCATAAGTGTTTCCTACACTTGATCGTGAGCTTCAAAAATAGGGCGATATATCTCACAAAACAATCATTATCTAAGAACTGCAATGCAAGATAGGCCGGGCAACATTGCCTTATACCCCATAGTTTCAGTATAGGTTTGATCCACCTCCCCCTCTGTTCCAAATAAAATTTACAAAACAGGACTACATGAATTGATGTTTGTGGGGAGACTCCGTCACAGGGCAATTTGGTAAGATTTTAGACCAATCATTTATTGTCGGAAAGCTTACCAAACGGTGGAATACATCGAGTCTAAGACATATGAGAACAAATCTATCGTACCCAGTTAGTGTATAGGCTAAGTATGGTTGCATACCGATGGTAGATCGCATCATTTGGTTGGTTTGGACCGTGGGCCGTGATGCCTCAACGGCAAATCTGTTTGCCTCCATGTGGGTCATGCATTGTTTTTTGAAAGCCTTTCTAGAGATGGAACCCATCGAAGAAGGATTGTGATAATATTCTGGATGGCCCAAGTCGGACATAAAAGCTTTTATGTACTTTAACCTCCTGATCTCTAATGCATGTTCTAGTTTAAGGCTATCACTTAATATATTACGATTGAATATGGTTTTAGTCGAAGACCAGATCCGATGCCATAACAGAGCTGGTTGCACCTTTATTATGTCTGTGATGTATGGTAGCCCCAACCCGGTATGGCAAATATAGGTTGATGTACAGCGTGGGACCGCCAACAAATACCTTAAAAATGTGTTCTCCACCTTCTGGATTTCATTTACCTCACAGTATTCCCATATCCCGGCGCCATAAATGGCCGTGCTGACACACTTGGCTTGGTAGATATGGATCAACTCTATTGGGGGTCTCTTCCCTAACTTTTTTGAAAAATTCACCAAAGCTGTTGTTGTTCTCATAAAGAGAAATTTTCTAGCCTTGATAGCCTGACGCCATGAACCCTTTTGGTCAATTAAAATTCCTAAATAGGGGTACACTTTAGTAGTTTCCACCTTTTTACTCTCTATGTAGATGTCCCTCTGCTTCCTGCTACCTGTCCCGCAACTCATTATAGAAGTTTTAGTAATATATATTCTCAGGCCTAAGTTTTTCATAAACTCATTATAACTATCAAGAGCCGGTTGTAGTTCCATTGGTGTCCTTGTAGAGTAGGGCAGGTATTGGACGACTTGACAGCTGAGGTAGGTCCCGGCACCTTTCCAACATGGATTGCCAGAACACAGCTCTGCCTAACCCCCCTCTCCACTTGGAACGACACTACATTCTCCATTGGGCCCAAACCGCACCCTAGCTTTTGCATTTCTGTAGAGCTCCCTTAAAAAATGGATTAGTGGAGCCTCCACCCCCATTGAGGCTAAAATACTCCATAATTTTTCTTGATGTACGCAGTCATATGCAGCCGTAAGGTCAACAAAGGCCAGGTGCAGTCTTCCCTTTCTCGCCATTGCATATTTTCCCATAAGGATGGTTAAATTAAGACACTGTTCTGTTGTGCCCAGCCCCTCCCTGAAACCGAATTGAAGATCTGATAAAACATTATTATCTTCGGCCCATTATTGGAGCCGATTAAGCACTATACGTCCTGCCACTTTGCCCATAAATCCAGAAGTGTGTCACTTGTGTTATTAATTTTGGATTACGATTTCATTGAAAGAAATACTTGCAATCAAAAAACACAGCTACGTGTCTACAATTAACTTAAAAGAATACACACTTTCATTAGATTGGCACAAACAAAAAATACTTTCGTTTCAGGGTAACTATTTTAACTCGCCTAACGTAATCGAATTACTTAAAGATGGCCACCATGTGCGCACACACCGAGCGACCCGTCTCCTTCCTCAACTTCTCTATCCTTCCAGCTACTTCTTGGACTTCACCCATCCAAATTCCCAGCCCTAGGTGGAAGAAGTTGTGCGCGCCCTCGACGCTGTCCAACCCCCTTTGACTGAGTGCGCTTCCCTTTGGACTTTGCACGCTCGCGACCGTCACCCCCTCTTGTCAGCCTATTTTCTGGGGACCGTTGGCACGCCCCCTCTTTCCCGCTCCCCATCCCTTCGGCTGCCAGCTGTCCGCCTGTGCCTCGCACTCCGCCGCCCCCGGCAGCCGGTTAATGGCCCGAGGCCCCCAGGGGCTGCCCCCGCCTGGTAGCTGCGCAGCGCCCGGGACCCCCGTCACCCTGGGTCGGACTCCAGAGGACCCGCCGCCCCCGCCCGGACTCCCAGCAGTGGCCACGATGACGTGAGGAGCCGCCGGTCACCAAGGAGATGCTGCACCGCTATATTTAGGCTTCCATTGAAGAAAAAAAAACCTGACTGTATTCCTCGTTTTAACGCTGCGTCCAGGAGGACCACGGGCCCCCTTGTTGGGAGCAGTGCACAGGTTAATTTAACTTTGTATAACGAATCGCATGTCACCCGCAGTCCCTGCATCAGGGTTTCTTTTTCATATTTACCTGGTTGAAGGGCAAATACAATGAAGGTGCGGTGCGTGAAAGTGGGAGTAAATGCACTGGGTGTGGGTGCTGGTAGTGTTTCTGGTTAATGAGGGGGTTCTTGTAGCCCATCGTACATTAACATAAACCTAATATGGTGGGAAAAAAACAGGTGATGCTGCCTCCACCCCTGGCAGGCAGCCACCACACCTGATCACTTGCCTTACCCTTTGCTTTCCAGTAGGTTCATCGCCTGTGTTTCTGACATTTTATTCCCCATATCTGTGCTGCTGGCTTTTCTGCATGTCTCGGCTTTGCATTTATCAACTGTTAAAGGGGGCGTAGTATTGAAGGGGACTTTACCCACCACTAAAGTAGCCACAGATAACAGATTTGTATATAACCACTGGGTGTGCATAGAAAAGTGTCCCCGAAGCCCCAGGTGACGGTGTTTGACAGTGTGTGGTTCCGTTAATTGTTAATGGAAATTGAATTTATCAATTGGGCAAACAAGTTGTAAGATGGTGGCAGCAAGAAGACGGGCCTATCTGTTTACGGTCCGGCATAAAAAAAAGTATGTGGCCAGCCTTGTATCTTATTTAAACATGATTTGGGTTTTCGATTAGCATAAAATGGGCGAAGCAGATAGCTCAGGTTTGGTAAACGTATTCCGAAATGAGGGTACGTTCTCAGGATGGAGTTGCCAATACAGGGTAGATTAGTAATAATTGGAGGTATATCGTGACTAATCTACGCCCTCATTCTGTGCTCAAAGCTGTACATATAAGAACACACTTAAACATTCTTCCTTGGGGCTGTTGCAGCTCCCCCAGTTAAGTAAGATTATATTTCTTCTGGCTGCAAATACCCTCCAACCCATTTGAACAAGCATTGAAAATGCAATAGGTCTCACCTTTTATTAAGTTAAAGCCATTTGCTTTGCTATACAATACCATTAGCAATGCAAATGGCTTTAACTTAATCAAAGGTGAGACCTATTGCATTTTCAATGCTTGTTGTAAATGGCACTAAATACAAACCTTGCGGTATGGAGGCTGCTTAATCAGTTACTGCAGGTAATGGGCGAATAGCTCCAGTGAGTGGAAGTTCTTCTGCTAACTGAAACTTTTTCAGCTTGGTGATATTGTCAGTTTTGGAACTGTCATCCTACAGATCAGCATTCTGTCAACTTAGGAAGCTCCCCAAGTTTGCTGTGTCACCTAAAAGAAATCTTACTCACTCACTCACTCACTAACTCACTCGATCACACACTCACTCACTCATTTATTCATCCACTCACTCACTCACTCACTCACTCACTCACTCACACACTCACTCTTCTGGAAGGGAACTTTAACAATTCAAAGAACCTTTTTCTCTCTCCAATAATCATGATTTAAAAGAATGACACCTACAAACATATGATTGTGAGGGCTTGGTGGATTTCAGATGTGATGGTCTGCTGACCTTAGTCACTGACAATAGAACACTATGGAGCATACCCAAATGACCCTCCCATACCTGGGTATAGAAATATCTAATATATAAACGAAAAAGGGCTTAGAGGGATCAATCTCTTATTTATTTACACACAAGAAACAATTAATTTTCTCGGTAGTTAATATTTACTTATATCAAAAAATTTCCAACAATTATTTTTCAGAAGCGAATCTCTCGATAGACATCAGTGTACTATACACATAATATATACATTTGACATACATAAAGACAAATTCATCACATAACAACCTATATATACAACTTCATCCAACCTATATACATATCTTATATACACAACACATTGTCACAAATAAATTCCCCTGGCTCTTGCTACAAATAATGTACACTTCTTGTTAACAGTAATACATTCTGAGGTAATCCTCTTGGCGTCAGAGGTATTACTCCTCTCCTGATTTTTGTATATGCGCCAAAAATAACTGATTTTTTAATCAACCCAATCTGTGGACTCCACATAGATCAGTGTGTCGACGCGTCCGAGTTTCAGCCTCCGAATATTTGGCTTCCTCAGGACGGGGAAAACAAACTATCTATAAAAATAATAATAATAATATAATAACCATCAAACATATTCTAATAAAACTAGCCCTAATTTGCCCATGCAGTGCTCGGAAAGACTCAAAGCAGTCAGTGGAAAAAAACCACACACCCGACAACTAAATCAAGAAGGAATAAACCACCGGTGATGTTCCTAACCGGAGAACGTGGCCTCAAACAGCCTTAAACCCCATGCAGCTATGAATACATGCTAAGGGTAGGGATAGGTCCGGACCCACTCACCCCAAGGGTTATGTGCCTACTCTGTACCTGTATTGGATCCTCACGAGTCCCTGGCACGGGGTACTCCGGGTCAACATTTCATTGCTGCACCTGTAGTGGTGCATCAGATATCAAGATATATGTACAACAAGAATATACGTGTGCTCAAAGAACATATAATCACTCGTTGTAAGCCAAAGCTTATGCGTTGTTGGTCAGTTACCTTAGTGCACTGATGTCGCAAATCGCTTAAGTTATACTGTGGTCGGGATACTTTTATTCTTCATCCAATTTGTCTCATCCGTGTCATCAACTAGAAGACAAGTACAAGTCTGAATGTAGAGAGACGAACACCTTGATTAAACACAATTATTCAATGCTCCTAGCCTTCATCTCTCTATACGTGTCGCGAAACCACCAACAAACATCCAATATGGGGAGTCTACATAATAAGCCACATTACTTCTAAGTCTAAAAGCAGGGTCTAAGTAATTAGCCACATTAGTTCTAGATCACCTGGCTCAGATGCACCAATCACATCGCTTAACAAATACAACAAATCACTATTCCCCGCCTTCAAAACTCATAACATGTGCAAAAAAATTCACCACCAACTTCCAACATATGGCTCTCAATAAATCACCACACTCAGTCTCGGTCGCTTGCCTCTGTATATCACTGGCGTCAAACGGTCTGCACTTACTCGGTCGCTGAGAACATATCTCGTTTTTTAGTCCACCGCTTCTGCCACACGTTCGAAAACCACATCGATTTCCCTGATGCTCTTCCGGTATATACGCGTTCGTACGCGTCAGTGCGTACTGAATTTACGTGATTCAAGGGACAATGTAAGGGCGGACTAATCCCTAGCTTACTCTTAAAGGGCCCACCTCCAAACACTCCATATGCATACTGGGGCTGCTTTACCGCGCTCAGTAAGTCTGTTCAACTAATTGCGACGGGGAGGTAATTGGTAAATACTCTAAACCTCCTAATGCAATTCGGGAGCTATCATGTACAAAGATACATATTCCTTGCATCAACTTCAAGATGCGCTGTTCCTCAATCACTGAAGACCTTAAAAGAACTGCATGAAAATAAGGCGTCCCATATGCCCATAGTACTAGTTTAAATATATGGTAAGACCTAGGCTCATATTCTACATATTAAATGTCTGGGGTGTATAAAAAACACACACTCCCTGGGCAAAGTCCAAGACACGTTTTTCCTCAACAAATGGATACTATCCATGCTAAAAAGTTGGAGGTAAAAATCCCAAGCGTCAATATTTCTTATACAAGTAGAGAAAAACCTTAGCTAATCATATGTATGTTTACTGTTGTGTGTACCAAAAATGTATAAGGGTATCGGATTTGCATACGGCGCTGAGAGTTCGTATTCATTAAAGCAATGTGTTAATCCACTACCACCAGTAGATCCTCAGATCATTCCAAGTAAAATACATCCTCAGGTCATTCCAAGGCACTGCATGGTCAAAAAAGCCGGGCTTACATTCTTGTCCAGTTTGAAGGTACTGATCACAAGGTTTTTTATCTCAATATCTAGACATGTGCAAACATTACCGGTCATATCACCATCTAAGCATATCTATCTCATCATACGCCTTTCTTAGATCAAGGCCCATAATTAATCTCTCTCGTTTAAGCCCACAATCGCAATATGGTACCTTTCAATCAGGCGGGCTTCTATACGGTTAAGCTTCATTTCTACTTCCCCCTTGTTGTTTGCCTTAATAACTGCAAGAACTGTTCATTCTATGTCGTTCTCATTATGGCCAACTTCGACATAGTGTTGTACCAAGGGAGCTCCCTGTGTTCTACATCTAATGCGCGATTTATGTTGCAAAATTCGTAGTTTCACCATCTGTGTCGTCTGCCCAATATACATTTTCCCACAAGGACAGGTCACCGCGTATACAACATTTTTTGTATTACAATTTGAAAAGGCTTGTATCACATGCTCTTTGTTGTTAATCAATACTGTTTTGGTGTTACTCGTGCTAGCACACGCCACACAATTGTTGCAACGATAATGCCCTATTACAGCAGGTAAACCGAGTAAAGATCTTGTATCTTTTTTCTGCATTGGCTCCCGCATGGCTCTCACCAAGTGCTGTCGCAAGTTTTTACCTTTCTTAAAGGCGAACAGGGGTTTAGGAATGTTGAACTGTTCAATTAACCTCCAATTTCTCAAGATTATGTTTTTAACTTTATTGGCTTTGGGGTTAAACGTTAGTACACATGTCATGCATTCGGTCTTTTCATGTTTTTTAGGTGTTAGTAAGTTCTCTCTGGGTGTGAACCAGGCCCTTTTTAAAGCAGCTCGTACTAGCTTTTTTGGATATCCTCTCGCGCATAATTTTTCTTGTAATTTATTTGCATTCTCAAAGTAGTCATCTTTATTGGTGCAGTTATGTCTTATTCTAAGAAACTGCCCATAAGGCAGGTTTTCTTTCAAGCTTCTTGGGTGCCCTGATGTAAAATCTAATAAAGTGTTTCTGTCCGTTGGCTTTGTGTACAGACTCACTTCCAAAACCTCTTCTTTGTCAATGATCCATACATCCAGAAAACTAATTTGTGTGTTACCAACATTCTTTGTAAAATTCAAATCTGGTGTACGCTCATTCAACCAGTTGTGAAAATAATCTAGTTGTTCTGTATTTCCACTCCAGATAAGAAAAATGTCGTCGATGAAACGCACCCACCTATTGATCTAGTTATAAAAAGGTGTCGTTTCATTGAAGACATATAATTTCTCGAATTGGTCCATCACCAGGTTCGCTATTTCCGGCGCAAAACAGCACCCCATAGCCACGCCCTTTATCTGAAGAAACAACTCATCTTTAAACGAAAAAAAGTTACTTTTCAGACAAATTTTGGCTAACTCTAACAGAAATTCTGTAGGGACTTGGTGTGGTCTAGTTCTCTGGTTTAAAGTCAATTCCATAACAACGAGGGCCTCATCTTGTGGTATGTTGGTATATAGGCTTTCAATGTCAAATGAGACCAACAACTGTTGGTCTCCACTGAAAGCCGTGTGTTCTATTCTTGAGATGAGGTCCATCGTGTCTCTGACCTACGCCCGAGTAGTACTTACAAATGGTTTAAGGAAGGTGTCTATATATTTAGGCAATGGTTTGAGTATTGATCCACAAGATGAAATAATCGGACGGCCAGGAGGGTTAGTGGCGTTTTTATGTACTTTCGGAAGTACATAAATTAGTGGTACTTTTTGTTTCGTAAAGTTAAGGAATTCATACTCCTTTTTACATAAGTACCCACCTTCCAAAGCTTTAGTTGTTAGATGCAAGATTTTTGCTTTCAATGCCCCAGTGGGGTTATCGACAACTTTACGGTAATGTGAGGTGTTATTCAACTGTCTATACACTTCTTTATCATAATCATCTGTATCCCACACAACAATTCCTCCTCCCTTATCAGCTGATTTTATAACTGTCATGGGATTATTCGTTAGATTTTTCAAGGCCATCTGTTCAAATTTAGAGAAATTGGGTTTAAATGTGAGACGTTTGCTATTTAGGTTGTCGATTTCCTTTAGTATCTGATTTTCAAAAAACAAAATCTCATCAGGGATCATCTCACTCTCTGGGCAAAAGGAGGATTTATTTTTTAAACCACTCACGCTAAAATCCTGAGTTTCTTTTTGTTGCGCAAAGAATACCTTTAGTCTGATTTTACGTAAACATTGTAGTATTTCAGTCTTGGTGTCTACCGGATCTTGTAGGATTATGGGTACAAATGATAGTCCTTTTTCTAAGACTCTCATTTCCCAGGGTGTCAAAGTATGTTTGGATAGATTGTAAATAGGTATCATCAGGTTGTTCAATTCGTTTGACGGGCACTTATTACTGCCTTCAGTTGCGTCTACCGTCTGTACACTCGTTGGCGTGTTCGAAAGAAATTTTGTTCTGCAACTGGTTGATGCATTGGTGCCCTCCATCCCCCTCGAAATCCTCTCCCCCTGCGTGCGCCTCTGTCTAAAAAAGGTTGGGGGGGGGTTTGGGTATTGGTAAAAGGGCTGGTATTGTTGGTAGTATGCTCCTGTTCCTTGGTCTGAGTCACTGAAGCATGAACTTTACCTGTTTCCTTTATGTTCCCACCACAGAGTTGCTTACTTAACATAACTACCTCATGCAATATTCCATTTGCTGATTCAATACATACACAGGCAACACTTTCAGCTGCAGGATCATACCATGGGGCTACTCTGCAACTTGCACGTCAATATGCACCTTAATGTGATCTAGTAGCGAGTTAATCATTAAAGGTTATGTTCTATAGCTGAAAAAAATAAACTTTATTTCCTAAAACGTCCCCGTATCTGCAGATAATAGATGTATATGAAGCTGAAAGTATGTTTGACAAATCTGATGTTGATGCTTGCTTTTGTTATCTGGCCATTCTCTAGCAATAAAGAGAGCAAGGGCGGTAGACACTTCTTAGCTCTACTGAGTGATATGAGAGTAGACCCTCTCTTCTGATTGGTGTTAGTAGTGTAAGAGAAGTCAAGCAGGTGAAGAGGGCTGAAGCATATTAAAAAAACAGCAATTTTGTGTACCTTAATTTTACAGCACGCGGTGTCCTCAAGCAACATTTTAAACGGCAATGAGCCTGAATAGTTTGCGTGAACACACGTGTAGTTTTCTACTGCAGAAAGTTGTAATCACCTTATCAGATGTGCATGAATAATGTGCATCAGAAACACAACTGCCTATTTCTGTTCCTGTAACTTGGAGTGCTGCATTTCAAGTGACTACATCTAATTGCCCATGATCAACATGTTCCTGGCTAGCTGAAGGTGTAGACTAGAACAGGCCCATGAGCATGGTACATGCGAGCAAAATGGATCATCAGGTTCTGTAACATTGAATGACAGAGTAGCAGACACATAATAGGTAGCTATAATGTACATGGGACAGTGTATTCTGCTGTAAATTTAGAGGGTCCATAATATGCAAAATAGTATCAGCAATGGAGGGTTGGGGGTCAGGAGTGCGGTCACTCAGTGGCACATTAAAACGTGTGAGGTGGGTCGCAGGCTAATTGTAAAGGAGGGGGCTCTGTGCATTTTCAAAGCAGGCAACAGGAAGTTAACACCTCTGCTGCCTGCTGGCCCGTTGCTCACCCTCTCTTTATTGGCAAAGTGGCAGAGCATAGCCTATAAAGAGAGAATCAGTCTCTTTACTTTAAAACTCCAATTTTTGTGTGCACTTTTGTAAAGCATTTTTTTCGATTTTTAAAAAAGTTCTCATTTCATGAAAAAATGCAAAATCGAGATATTCTGAGGGGTCAGTATGCAAATCACACAGATATATAATACGTAAAGACGCAGCACAGCCAATGTTTGCTATTTTTGCTTCACTCCTTTGGTGCAGCAGATATTAAGGGCAGCATAACCTAATTAAATATCATTCTAAGTTACATTTAACAGTATCTTTTGTCTCTTCACGAGTCACATTTATTGAATGGAAATGAAATAGTAGTTATTAGAACATCAGAAGTTTGGGGTTCCATTGAAAACAATGAAGTGGCTCAGGGCTAATAATGGCTGGTATAAGACATCTGCTCCAATATTCTAATTTTCGCCTTTCTCTTTTTCCATTTTGGATTTGTAACATTCTATCCTCAGTGGGTGGAATGTTCTAATAGCCTTATTGCCCTTCTACATCGGGCGATACAGGTAGTTAAAGGCCCTCTCCCTTGTTATTGACCCTCATATAACTCAGGTTCAGGGCCGTTAATAAGTATAGCCCTGGGCAGTGGGCTATAAGGCTATATGCCAGCCTTCTCAAACCTACCTCAAGATGACAAAACAAAAACAAACACTGCAGGAATAACGCTCCCGTAAGAAATTAATATAACAACAATTAAACAATCAGTAGGTCGAATAGGATAGCAGAAAATCAAACAGTGAATTGTCTTGAAAAGCACAGAGGCTTGGTTGTAAAATGGATTTCTTACACATGCCTAAATTGAAAGAGCTCCCTTATGCAAAAGCAGCTAATGATTCCAACAGCCACCCATTAATTATCTTATCAATAGTTACTGGTTTATCTAAAAGCTTCCCTCAGCCTCTGCCTCTTTAAGCACTCACAAATTACTAGGTTCATTTTAACAGAGTCTCACAATCAATACAGAAATAAGAGCAAAGAGATCTTCGGCTTTTTGATTAGTGGCTTCCATTAGTTTACGTAATACCTCCCTTTAAATAGTTTTTCTAAGCTCACATCTCCTTAATGCTGGCATCTTCCCCATCTCTTCCTCTTTCCCTCTTTATCCTATTTACGATTAGATGACATTGTTTTGCAGTTCGTTTGTTTGTCTATGAAATACCAATACTTTTCCATATGCAAATATCAAGCATAGCTTTAAATGCATTAGAATATTTATTTGTTCCAATTAATCGCATAACTTTCTATTGAAGATCAGATGTTGG
Source organism: Triturus cristatus (assembly GCF_964204655.1). Taxonomy (NCBI): domain Eukaryota; kingdom Metazoa; phylum Chordata; class Amphibia; order Caudata; family Salamandridae; genus Triturus; species Triturus cristatus. Next base: position 1,332,871,042 of record NC_140591.1, read on the forward strand.
AAGTATTACAGAGTGTTATATTTTATTTCCAAAATCATGATTGGCTAGTTCTTCCAGAAGAGCGGCAGGAACATGGGAGAGTGTTCAGGGCTAGGGAGGAGATGTGGCTCACAGGCTAAATTGCCCCTCTTGAAATTTTGAGACTTCGATTCTAATGCCATTGTTCTCACATAAACAATTAATCTGTTTCTTGGTGGATCGAGTGAGCTCAATTCTCTCTTATGGGAAAAATGTTGACTGCACCTAGAAACCGGTCAGGCATATGCATTTATTAGTAAGTAAATAAGTGGAGCTTTCTGTTCCACAAAGATGAGCCACTAGTCTATTGTTGGGCCATTTGTTTCCTGGTAATCTTCATTATTACGTCCCCAAGTCTCCTCATTATTGTCCTTCCATTCATGAGTGTTCACAACCACGTACCCAAGGCATTTGTCGAAGAAGACGGATGAGGTGGTAATGGTTCTAGTACCTACAATGTATGTTTCTTTACTCCAGATCTAAGTTTCTCATCACAATCCTTACATGTACGAGAGCAATTAATCAAGTATGTAAAGCCTATATTCAGAAAGACTACAAAAGTAGTCAAATATTATTGAACGTTCCTCTCTAGCACACTGAACTCCCATATGATGAACTAGCCCCTACATTTCCCATTGCTTACCATGTATCCAATAAACATACCAGTGTGTATCTTCCTCTTTCTCTCCATCTGTCTCACTCATACACAGAAACACAAACATACACACATGCATACACACACACACATGAGGGAGAGGCTTCCTCATTTACCTGCACAAACACAATGATATTGGTTATTTACAGCACTTAGAAATGGCATAAAAGCAGTATTTTACACTACATAGCAACTTATTATCACTGGTTGTTACAAGTTGAATTCCAGGATGGCTGACGTATGCACCCAGGACAGACAGGAACCACCATTTTAGTCAAGGTAAGCTAGATACACACTAAAAGAAAAAACTTGTGCTTACCCTCTGGTAGCTTGGCACAGAGCAGTCAGGCTTATGTAAAGAGTAAATGAGTAAGGTATTTATGCAACACACACACACACACATAACACAATTAATACACCTCAAAAAGACTCCACACAGGTTTAAAAAACAGATTATTATAGGCCGAACAAAACAAGACAAAAACAACAAAAGTCCAATGTATGGAAGTTGGGATGTTGAACTTTAAAGGAATATAGGCAGTAAAGCGCTTAGAAGTAAGTTGAGCTAAAATGGTTGCTTTGGGTCATTCTGGACTGGACAAGGTCATAGATCTGACTGACCATGATGGAGCACCAGCCAGTTCTCTGGACCCCCGCTGGCCCCAGTGAACAAAGTACATTTAATGGACGCAAACTGTGACATGCGTCGATGTCGAGGCCTGCAGGTGGAGAAGCGTCAATCTTGCAGTGAATGTGATGCGTCAGTTCTGAAGATGGGTGCCTCAGTCGAGAGGTGTCAAGCAATGTGCTTGATTCTGTCAAGCAGTTGAGGGGATGCATCATTCTCACCAAGCTGCAGCAGCGGTGATATGCTGTTTGATGTGTCGAGCTCTGGAGGCAAAGCACTGGTTCCGATGTGATGCACCGATTTAAATCCCGCTGGTTCTGCTACACGCAGACAGGAGATGCGTCGAAATACATGTTGCAAGTATCTGGCCCACTTCCAGGGAGCCAGGCACAGGAGCAGGGGTAGAGACTTTGATGTCCCTGAGTCTCAAGCAACGGAAGGCAAGCCAACAAGCCCTTGGGGATCACTTGGAGTGATGGCAGAGGTAAGCTTTTCTTCATCAGGTTCCGAGAGCAGCAGGTAGCAGGGCAACATGCAGAAAAGGAGGCCTTCCAGATTAGCAATCCAGTTAAGTCCTTTAAGCAGCACAGCAGTTCGTCTGGTAGAGCTTCAGTTACAAGTTCTCTGGTGTCTGATTTTTATGGATCAGATACCCAGTACTTATACCCAAAAGTGCCTTTGATGTGCGGGTGACTTCAAAGCACCTCTCTGAAGTGCACAAGTATCCCTTTCAACCAAGTACTGTCTGACAGGCTATCTATGAGGAGTAATCAGTCCTTTGTGTGGGGAAAGGACACAGTCTTTTCAAGTGAAATGTTAGCCCCTCCCTTCCATCCTGCCCAGGCAAGGCCATCAGAATGCAGATGTATGTACATGGGTACTCAGACACACCTATCCTTCCTGTGTTGAGGCTGGCTAGAGGGAATGCACAAAGTGTAGCTGTCACCCACCCCAGTCATGTATAGGAGACATGCTGCCAGGCACACAGATCAGTGAGTGCAGAGAAATATCCACTTTCTAAAAGTGGCATTTCTAAAACAGTAATGTTAAATCCAACTTCACCAGTGAGGAGGATTTATCAGTACCGTTCTAAAGATATAAAACATGAAAAAGTTTCTCCTCTCTGATCAGGAATTACAGCTTAAACGTGTATTAAGGAATTCCCAATGCTAGTCCATGAGAGGGGTAGGCCTCACAGTAGTGAAAAATAAATTTGGGTGTCTTTCACTACTAGGACATGTAAAGATTAAACACACATGCCCTACCTTTTATTTACATGGCACCCTGCCCTTAGGGTTATGTAGGGCCTACCTTAGGGGTGACTTATATATAAAACAAATCGGATTTGGGGCTTGTCAGGTAATTTTAAATGCCAAGTCGAAGTGGCAGTAAACTGCACACACAGGCTTTGCAAAGTCAGGCCTGAGACAGGTGGTTTGAAAGGCTACATATGTAAGTGGAACAACCAGTGCTGCAGGCCCACTAGTAGCATTTGACTTACAGGCCCTGGGTATCTGTTATACCACTTTAAAAGGGACTTACTGGTAATTCACAATATGCCAATCAAGTATAAACTGATGTCACCATGTTGCAGGGAAAAAGTACATGCACTTTTGTACTGGTTAGCAGTTATAAAGAGCTCTGAGTCCTGAGGCAAATACAAAGAATCAGCAAAACAGGAGCTAAAAGGCAAAAGGTCTGGGGAAAGACCACACACCCTAAGGATGACAGGTCTAACAGCATTGATGACAGGGTGTAGTAAAAGTTGCAGAAGACACTCAGTAGGAGCTCCTCCACTCTAAGGGCCTCATGTAGGTAGCCAAATACCGGTCGGTAACGGCCGATTTTCGGTAAATATGCCGTTACCGACCGGTATTCAGACAAGTGAGATGTAGGAGTCCAAAAACCACTGTTCGGTAAATATGAGGCGGTAAATACCGATTCATAGTTACCGAATGCCAAAATACCGATTCATATTTACCGAATACATAATTAACGAATCGGTAAATATGAAGTGGTAAATATGAAGTGGTAAAAAGTTAAAATGACATGTAGGAGCACTCGGTAATTAAGAAATCCAAGAAAATCGGTAAATAAGAGTCGGTAATTAACACGGATTGAAAGCAGGTGGTAACCAACAACAGTGCAGCTAAGCAATCCCAAAATGCAACAGCGTGGACACCCTGGCAGCTATGTACGTCATTGCAAGGCGCCTACGTCTACAGGCAGCAGGACTGAGGGTTTGGCGACGGAAGGAACGCATCCACAGACAGCGCATCACACTATTCCAGCTGACTGATGCAGAGATACATGAGAGGTACAGGCTACACCCCGAAACCATCATGGACTCAATCAGGGACCCGCACCCACTCCTGGACCAGCCAATAAGAAGGGCGCACGCCATACCCCCACATGTGCAGGTGCTCTGCAGCCCACATCTGCTGGCATCCGGCATTTCTCAGGTGGTGACAGCTGCGGTGGGTGGTGTATCCCAGAGTTGCCTGTCCCGTTCCTTCAGGAATTTCTTCCACCATTATATTGGCTGCATTGATGGGACACACATCCCACTCTGTCCACCAGCTGACACAGAGCACATCTACAGGATCAGGAAGTCCACCCACTCCATCAATGTGCATACCGAATGGAATGATGTTGTGAATGGTCCCGTGGGTGGCAGAACCAAAAGGTGCGCGTATGCTATTTACAACGAGGTCTGCAAGTTGTCGCACAGTGAGGCGGCTTCCAGACTGAGAGCTATTGACCAAGCAAACATGGAGAAGGCCTAAGCCGTTATAGATATTAGCTCTAGCACTCTCACTTCTAGGATTCATACATGAGACAATAGGCACATGCAAGTACACGGCGCATGCAATGTACAAGCCCCGATTTTGGCGTGCGTCCTACGAGGTATCCCAGTGCCTGTGATTACACCTTCTTTCACTGTGCTTGCAAACGGTATTCATTTAATTATGATTAATGAAGTTTGCTGCGGGATGTGAGTGGTAATCCCGTACATAACTGTCTCGCATGAAGTTGTCTGCTGCAATACTGTTCTTTTTCCACCCCCGCATGGGCGGCGGGATGTTTCCATCTGGCCTTCGATTCCAACCTTGAAAGCAGAGTCCAACAAGTTGAGCAGAATAGAGCGCCATTGTCCCACAAAGAGGTGCCTTTGACTTCCTCTCGTGAAATATTTGTCCTTCACGTTGCTACTACGCGCACTGAGGAACAGGCGCCTCTGAATACTGACCTCCCCCTGCATTTCGGCTCTTTGATCCAAAGTATTATCAATGCCTCGTCCACGACCGGCCTGGCTCAATTTTTTTTAACATGTGGGGCTCGGGTCTCGTGACCTCTTTCCAAACTATTTTTGGTGTAATTCCGGCATTTGTTCATTCACTGTTCTCGAGCATCTTTGGAGGTGTTCCGCTGCTTCTGGCGCTGGTGGCAGGTGTGCTGCTTTTACTTTTCATACTACGGAATGGCTGCTCCTTCTGTGCCACACGAGCACCTGTCCCGTCTGCATCTTCTTCGTGATAGGATGCTTGACTTCTATGGTACTTTGCCATTGGCGACTTTGAGCCTGGCTTATGGATTATCCTTCAGGTATTCCTACTTCACCTGCGTACAACCTGTATTACACTGCCTGGATTGTCCCTTTGAATGGCCTCTGGATTTGTGCTTGACCAACATGGTGTCTCCGGTGCCGGATTTCGATCGACTGATGCGGCCCTTAGTGTCTCACGAGTTGTCCTGTTCTGGTGTCCGGATCATGGCGTGTGGAGCGGCGCATGGTATCCTGGGTAATTGGGACATCTCAGCGGCAGCCTACGACTTCTTGTCCATGAGCTATTTGGAGGAACATTCCGGGTGCCCTCTGATTGTGCTAGAGGTTGGAGAACACGTATGTTCCTGTTTCCTTTCTTTACTCACTTGGATGGCTGAGACTTTTAGTGGCCCTGAAAACGATTGCTTGTTGGAAGCCGTGGCCACATATGCTGCCTATACATTCATGGATTAACTGGATTGTCGTCCATTGCGCCTGTGCTACTGTACAGCACCCTGGCGCAACATTTATTCCTTTTATTTCTCGTTTTTCTCTTCCTGATGGTCTGCTTGAGTTTTTTACTATACTTGCATTGTGTTTTTTGGAATTGTATGCTGCAATTAATTGGACTGTAGGACTTTGGCGCTGCATTGGTTACGCCCTGTTCTGCTCTGACGAAACTGAACTCTGCGTTCTCTCTTTTCTTGCCTATTACATATTGCTTCGCTCAAGGGGGCGTGTAGTGAGTTCTCCCTGAATACGTACATGCATTGTTCAGTTGGCATAACCACGTTGAATGTTATGTAGCCATATTTGTGTCTTTGCACACGACACTGCGTTTACATGTTCTTTCTTGAATAAACTGCTGACTCGAGACTTCCTTCAGACGAGTGCATTCTGTTGTTCCCATCCCAAGCTCTGCGCAGCGACCTTGGTCTGTACATGCTGTGACACACAGTCTGGAATTTTACACAATGCATGTTTTCCACTCTAGGTTGTTCGACCCACGATTTAGCCATGGCACACGCGCAGCTGCACATACCTGACAGTTGGTGCTTTTCATATCTCAGACATCATGTTTATTATTCAGACCGAAGACGAGCCTTCCTGCAAGGAGACTCCTGATGCTCCTGTGATGTGATTTCACTAAGCTGATCTTTGAGGTATGGGGTCCCCTATTCAAGCCTGAGAGACCTTCTATAATGACATGATTATGATATTGGCTACTTAGTTAAGGGAAGGTGGTAGTATCCTCGGTATTTTCCGATTCGCTAAATACCACCTCGGTATTTACCGATTCGGTGGATACCACCTCGGTATTTACCGATTCGGTGGATTCCGATTCGTATTTACCGAATGTTACCGAATCGGTAACTGTTACCGAATTTTTACCTACATATAACTTACCGGTTCTAATTTACCGATTCGGTACGGCTCGGTATTTATGAACCGGTAAAATTTATTTACCTACATGAGGCCCTAAGTCACCAACTGTCTCTGATCAAGGATCAGCATTCTAAACCCCTTTACATCATAATGCTGTCATATAGAAAGTTTCCACAGTAAAGTTCCATGAAGCAAGAGAACCACACTTAAAGTACTATACATCTTCCCTTCTTCAACAGCAACACACACAATCAAAAATCACACAACAACACTAGACACATTCATAAAATGCATGCAAAACAATGCATAACAACATCAAAGGAAAGGAAAAAATATCAGGTATGTAGCCGCCGACGAGTAATTATGACTCTTGAACTTTTTCTTCTAGCCTCAATTTGGGTCTTGTCAGAGGTACTAAGAATTTCCTTAGGTTGCTGACTGATGCATTTGGAATCCATCTTCGACAAAGGATTTCCGCTAATATCCTCACAAGGATTTCCCACTTTAACAACTTTTGCTAGATTCCACCAATTTCCACCATTAACTTGAATGGCATTACCATAGATCCTTTCCACTCTCACAGGTTCACAAAACGTGCTTCACTCTTTTGCACATGGACGGAAGACTTAATGCAAAACAAGTCACCACCCTTAAGTGTGACAAATTTGACGTATTTCGTTTTATCATACCAGACTTTCTGTTTCTCCTCAGTTTGACTCACACTTGTCTTCACCAAGGCCATTCATTCTTGCACATCAGACTCACAACTGAGCCATTTATTGATACACACAGGTCTGAAACTGGTATTGGCTTTTCTGCCCCTCAATAGTTCAAAAGGAGACACTTTTGTAGTTGAACATGGTGTAGTTCAGTAGAACCATAACATGCTGCTCTCAGACTTCACAACATCATGGTTTGTAGGTTAATATCATACTGAGTGGAAGTTCCTCCAAGATGCCGTCGACAACAGCTTGACCAACAACAGTAAGTCACTACTATGTGCGATCTTGCTTCACGTGATGACTTAAAGACGCTGAAACCGCCACTAAGATGGAGTCTAAAGAAAACCAGTCTGGGGAAAAATGTACGTAACTGCTACATGTCTGACAAATGTTTTCACCCAGGCACGAGGCAATATAACATGCAGGCAAAAGTTCACAAGCGGGAAAACTATGTTGGGCGAATGTTAACCAGCAGAAAAACTATATTGATTCAACAATTACTCCAGAAAATACAGTTTTGGCACTGTTTCGGTAGAGAATTTACACAACTAGCTAAGCCAATGAAAAGCACAGGAAGTAGGCTACAGAGCTTTAAAACAGTATGGTGCACTCTCACCAGATAACTCCTACTACGTCTTCCTCACTGCTTTCATTAGATGTCTCAACCCCCTCATGTGCCCTCTGTGTAGTGGGCTAAGCGCTCATGGCTCATGTTACCCTACCCCTGTGGCGCCTTATGGCACGCTATGATTCCATGCCCGGGTTTCGTCAATCCCCCTGATTCCTTAATGAGTCAGCTTGAGAGCATTCCTTGAACACGTTAACCAATAGCTGGCCTTGCTCCTGCTGTTACTAGGGATTTTAAGGGTTTTTCTCTTCTGCACATTTAGACAAAAGAATACATTAATTTACTGTTAATTACTGCTCTTTGGAAACATTTGCCCGGAGGGGCGGCTCTCTAGTCACGCTCGCGCAGCTTGCCAGCGCGTTTTATTTGTACTTACCGCTCTTTTATTAAGTGTGTTTTCGGGATGTTTTTTATCCCTGTTTTTAGATAGGAGTGCCCCCTTACTACACATAATTGTTGAATCACCGCTCTTTTAGCGGGTCCGGGCTCCCGGGTGGTTTGGGCACAACAGCGCTCCGACTTTGGGCGCCATTTTGGGATGGTCAGCGGCGCTCTGGCAGCGCCATCTTTAGCGTCCTTGTGGGGCAGGTAAGACCTCATCTGGAGGACCTATTTAAACCGCTCCTTTTAGCGCAGCGGGATCGCGCAGCGGGGTTGCCTTCGCTTTTGCCGGAGTCTTGCCAGAGTCCTGCCCGTCTGCGCCCGTCAGCGTCCCGGAGGCCGCGGAGCAGCGGGAGTGCCTGGCTGTAATTCTTTTTATTGGGTAAGATGGTCTGCTATACTGCTAGGGAACTACGTGCCTTGCAAAGCTTTTCTTGCGCTTGCCGATCCGTGTTCCCGGGCCGTTACAGGGGTAAACGGTTGTGTCCTGGCTGCGGTTGGACGCCCGGTTATGCCCCGGCCGCTTCATCTCGGAGAGACGAGGTTTGTGTCAAACACCTCTGCTTAATGCTTAATACGAGATCGGTAGGTAAGCACGCCTTGGAGATCTTTGATCTCCTTGTCAGAGAAAAACCACTTTGTCTCCTGCTGACAGAAACTTGGTTGGGGGAGACGTCCAATCCGGACATTATGGCGGCAATTCCTTCAGATTATAACATCTTTCGTCAAGATAGAGCGAAAGGCAGGGGAGGAGGGGTGGCGGTAGTAGTGAAAAAGTCAGCTACTTGCTCTATTTCTTCTTTGGATACCATTGCAGGATCCGAATCCCTTGCCTTCACTATCAGATTGACCCCGCATCAAGCCTTGAAAGGGCTGTTGGTATATAGATCTCCTGGACCAGCGGGCTCATTTTTTGACGACCTCCAGGGGGCCATTTCTGGCATGGCTTTGAGTGCGCAGCACTGTCTTCTGGCGGGAGATTTTAATTTTCATATGGATGTTGGCGATGATCCGGATGTAAAAAAACTGCTTGACATTACGGCCCCTCTTGGTCTCGCCCCTTCTCTTGTTGGTTCCACACACGACAAGGGACATACTTTAGATCATGGTTTTTCCTCGGTCCCTCTCGTCGACGTTGAGCTCCTTCCGGTGCTTTGGACTGACCACAGGCTGGCCAGATTCTGTGTACTGGGCAGCGAAAAATTACCCAACAGCGCCCCTAGACAGCATGGCTCTGCTCGAAGGGCTCTGCATAGAGTCACTCCTGAGTTGCTGGCTCAGGCCGCTATGGACCATCCTTGCCCTCTTTCAGGGGATTTAGAGCAGGATGTGGAGTCCTTGCAGGGGTGGTTGCTGGAGAGGTTGAATGATCTGGCCCCCACAATGGCCCCTCGGGACACGGCTAAGAGGGTTTCAGCATCGTGGTTCACTGAGGCATTGTGTGCCACCCGTGCCCAGTGTAAGGTGGCGGAGAGGGCATGGCGCCTCCACTATGATCCGGAGGCCAGACTGGCTTACAGGACAATGATCAAATCCTATCATCAGGATATTCTCCGTGAGAAAAAGGATTATCTGGCCAGGAGGATTGAGGCTGCCTCTAACTCTTGTAAAGAGATCTTTACTGTGGTGAGGGAGTTTACGGCTCCCAGATCCAACGTGTCCCATAGTGTTCCATCGGAGCTTTGGGTCTGTGATCTTGCCAAATTTTTCACGGATAAGATAAAGTCTATCCAGGATTCTTTCCCAGTGAGGTCTGCGGAAGTGTGTTCTAGTTTGAAGGCCGGATTATCTTCACCGTCCACGCAAGGCGCGGTTCTTGTTGAGTTTCCATCCGTCTCCGCTGATGTCTCCCTAGCTCTTTTGGCCAATCTTAAATCGGGTTCGCCATTAGATTCCTGTCCAGCCAAATTTTTGGCCAAGATGGCGGTCGTGGTTAACCCTTTGGTCAACTCTTTGGTGAATCTGTCTTTGAAAAGGGCTATGGTGATCCCCCTCCTCAAAAAGCCTGGGTTGGACTCTGAGGTTTTGGCTAACTACAGGCCGATTTCCCTTCTGCCGGCCTTGGCTAAGATCACGGAGAAGCATGTGCATGGCGTTCTCTCTAGCTTTCTCGAATCCAATGACCTGTTTCACCCATCGCAGTCCGGCTTCCGCCCTAACTTAAGTACGGAGACGGCACTTCTGGATGTGTCAGAGATCATCAGGGAGACACTGGATTCTGGAGGAAGGGCCATGCTTGTCATGCTGGATCTGTCGGCGGCCTTTGACACCGTCCCCCATGAGGTGCTCCTCTCCAGACTTTACGACATCGGTCTGAGGGGGACGGTGTTCAATTGGTTTACATCTTTTCTCGAGGGCCGCCGACAAACGGTCTGGGCCTCCCCGAGCTCCGCCGAGATGCCGCCACTGGGAGTCGGTGTTCCACAGGGTTCTGTGTTGAGCCCGACTCTGTTTAACATCTTTATGACACCTTTGGCGGCACTGGTGGAGTCCTTTGGGGCCCAGATCGTATCCTACGCGGATGATACTCAATTGCTCTTCACGTGTGGGAAAGATCAGGCTTTTGATGGAGAGAACATCCGGGGTTGCCTGGAGATGGTCTTCAGCTGGTTCCAGCGGAACAGCCTTAAAGCAAACTCCAACAAATCGGAGGTGCTGTTCTTCGGCTGCTCTCTTGACCCCGATTGGCAGGCCTGGTGGCCAATAGATATGTGTCCCCCTGCCCAGGCATCGCTTGTGGCCAAAAATCTGGGAGTGAAGGTTGATAATAATCTGTCGCTGAGATCACATATTCTTGGCCTGGCGGGCACCTGCTTTGGCATACTTAAGATGCTCCGGAAGTTCCTGCCTCTGCTAACAGAAGAGCATAGAAAGATCACTGTGCAAGCCTTAATAGGCTCCAGACTGGACTATGCGAACGTCCTCTATGTAGGTCTTCCGGACTATCTTGTTCAGCGGCTGCAGGTTGTGCAGAACTCCGCGGCCCGTGCTATTTTTGGTCTCCATAGGCGAGCGAGAGCCTCGGGTCTGGTGCGATCGCTTCATTGGTTGCCCATCCGGAAGCGGATTATGTTTAAAGCACTGACCTTGGCGCATAAAGCGCTATTTGGCGCCGGAGCAAAGTACCTACAACGGAGATTGGCTTTCTACCGCCCAGTTAGATCACTGCGGTCGGAATCTTTGTTTTTGGCTGTGGTTCCTCGAGTGAGGAAGGCTCGCACTGGGGGACGCTCTTTTAGTTTGAGGGCCCCTCAGTTATGGAACTCCTTGCCTTTGGACCTACGGTCTTCCTCTAATCTCCTTCTATTTAGGAAGAGCCTTAAGACTTGGCTTTTTAATCTTTAGGATGTTTCTTTTTCTCCTGTTCGCTGTCTGTTTTATGATGTTATGTTTTTATTGAGCTGCCCCGATAAAGCGCCGGGACACTCCTCTGGAGTAGCCGTGCGCTATAGAAATAAAATTTTAACATAACATAACATAACATTGATTACAGCCGTTAGTTTGCGGCAGCTGAACATGTTATATAAACCGGGCCCAAACCATAGCCCCTTGCTTGGCCTAAGTTCTCTGCAGAAAAAGTTTCCTTCCTACCCATTCACCTAATGAATGGACCAGACTTGGGCAGCGCTCTTTTAGGCTGCAGCTAAAAGTTCCTACAATGATTCCCATGGCTCCAGCTCCCTCGAAGCATCCTTCGTCCCCACCGCCTGCTCAGCTACTCCAGCTCCTTGGGAGCTTTCCGAGTCATTTAGACCTACTTCAAACTTGTGACGAGTTAAAGAACTAGACTAAGTTCTTGATATCAGGCTATTGCGTATTATCCTTATATAGTAGTAAGCAGGCCGGAATATAGGCATCTTCAAGACTGTAGACTTGTCTTCAAGTTTTCCTCGGAGTGACTTCTTCCAGTTCACCTTGCTTGTTTTTGCTCCAGACCCTTCCTGCAACCATGGGCTTTGAACTGTGTTATACAAAATTAAACTTACACTTTTGTGTAAGTTTAATGTCTTTTGGGTATTCTCAAACTGTGAGTTTTATTCTACTAATAGCAATATTACGACTGCGTAGACTCCGCATAAAAGAAGATACGGCAGGGCTATGTGTAATGTGCAGAGTCTCCGCAGTTGTACAATTACTATTTGGTAAACGAAACTTGCAATTTGTGAATACCAAAAAATAGTAAACTTACACAAAAGTGTAAGTTTGCCTTTGTGAATCAGGCCCTAGGATTACACTGCCCCCATCTGAAAGCACACAAATGGCAACAGTTCAGCCAGATGCACGGGATACTAAAGATGAGGAGAAAAACGTCATCACTGATCTACACTCACCTACTCTGTCAAAGGAAGAGAGGGTCTGCCTGGAAGGGGAACTATAAAAGGGGGTAAATTCCTGCAACCATCACAAGTACATTCTTTGATACAAAATAAGCCACCATCTGGCAGAACGATGCTTTCTGAACCAGCAGTGATGGTAGATTTTGGGATAAATGGGTGGCTGCAAGAAAGTTTGCAGCAGACCAACTATTCTTAGATGGGGGCATGGAACCATTCCAAGACCTACATGTCGACTTCTCTGTAGGCAAGTCCAACTGTGGGAATGTAATCCATCATCCCCTATATAAAGAAAAGACTAGAGCCCACTTCTTTAGGACACACTGGCTCCCTGATACTTGACTATTTATTTAGATGGAGCTAGCACATAAGGTTAGTTAGGTAGTCTCAGAGAAGAGTAGATGAAATAAAGCCACTTTAAAGTTCTTCAAAAAAGATACACAAATTATGGAGCGTTGGACTTTTCAGATACTTGCTGTGTTGAATATGCTGATAATACGACTGTGATTTATCACATGTATTATGGTCATACACCATTTTAGTCTTGTCCTGTACAGCAATATGAGAGTGTGATTGTTCCAAAGTACCAACCCACCGATTGGCCTTGTTGCAAAACAGTAATAATCCACAGCTAAAGTTTGTATTTTTAGGAAGTAGGGTTCTCCTACTTTATTGACAGAAGGGAATGGATAGTGGAAATTAGCTGGATGCCTTATTAGGAACAAATCATACTCAGACTACTAGCTCAGATGAGCATGTTTCATGACGTTTTGGCCCCATTCTAAAAGAAGGGGTTGGGGCCTGCTTCTGATGGGAAATTCAATCCATAACCACAATTGCCATAATGACCATTTCTTCCTTGCAACAGGGAACTAGCAGACCTAATTTTAGTTTGATATCCGGGCCGGACTGGCCATAGCGGGCACCCGGCATTTCCCCGGTGGGCCGCAAGAGTTGGGGGACGGTTTTGGGCCCCTGGGCCATTTTTGCAGCATAGCTGCAATAGCGGCCGCTGTAACGAACTCGACAGAAACTGGCCGTGGCTAACAGCTAGACCGCACCCCCAACCCCCCTGGGGGGCCGGCCGGGCACTTTGCCATGGCCAGTTTTGGTTCCCAGTCCGGCCCTGCTTTCTATAACTGGTTGAGGGCATGACGTAAGGTACCTTGGAGATGTTCTGCTAACCATGTTCTGCCATAATGTCAAAAGTTGTATGATAATGCTTGACTTCCTTACCTCTTTTTTGACCTCATTCGCCACACCCTGATCCAACTGATAGATGTTTATTTAATAACTATCATCAAAAGTGTTACTATTCCTAGCAATTCAATAGCACTCTGATTTTTCACCAGCACATACATTTTTGTATATCAATATATTATATTCTAACTTGTGAATGTTCGGAACATTCAATAAATAATTATTTAAACAATTATTTGTGAGCAGGTGACGACACAGCAGCAAGTTGGAAGATATGAATTCAGGCAGTGCAGCACATTAGACTAAAAATTTGGAGACTATTCAAATGACAGGTCAGGGGGCCTCTCCCTCCATGGGTGAACTGGCTAAGGAGTTCATCATCTCTGGTGAATGGAGTAGAAAGCACTTGCAGTCTCTTATGATCTGCATATGTTGCAGGCCATTTCTATATATTTAGCCGCACATCCTGGAGTGAGAAAAATGACAGACTCCTAGATGCATATCTACAAGATAATAGCGCAGTGCGGCAGCAGGTTTTGCAGTGCCGCACTGCATCATTTCAAAACGCAGGGATGCACTGCATTTACAACAATACGGCATACCCCTGTGTTTTTCCTTGCGCTGGTGCCAGAAATAGTTGCCTATCACCGACAGAAACCCTCGCGCAATTGTGCAAGGGTGCCTGCATGGCAGGAAAGGATGGTTTATGTGCAAGAAAGTGGCCCTTCCTACACATAACCAATGAATAATGGTAATTTGCTATTTCTATGTGTGCTGCAGTAGCAAATCACCATTCTTTAATAAATTTTTATCTGCAGGATGGAACACCTTCCTGCACACAAACAATCATTAAAGGCATTTTGATCTTTTTATGTGTAGTGCAGAATGCAGCAAACATAGAAAAAGCAAAAACGAGTAGAAATAAAAGTATTTCTCCTCGTTCGCCAATCTAACGCCTGGTTTTGCATGGTGCTAGTTTTTAGCGCTTCCTCAAATTTACAGATCATTGTAAAAAAGCAATGGGGGTTGCAGTGGAGCGCCCATCGCAACACCCATTGCACGCCTCATCCATGCAGAAAACTGAGTGAAGGGGTACTATATTTACAAAACGGCATTAAGCCACCTAAAGTGGCTTAATGCCACTTTGTAAATATGGTGCAGGGCATTGCGCCACCGTAACATCGTAAAATGTGACGTTCCGGTGGCACAACACCCTTGTAAATATACCCCTTAGTTTTCTGATGGAATGCGGTTGGTGCAGTGGCGTTCATCCCATGAAAGTACCAGAGGTATCCAGACCTTCCAGCTTCTGGACTAGAAGCATGAGTTAGGCCTCAATGCCTACTCAGTGCCCCAGAACACAGAGCATGCCCGACTGCAGGGTGAATGCCTTTGGTAACAGCAGGTTCTCAGAGATAGTGGGCTTCCTTGTAAAACGAGGTTAGTGTTCTTATCATGAGCTCCTTTCCCCGTGAAATTCTGAGCTCCATTTTCAGTACTCACTGAACTCCACGCCACTCGACTCTATGCCACTCCACTCCACTCTAGGTTACTACACTGTATGCCACCCCACTCTATCCCACTCAATGACACGCCACTCCAGTCTACTCTGCTCTTCAATACTGTACTCCACTGAACAACACGCTTTGCCCCTCCACTGTACCACACATAACTACACCCTGAAGCACTCCATTGTACTTCACTCCACTCTACTCTACTCTATGACACTACCCTCTGTGACACTCCAGTGTACAACACACTCCTCCACCATACTGTACGACACTCCACATAATGACACTCCACTCGACGACAGTAGGCTGTACGATTTAAAACACATTTTTGTTACAGATTTTACACAAAAAAAAATTTATTTAAAAAAACAAATGTTAAGGATAAGCTATAGTTAGGAAAACCCAACTTAAACTGTACATACATTACAAATTCGAAAGTTGTAGTTACAACTTAAATTTATGCACCACCATTTATCATAGTGTGGAAAAAATGGAACAAACATGCATGAATCTTCACACTAACTATGATTCTAGAATGCTGTTTCACAAAAACTTGTAATCCTCACTATTTTCCTGAATTACTGAGACCCTGAGAATGATACATATGGGGGATAATAACTGGTGTTACTGGTAACTCATAATAGGGGCCTGTGAATGTTAGTCCCCATCACTTTGGCAAGGAAGCCAGGGGGCTTTATGTGGTCTTCTATGAGAGATCCTAATTCTCTGGTCTATGTGGACCTTGTTTAAAGCGTCCGTAAATTATTCCGCATCCAGGAGATTTGCAAGCTACAGTATTCACACTCTCAGATCTACAATTGTAACGGGTCTTCATAGTGAGAGGTCATTTCATTCCTTTAATATTCCAGGGCACCCCCTCACTGTCTGCTGGAAAGTTTTGAAAACGTTCAGGATGGATCTTGTCTGTTAGATTGGATTCATCAGTGCTCTATTGTGCTACCAATAATCCCTCAATGTGCAAATGTACTGTCTCACTCTACTATTGTGATGCTGATATCTGAAATTAGTATTCCGCTTCCACGAAAGCATTCACACATGCCATTTTAATACATTATCTACCAGTAGCAGAGTTGGCCAGAGCTTCTTCACTTTGTCCTCACCTCCCAAATGAGCACAAATCAGGATGAGACATACTATGCACATCAAACATGGTGACCTGGAAGTGTGTCAGACTCCCCCTCCTCACCCCCCCTTGAACAGCAGAATGTAAACACAGTGACTATTTGCTTCAGTAACTCAGAAACAAGGATCATGGATGAGGTTTAGCCTCTGAGAGAAAAAAGGTGTTAGGGAAGAACACACCAATGGAATATGTAGTAACTCGCAGAAGAAAGGAAACACCTCAGACTACTCAAAAGGAGAAAACCCTCCAGGGCAGTCCTAGAACTTCTTTGTAACGCAGGGCGATCCTACCAAAATCATGTCTTCAATGCAAAAGCTCAGTCCAAAAAGTGATCTTGTCCAACAGTGGTCATATAAGAACATGAATTCCATCAATAAATTTGATGACATGCGGAAATTGAGGGATTTCATAAAATTTCATCACTCTCCAATAGCACTGCATCTAGATAAGCTTTGAAAATATGGAGAGCGCACTTTGTGAAACCCCACCTGCTGCAGCAATCACACCTTGGAATCTCCCAGAGGCTAGAGGTTCAGTGGGCATAATCCCTGCACATGGGTGGGGATTGAATTACTCCCGAGAGTGTTTCTCTCTAGCCAAGGGTAAGTTTCAGCAATATTTGTCAAATATGTCCTCCTCTGTTTGTTGGAAAAGAGTAACTCTGGCTCTAAATATGTGCTCCAACCGACCCCTCCTCCTTTGCAAATCAGTCAGTGTCCTCATCCTCCTCATCGTCACATACAAAGCAGGCCTTTTTGAGAAAAGCTCGGCAATCTGGGGCTGTATATAGAGGTTGCATCGGGTTACATATGTTTTGAGTTGGAGATGAATTGCACATACAAAAAGAGCAGTCTGTGACTAGTTGCAGTTTGTGAATGCTTCATACACTGAAACACTGAATCAGTAAAATGGAATCACAAATTGCTACTCGCTATTAGGAGTCACAAAAATGCTGATTCGGTATTTATTTTGTTTGCTAAAATGACTATTGTACTAACAAAAAAAGGCCTTTTTGCGTGCACAAACAACATTATTTGGCGTTACGCCCCTTTTTTTATAATGCAAAAGGCGTTCGTACATCTGGCCCTGAGTTCCTTCTTCTCTTGCTCAACTCATCTGCTACTCCAGTTGAAGAATGGTTAGCCTCAACCACCTTCCTAGGCTGCCAGGCCTCCATCTACCAAACGGCCAAACCTCAAGGATTCACTCTGGATCGAAAACTACATTTCCTAGACCACATTGGTGCGAGAACCAACTACGAACTCAAACTCATTTGGTGCATAGAACCCTTCTTACCAACCCAAGACCTGAAAACAGTAACACAGGCTATGGTCTTACCAAGATTGGACTATGGTAATGATTTTCTAACTAGGATCCCCAAAACTCACATTGCCCCACTGAAAGTCTTACTACATGCTGCTGCTCGCCTGCCCTAAAATGTGTATTAATTCTACCTCATCAACTTAAAATATATATATATATATTTATTTATTACGCGCAACATTCATTCCAAGGGACATTACGGCGCTAGGACAGTCATTATCCTGGTATGGCACTGCAGATTATCCAATCAAGGAAGATCCCTATTTAAAACTGCCTGATTAGTCGACTGGATCACCCATTTTACCAATTGCATTGCACAGCCAAGAAAATGAAGCATTGTGGCAGCGCAAGTCAGGCGAATGGCACGGACTTACTACCACTACTCGGAATCTCAGTCTTCAGGGTGAAACGAAGGTTGAGACGGTCATTTTCTGGATGTGCCCCCAGAATCTGCAAGTCAATCCCTCCTGAAATTCAGATTCTAACTTCTGTATCAGTGTTTAAAGAACAACTCAAAGTGTTGTCGCCATATAAAAATATTATAGAAGTAAAACTAAATAATAAATACGTGGTGAGCCCATTATTGCTAGTTGGCGGATGGTGTATTTCTTAATTCTGTCAATGTTCTTCTGGTGTTATTGTGAGGCAATCTTCCTAACACATTTAATCTGTGTATTTACACAGCCTTTTGTGCGCCCTTCCTGTATAGGAGGGCACATTATCTAATTAGCCGAGGACCCCCTTTGATGGCCCTAGACCACAAGGTTCAGCTGTGTGTCATAAACAGAACGGAAGCCTACACCTGAGGCCCTCGGAAGAATTCAAAATGGATGTATTCACACACTTAATAGTAATGCGGGGTGTTGTGGTCCCTTAGGGACACCGTAGTCCACATTAGCAGTGTACAACTAACAGCGTACGTCATCGCAGAGGCTGAGTGGAAGATGCAGCAATTCAGCCAAAACAGTCCAAAATAAATGAATGTTGTGGGGGCTACCCTGAAATAATACCTTCGGTTTCGTAGACGACGAGTTGAAATAGTGACGTTTGCGTCTAGCTTTTGCCGGAGGAGTAACAGGGTCGTTGGCCGTCTTGCAGGCGGCGGCTGCATTTACTATTCAATTAGGCCTGTCATTGAAAAACGCAATTAACATTTGCAGATAGATGCGGCTGAGTGAGCAATGAGGCAATGGCATTTTTAGTTCCCTTGGAGAGATCTACTAAGTTAAATATTACATGATAGTCTGCAAATACAGTGGAGCCCGATCCAGCTTTTATATTAACAGAAGTGCAGAGGTAGCATTTTTAAGCGCAGAATGTATGTGCCAGGAACTTGTTAAAGATTTATATTTGGCGTCATTCATTGCAGTTAAATTGACGGGACGCTAAAAATGCAAGCTTGGCTTTGTGATAAAAAATATTATCAGAGATAAAGCTGCAGAGAGCTTCCGAGATTGTCTTCATACCTCAGTAATGCTTTACGTGTAGACCCTTACATGCTTCGGAGTAAGAAGCCCGAAATAAGGGCACGTGATAATGCACACTAATTTGTCATATTCGGGTGACAGCTCCAACTCTCACGTGCAGAAATGAGTTTCATGCTGTCAGGTTCTCCACACACACTCACTTGTATGTGTACTTATCTCACAAAATCTCTCCCTCTCTGTGTGTCGAGGTCAGCCACGCCCATTGTGACATGACCTATGGTAGAGACATTATGGGCCTCATTTTGATGGCGGTCCGAGTGCTGTATTTTAATGCTGGCGGCCGGACCACAGCGGTCGGAGTTCAGACCGCGGCCTCCGCCAGGATCTCAGATCCAGACGGTGCGGCGGTCGGAGTCACTGCCCAGAATGGCAAAGGTGCAGAGCCAGGCACCGCCGCTGGGATTTAGATATCCCTTTTCGACAGCCTGTTCATAGCAGGAACACCACCATGTACAGGCTGTGGGAAAGGGATGTTGGGCGCTCCAAACAGGGCCCCCTTCCGTCTTGGCGCCCCCACTCTATGCACCGCGTGCCATGCAGGACATGGTGCATGATACACAGCCTATAGACATGCAGAAGGTGCTCCTTATCATGGCGGCTTGTGATGAGGCCCTTTTCCTTGGCCGCAGCCCATGCCGCCGTGATAAGGAGCACTTTGTGACCGCCAGCCTGGCGGTTGCATCCTAATGCGGCTGTCGAACCGCGGCTTACTTGCCAGGCGGTTTCCTAACCGACGCAATAGCGGTCGGTGGTCCGACCAACTGCTATCAAAATGAGGCTCCAGGGGCCATATCAACAACACCCGGCGATAATTATCGCTCAGCGCTCTTAGCGTGAGGATAATTATCGCCGGGTAACGAGGATTTTTATTGCTGAGATAGCGTGCTATTAGCAACGCTTATCTCCTCAGCGATAAAAATCCTCGCGCTATCTGCCTAACGTGAGATTATTGCTGGAAACCCAGCGATAATCTCACGTAGTGTGGCGTTAGCTTGCTGATAGGGACTCACAAACTTAGCCATTAAAACCACCTCCCATAGGATATCATGGCTAAGTCAGTCCTGAAGCAGGCGTAAGGAAAGTTATCGCTACTTTTCCTGCCGCTATGCTTCATAGCGTTAGGCTTGTTGATAGGAGAAATGTCGCTTAGCGACATTTCTCCTGTCATGTTAGGTCAGGAACGCCCACTTTGCATCTAATTAGAGATGCAAAGCTGGGCGTTTGGAATCCCGACGCTAAAGTAAGGTTTTACGTGTTAGCGTGGCCTTGCTAATTAGGCGATAAAATTATCGCCGCTTTTCGGCTGAAAACGGCTGCAAAAGCGGCTATAATTTTTTTTGTCACCTGCTTGTAAATATGCCCCTATGTTCCGGTGCCACAATGAAAGGTTTCTTTCAAGGCAGATATTAAAGGGGGGCATCATGTAACGATGTCATAACACATCTCAAAACCCAATTAGATGTCATCAACCAAAGCAACATTCTGGAACGCCTATTGTTCGCTACGTAGAACTGAATGGAGAGAAAGATTTTTTCTGTACTGAAAATTGCCCCTTTAATACAAATAACGTTGATTTTTTATTTACTGCTTAAGCACTAGATTGATATGTATAATATCATATTAATACTTCATGAAAGCTGCGTATGTGTGAAAAAAATGTGCTGAAAGAGCTAAAGTATGTGAGCACTGGTGAGAGCTGCACAGGGCTGCTTGTTTATTTTGCAATGCTCTACATGCATTATTATTCATGCATAAATGCCCTACACTAGGAATACTTGTTGAGTTATCAAAGAAATATCTCTCAACTGTATGTGAAGAGAAGACCATTGACGTGCTGCTCACCCTCACAAACGTTCCTGTCTCATGCACATGCTCCGGAAGAGGACAGATTGGTTTCTTAATTAGCACCGTTTTGGCATGCCAACGCTTGATAGAACATCCATGGAAATCCCTTTCAGATTGGAGGCTATTTTTGGATGTTGGTGATTTGTGTATTTATTTATTCACAGTGGTTTCAATAGGGCTGCATGAAAGATTGTGACTGCTTCAGTGTGCTTGCCATAGCATTTAGGAAAACCAAAAAGTAATGGGTGCGTTTCTTGAATGAATCATTAATTACTTCGGGCTGCAAGCCATGAATCATTTTTTGCCCATAATACCATCTTAGTCAAGAACCAGTCATAATCAAATCAGCCTTGTCCCCGCTCAAATAGGAACTGCCCAGCCCGACCTGCCAAGCTAGATCACCTCAATCAATCAATCAATCAATCAATCAATGCACTTATATAGCGCACTACTCACCCGGAGGGTCTCAAGGCGCTTGGGGAGGGGGGGGGGGTCCACTACTGCTCGAACAGCCAGGTCTTGAGCTGCTTCCTGAAGGCGAGGTGGTCTTGGGGCAGGCGGAGGTGGGTTGGGAGGGAGTTCCAAGTCTTGGCGGACAGGTAGGAGAAGGACCTTCCTCCTGTGGTGGCTCTTCGGATGCGGGGGACGGCGGCGAGGGCGTGGCTGGTTGATCGGAGCTGGCTTGTGGGAGTGTAGAAGTTGAGGCGGCTGTTGAGATATCTGGGGCCTTGATTGTGTAGGGCTTTGTGTGCGTGGGTGAGGAGACGGAAGGTGATTCTCTTGTTGACCGGTAGCCAGTGCAGGTCTCTCAGGTGTCCGGAGATGTGGCTGTGTCGGGGGATGTTGAGGATGAGTCTCGCAGAGGCGTTCTGGATCCGCTGGAGTCTCTTCTGGAGTTTGGCAGTGGTTCCGGCGTAGAGGGAGCTGCCGTAGTCTAGTCGGCTGGTGACGAGGGCCTGGGTGACCGTCTTCCTGGTCTCGGTGGGGATCCACCGGAAGATCTTACGAAGCATGCGCAGGATGTTGAAGCACGACGAGGAGACGGCGTTGACTTGTCTGGTCATGGAGAGGGAGGAGTCCAGGATGAATCCCAGGTTGCGTGCGTGGTCTGTTGGTTTGGGTGCGCTGCCCAGGGCGGGGGGCCACCAGGAGCCGTCCCAGGCGGAGGGTGAAGAGCCCAGGATGAGGACTTACGTCTTGTCTGAGTTCAGTTTCAGGCGGCTGTTCATCATCCATTCGGCTACGTCTGTCATCCCTTCGTGTAGGTTGGCTCTGGCGGTGGCGGGGTCGTTGGTGAGGGAGAGGATCATCTGGGTGTCGTCGGCGTAAGAGATGATGTTGAGGTTGTGTTGGCGTGCGATGGCCGCAAGGGGGCTCATGTAGACATTGAAGAGGGTGGGGCTGAGCGAGGAGCCTTGAGGAACGCCGCAGATGACTTCGGTGGCTTCTGATCTGAACGGGGGGAGGCGGACTCTCTGTGTCCTTCCGGCGAGGAAGGAGATGATCCATTCTAGTGCCTTCTCTTGGATTTCGACGTTGCTGAGGCGCTGCACTAGGGTGCGGTGGCAGACAGTGTCGAATGCCGCGGAGAGGTCCAGGAGGATGAGGGCCGCAGTTTCTACGTTGTCGAGCAGGGCTCGGATGTCATCGGTGGCTGCGATGAGGGCGGTCTCGGTGCTGTGGTTGGCCCGGAAGCCAGACTGCGAGAGGTCGAGGGATCCTTTCATCTCAAGGAAGGTGGCCAGCTGCTTGTTGACGGTCTTCTCGATGACTTTGGCCGGAAACGGGAGGAGCGAGATGGGGCGGTAGTTTTTGAGTACGGTGGGGTCCGCTGATGGTTTCTTCAGTAGAGCGCTGAGTTCGGCGTGCTTCCAGCTCTCTGGGAAGGTGGCGGTGTCGAAGGAGGTGTTGATGATGTCCCGCAGGTGGGGTGCGATGACAGCGTTGGCCTTGTTGGAGACGTGGTGAGGGCAGGGGTCGGTTGGAGATCCAGAGTGGATGGAGTTCATCGTGCGTCAGGTTTCTTCGGTGTTGATCGGGGTCCAGGCGCGGAGGGTGGTGGTGGGGGGTGCCGGTGCTGTCGTGGGGTGCGTTGGCTGTGTGATGCAGCTGTTGTGTATGTCTGCGATCTTGTTGTGGAAGTAGGAGGCGAGGGAGTTGCAGAGGTCTTGTGATGGGGTGATGTCGTTGTTTCCGGCGTTGGGGTTGGAGAGCTCTTTGACGATGTTGAAGAGTTCCTTGCTGTTGTGTGCGTTGTTGTCCAGTCGTTCCTTGAATGCGGTTTTCTTGGTGGTGTGGATCAGTTGGTGGTGTTTTCGAGTGGCGAGCTTGAGGGTGGTCATGTTGTCTGGTGTTGGGTCTCTGCGCCAGGCTCTCTCGAGGGCTCGGCAGTTCTTCTTGGAGCTCTTGAGTTCATCGGTGAACCATGGTGCTTTCTTACTGCCGGGTCTGCTAGGCGGGGTCCTCAGAGGGGCGAGGTCGTCTGCGCAGTTGCTGATCCATTTCGTGAGGTTGTTTGCGGCCTGGCTGGGGTTCGCTGAGCTGGCGGGGGGGTCCTGGCTCAGGGATGCAGCGAGCTGGTCGGCTGTGATCTTGTTCCAGCTTCTGCGTGCAACCTGTTGCTGGTGGTGGTGGACCGTGTTCTTTCTGAAGCTGAAGTGGACGCAGCTGTGGTCCGTCCAGTGGAGTCCGGTGGCGTGGCTGAAGGCGATGTCCTTGCTGGATGAGAAGACGGGGTCGAGTGTGTGTCCGGCGTAGTGGGTGGGGGTGGTCACCAGCTGCTTGAGACCGAGGTTGGCGAGGTTGTCCAGCAGGGTGGTGGTGTTGCGGTCGTTGTTGTTCTCCAGGTGGAAGTTGAGGTCCCCGAGGAGGATGTAGTCAGCGGAGGGGAGGGCGTGCTGGCTGATGAAGTCGGCGATGTCTTCGCTGAATTGTGTGCGTGGTCCCGGGGGTCTGTAGATGAGGGTGCCTCTGAGGGTGGTCTTGGGGTCGGTGTGGATCTGGAAGTGCAGGTGTTCGGCGGTTGTGAGGGTGTCGTCGGTGTTGGTCGTGATGTGGATGGTGTTCCTGTGAATGATGGCGATGCCTCCTCCGGTCTGATTGCCGCGGTCCCTCCGGGTGATCTTGTATCCGTCTGGGATGGCGATGGCGATGTCAGGCGCTGAGGAGGCGTTCATCCAGGTTTCTGTGAGGAAGGCGACGTCTGGTGATGTTGTGTCGAGCAGGTTCCAGAGCTCTACGGCGTGTCTGTGGACGGAGCGGGTGTTGAGCAGGATGCACTTCAGGTGGTTGCTGCTGGTGCTCGGCTTGGTGGGTGCGGGTGCAGTGCAGGTCCGGATGCAGGTGAACTTGCCGGAGTGGCAGCTGAAGGGTCCGTGGGTGCGTCTCGGGGTGGCTCGGTAGCATCCAGGGGATCCGGGGATCCGGCCGGCATTGAGTGCGTTGAGTTCGGCGGTGTCGTAGGTCTGGCGGGTGGTCTGGTGTCTGCGGGGGCCAGGGGTCCGGGTGCTGGGCACGGTCCAGGCGCGTCGGGCGCAGACGGGCTTACCTTTGGTGCGCCTTCGGCGCGCTTAGGGCGCGCCCGCTGCGCGTCAACGCTGCACGTTTGCCACTCTGCCATATGTGGAGAGTGGGGGGGCGGAGCGAGGGAGGAGCAGCTGGGAAGCGGGAGCGGGGCGGTGAATGGGGAAGGGCGACCGGGGGAAGGGGGTGGGGCCGCAGGGGGGCAGCGGCGGGGAGTGGGGAAGTGGCGGGAACGCGGCAGGGGCTGGCACAACAAGGGGCACAGAGGGAGAAAAACAATTAAGGCAGAGCAAGACCGGGAAATTACACACACAGTACAGCTAAGGCAGAGCACAAAACGGGAAAGAATACACACACAGTGCAACAGGGCAAGTCCAGCAGCAGCGCAGGACCAGGAGCACAGCTGCGGGCAGCGGCGGCACTCGGCGGGAAAGGGGCAGCCTGGACTCACACACGGAGGAGTGAGCGAGATGCGTGGGGTGACCGGCCCAGAGGGACAGAGGTCACTGCTCACCACCGTGCCTCCTCCGCCCTATATGGTCCAGTGGGAGGGAGGAGCAGCTGGGAGGCGGGAGCGGGGCGGCGAATGGGGAAGGGCGACCGGGGGAAGGGGGCGGGGCCACAGGGGGGCAGCGGCAGGGAGCGGGGAGGTGGCGAGAACGCGGCAGGGGCTGGCACAACAAGGGGCACAGAGGGAGAAAAATAATTAAGGCAGAGCAAGACCGGGAAATTACACACACAGTACAGCTAAGGCAGAGCACAAAACGGGAAAGAATACACACACAGTGCAACAGGGCAAGTCCAGCAGCAGCGCAGGACCAGGAGCACAGCTGCGGGCAGCGGCGGCACTTGGCGGGAAAGGGGCAGCCTGGACTCACACACGGAGGAGTGAGCGAGGTGCGTGGGGTGACCGGCCCAGAGGGACAGAGGTCACTGCTCACCACCGCGCCTCCTCCACCCTATATGGTCCAGTGGGAGAGAGGAGCAGCTGGGAGGCGGGAGCGGGGCGGCGAATGGGGAAGGGCGACCGGGGGAAGGGGGAGGGGCCGCAGGGGGGCAGTGGCGGGGAGCGGGGAGGTGGCGGGAACGCGGCAGGGGCTGGCACAACAAGGGGCACAGAGGGAGAAAAACAATTAAGGCAGAGCAAGACCGGGAAATTACACACACAGTACAGCTAAGGCAGAGCACAAAACGGGAAAGAATACACACACAGTGCAACAGGGCTAGTCCAGCAGCAGCGCAGGACCAGGAGCACAGCTGCGGGCAGCGGCGGCACTCAGCGGGAAAGGGGCAGCCTGGACTCACACATGGAGGAGTGAGCGAGGTGTGTGGGGTGACCGGCCCAGAGGGACAGAGGTGACTCTGAACTGAAACCCAAGCAACCCCAGACCCTTTTGGCCTACAGTGAGGTTTTAATCCTATGGCACAGTTAGCAGAGGTCTCAAGTCAGTGCATGCCTGTTGCACTTAGGGTGGTGCACTGAGGAATCCAAAGACGTGATTGGTGGATTGTTGAATTAATGCCAGCCACTTGTGTTTATGTGCCCTCAGCTCAATCCACTGTTTCTTTGCTCACCATGCCACATCAGGCAGGAACCATCATCATGCAAATCAGCCTTCGTCCTCCTCCTGTAGGAACAGTCCAGACTGAGCTGCCAGGTTAGGTCCCCTCTGAATGGAAACACATGCAACTTCAGACTGTTTTTTGACTATCTGGACCACGTCAGTAGGGTGTGACTTGAGTCCTTTTGCACAGAGAGCACAGTCTGGTCACACTTGTCACACTCAGGGCATCGCATTGATGAAAGGCATAGTGAAGATCTGTTATTGCACTTTGCGCTGTAATCTTGCATATTACCGGTCTCTGTCTAGAGTGGCATGGTGGGCAAAACACAATGCTCTGAAAGGCAGCCCTGAGCAATCACCAGTGGTTGAGTTGAATTCAAGCATTCCTCCCAACACCTTGCTGTTGTTCCAGTAGATGCCCTATGCATGCCCTATGTGTGACAAGTATGCCTAGATGTGGGACCTGTGCTCAGTGTGCCAAAGGACTCAAGCTATGTCTCACTTAAGTAGGATGGAACCAGTTTAACGTTGCTTGTCCTACTGCCTGAGAGCTTTGGCTAGTCTATTCCAATTGAAGCAGGACCAAGACGGATGTGTATATTGCTATACTCTGTCTCAAGTGGCAAAGTGGACCAAAAACAATGCTCTGTAATGCAGCCCTGAGCAATCCGGTGGCTGAGTTTAATTCAAGCATTCGTTCCATCACCTTGTTGTCGAAAGCATTTAGCATTATTGGTTGGTGGTGTTTAATGTTCTGAGCTCAGCTTGAAAAAGTACAATGACCAAATATGCTGATATGTCCTCAGAGCTTAACTGGGATCTTCATGTGTGACAGGTCTGTGGAGGACTCTAGGAGCCATATTAGACAGTGGACCATGAGCCTTGCGTAACAATAGTGCCTGGTCAGATGTAGCATGTAGACGATGCAGCTGAAGGCTTCTCGGAAGAGGAATGTTTTCAGACTGTTCCTAAACCTGAGACAGGGTAAAGCTTGTTGCAAGATCTTGCTCCAGCACGCTACAGCCATGATTACAAGGGGACTGGTAAAGTGTGAGGTATTTACTGCATCTGCTAAATATGTATACTATATGCTGTGGTTCATTCCTACTACTCTGTTTTTCTCAAGGAAAATTTACACATTCATGCAGAATTTATATATTCTGCATCAAATACTGCATATGCACGAATTTACCACATCTTTATCTGCAGAAACATTTCGTCATGTTTAATGTTCTAAAATTTATCAGGGAAAAATTTGAGAAGTGCTTTGTTTACCATGAATCTCCGAACTGCAATATCGGCACACACAGTTTATCCGCCCCCACCTGTTATCAGGCCCTTTAGGATGGTTTAATGTATTTTATACTAAAAACAAACCAAAGAAAATGGTTCTGCCGACTTTACTACAGTGAACCATTATTGACAATTGCTTTCTTTCAGACTTTTTTTCACTAGGTTGATGAAACCAACCTGGATAAAACCATTCTTGAAGAAACAATAGTTTTGTTTTTCTCTTTATCTATTTTTAAGGGGGGGTTACACCCTCTAACCTCGCCATTTTTAGGTCAAGCCTAGATGCAGCGCGTTTGTGCTGCTCTCTGCGAGGCATGCTGTATTCCCTCTGTGTGTAAAGGCCACACCCACCACTTTCCATTTGTTTCTTCGAGTGCCTTTCAAAATTGCTTTTTTTTATTTGCAAAACGCTGTTCTTTATCCTGCCTTTCGGAGTGCTTTCACTTTCGTGCCGACTGGCCCTGGTACATGTACTCTTACTGTCGGGTTTATGAATCCTTTGCTCGGCTGACTCTTTTTTTTGCCATTTAATGCTCCCGGGCAGTTTTTCGCTTGCTCACTGCCACTTTCGTTCCCTTTACGATCTGCTCGCAGCGTAAGTGCTACTCTTGTCGTGTTGCCTTTACTCCCGCCCCCTTCTGGTATCCTTGTTTACCACCTCTCTTGTCCCTCCTCCTCTCCCTTTTCTGTCGCATGATGATTTGTGCACACAAGAGAAGGGGGTACGAACAGACGGGGAGCTCCGAGTGACAGAACACCTGAGGTCTCAAACGCTCCTCCTCTCAGCATGCCGTTGCAGACATTCCTGCTTTGGAGTTGGCCCTCAGGGCTGAGGGTGGGCCCTTAGCCCTGTCAAAAGCACTACAGTAGGAGACTTGGTATTGCCAGTTTGTCTGGCATTGTGCTATCTTACCAGAAGTGTTAGTATTAGAATGGAATTAGCACATCTTGATTTTACGAGTGTGCATTTGTTGAACTGCAGTGTGTGTGCGCTCCGCGGCTGACTACTTGCTTTGTTAGGCTTATTCCACATGTGAAATATAGGTCACATTTACGCTGTGTTAAAATATGAATTGCAAATAACTTTTTTAATGGAAATGCCTTGTGTGCAGCTTATGTTTTTGTAATCAAATATGGAACCAAATAACTGGTGCCTTCTCCCCTGTTTCCAGTTGAAGTTGGCGTGGAGTAAAGCAAAACCACATTATCCACGAGTATGTCTGCTGTGTGTAACTGGAACGAACCCTTCTTGCCTGCCCGTGGACATTGGGTTATTGGGAGGCATTTCTGGTGAGGGGTGTGTGCGATTGGGAGGGTAGAACAACCCCTCATGGTAGTGTGATCAGGTGCCCTACATTTGCTCGAATACACCAGTTTTTTTTCAACATCTGGTTTGTAATTTTTTTTTTTTAATTTAGCAAAAAATACATTTTCGAAGAGGTTTTGATGTGATTAATTGTAGAAATATGTAGTAGTCCCAAACAGAATTCAATTTGCTTAACACAGATAATACTGTGTTTAAACCTAGCATTTTATTTCCTTTAGTGCCACATTGTCTGTGCTGTAGGATTTAATTTAATTTAGTTCCACAATATCTGTGCTTTCTATATTGATCAATGCCGTCAGCAAAGTCATTCTTGAATCCTGGGTAGTACAAATTGTAGACCTACTTCTATGTTTTTGGATTGACTCAGGGTTTGGGTCACCCTATCTCATGGCCACGTGGGATTTTGCCTGTGGGCATTGGGCAGTTAGGAATAATACTTGCTGGCTTGGAGCACCACTTCTTATGGTACCTCAAATGTGCCTGCCCTGGGCAGTTCAAGAAGATTCTTCCTGAAAAATAGTAGGCTGCTAAAATAGATCATTAGCCAGGTATGTGCTCGCTATGAGCAGCGTGAGGGAATCCCTCTTAGTCTCGACTGTGCTTAATTTGTGTGGCAAGGTTTTTCCAGAAGTGACACAGCTGCAGCTCACTGGCAGAAACAATTCCTAGCTAGGAACCTACCCTCTGTTGACATTGGTTAGGTTCCATTTTGGATTAGCCAGGAGTTTTGTTGTATCAACTAAGTTCAACCCTTCCTGGACAAAGCTCTGCTGTGGACCCAGGAAGGCACCCTTTCTAGCCTGAATCGCCCCCCGCTATGGGTGGCGGCAGTGAGCTTTTCATGCCTAAGCAGTGGAGTTCTTCATGTCAGAAGAGCTTACTTGACAACTTTTCAACATGCTGCACAGTAGCCACTCTGCTGTACAACACAGCTTAAAGACATTGGCAAAGCCAATAACTCTGACTAAATACTTATAAGGTCCCAAAGGTGAGACTTATTGGCTATGCCAATGCTTGTTTTTATAAGGGAAGAGTTCTTCATGCACCCCCATGTCCCTTTCCAAGTTCAATTTTTTTACCCACTTCCCTGTCTAACCCCATAGAACTGCCACACAGCTGCTTTCCCCTTTTTTGTTCAAGGAGACGTATAGCCTTTCCACAAAAACATACTGTTTCTGCGAAAAATTATTCCATCATTTCTCCATTATGGAATTTTGTCAGCCTGATGTTGTGTGTTGTATGGCTGAACTTTCTTCATTATGGAAATTCGTCAACTGCCATTGTGGGGTTTAAAAAGACCTGCTGGTGGTTGATGCTGTCAGGGGTATGAGTAGGGTACCAGTATTTAACGTCAGAATATCGTCTGGCGGCTGAAATCGACCTCGGGTGATGCCGATCGGCTGAGGAAGTGGCCGCGCCCACTCCTTCTCACCTCCCCCTTACGTCAGATGCCAGTTTTTGGCTGCGAGGAGCCGCGAATCTGTTGCTGACGACGGGATGTTTACCGGGAGCCTTGGAAGCCGGCTACTTTTGATCTCGCAGCCTTTTTGTAACCGGCTCTCTTTGGCAATTTAAAAGGGAATGGAAAAAAAAAAGGACGAAGGTTCTCTGCTGGCTCTTTAGGTGTGGTGAGCTTGCCAAATGGAAGTGCACCCCTTTCTTTTCGTTTTACAAAATAACCGGCCTGCTTTCACGGATATCAGTAGTGGCCCTCTGGATATGTGGATTTTTTTGGGAGTTTGATATTTAAGCAAAGCCTAGAACGCCACTCAGAAACCGTGAGGATTAACAATTGCTAGCTGCTGCTGTTTTGAAAACCTAGTTCTGCAACTATAGTGATTTCCTCCAATCACATGACCCTCCGGATATGTGGACTTTGGGGATCATCTTCAGGGGCCCCAGGTTTCTCTCCAAGAGGGGATAAGTGAAAATTCTTCCCTGCCCATCTTGGTTGAGGGTCGCTGGGAAGGTCCTATAATATAAATATATATATATATATATATATATATATATATATATATATATATATATATATATATATATATTAATTTGAGCTGTCATTGGCGAAGAACTTTGAAAGTAAAACATTATGAGAAATCCTATTAAAGGAGCAAAGGGGGTCACTCAGGTTGAGTCTCCAACTCTAGGTCAAAAAGTGAAAAAACGTGCTGTCCAGGCCGCGGCGCAGTCCACCCACGCAGCTGCATTTAGGAAAGACCTTTCTCTTCCATCAGACTTTGTGGAAATGGCGGGTGCTGATGCAGCTAGACAAGACCACTATGAGGCAGCACTGTTGGACTCGGACTCCTCCATTAGCCCTCGCGAGAGGGCTTCTTTAAGGGCAGACTCACCGACTCCCACCGCTACAGCCAAAGAGACTTTAATTCCTGGAGGGGCAGTGAGGGAATCTTTAGAGGCTAGAAAGTACCCTATCTTCTCTAAAATTAAACAGGGCGGGCCCGCCACTGAGGTGGAGCCAGAGCCAGAGCCAGAGTTGGAGACGGAAAGTAGTAACCCCTTAATAGCTGAAAATCTTTTGGACTCAGGCCCAGAACTTTTAGGCTTAGAGACTGGCAGTTATCCTTCCCTTTCCTCCCTTCCATCCCAAGGTTTACTGAATTCACCAATGGGAGGAGGGCTCATACAGCACTCTAGGCCGGCAGTCTCAGAAGCCTTGATGTCAGCTCCACTAGCGGTGCCTGCCCTGATTGAACAAGAAGGTCTCCAGACAGAGGGCAGGTCCAATTTAAATCAGATTATTCCTCCGCTAAGCAGCGGTTCTTTCTCTATGCAATGGGATGCAAAGAGTCTTCTCAATCTGATTCTGGAAGAAATTTGCGATCTAAAAACTTCTCAATCTGTTGAGATCGCAGCAATAAATGCTCGCTTGACAAAGATAGAGGAAACCATGGCTCAGATCCCGACACGGCTCTTAGAGGCTGAAACCCGGATTTCCCAATTGGAAGATCAAATGTCATCTCTGAATCTTAAAGTCACCACTTTCCAGTCATAGAGAACTGCACTGGATCTTAAGTTGGAGGAGTTAGAGAACCATTCTAGACGCTCAAATCTTCGTATTTTTGGCATTCCGGAGGGTATAGAGGGTCAGCAGACATTACATTGGATCGACTCCTTTATAAAGAAAAATGTCCTCCCAGAATTTAATGGGGATCTGACAATAATGAGAGCCCATCGAGTTCCAGCATACCTCCCTCCTAATGCTAAGTTTCCACGGACAATTCTGGTTAACTTTGGAGACTTTCGGGTCAAGGAGCAGATATTGTCAAGAGCCATTAAACAAAGACAGTTTTCTTCGGCAGAAGTGCCATTATGTCGTATTTTTTCAGATATGTCAGCTTCCGCAGCAAAAAGGAGGAAAGAATTTGTTAAAATGCGACATCTGTTTAAGGCACAAGGGGCGCAAGCTATGATAGCCCAGCAGAGCAAACTGAAAGTGCTAGTCAAGGGCAAATTCCATATCTTCTGTAATGTTGCAGAAGCACAGGAATTATTGCAACTGATCTCGACAGACAAATTCTAATGGTTATGTGATGAGCTTTAAATCCTTTTAGAGGATATTATGGTGTATTCTAGGATTGAGTTTTTTTTATGTTTGTTTTGTTTTAGTTTTATAGAGATGTTCTTGTAGGTAAAAAAACTGTCAAATTGCTGTTTATGTTATTCAGGAAAGGGGGAGTGGGTAGGGGTGGGGCCAATCAACTGCACTATGCACTAAATCATTGTGCCTGTAGAAAGGTAGGTGGGTGGAACAGGTTGTTGGACTCTGAGCAAGGGCGGTCATTTGCTCGGGCAACAATGGGTCAAGGTCACGGGGATGGTAAGGGGGCATTGGGGAAAAAATGAAAACCATATTTTTGATTTTTATGCATCCATCCATCATTACTTTGAAAGGAAGAAGGGTGGTAGAAGGGGGGCAGGAATAGGATAATGGGAAATAAGGAAGTTCTAAAGGTGGTCTCTTTTAATGTAAATGGCTTAAATAATAAGAGGAAAATGAGAGCCATCGAAGCGTGGATTAAGACTGAGAACCCGTCAGTTATCCTGTTACAGGAGACCCATACACCAGCGGGGAAAATAGCAGACTTCTCAATGTTTAAATCTTGGGCTGCTTATGGGGGCTTTTCTTCATCTTCTGGAGCCCACAGAGGAACAGCGATTTTTCTCAGTAAGAAATTTCAGGCCGAGGTAGTCAGTTCAGCGAGTGATCAAAGTGGTAGATGGTGCTGGGTCACCTGTAATTTGGGAGATAGATTATTGACTCTCGCCATTTTATACGCCCCAGTAGAGGATAATCCCACTCCATATGAGGAATTCTTCCAATCCATGATCCAAGTTTCAGGTGACCTAATAGTGGGAGGGGATTTCAATCTGTTAATGAATCCGAAATTAGACTCTTCATCTAAGGCAAAAAAACAATTGAAGTTAAAAACTTTTAAACTGGTTCAAAGCTATAGCTCAATGTTTGATATAGTTGATCCTTGGCGAGTGGCATTTCCCACTAAAATTTCTTATACCTATTTTTCAGGGAGATTTCACACCTTTTCACGTATTGATTTTTTTCTTATTTCTAGAAGTTTGGTTTTTAATTCGGATCATGCACTGATAGTTTTAGATTTGGAATTGGGTGAATGTAAGAAATCCTCCAAAAACTGGCAGTTGAACCAACAATATTTATTTGAGGAAAACTGGGTAGCTACTATCAAAACAGAGATCAGCAAGTTTTTTGAGCGAAACTATGGCTCAGCCCCACTAGATATTGTTTGGGATTCATTCAAGGTGTTTTTTCGAGGGCTTGCCATTGCTAAAGATGCGGGGAATTCAAGGGCAAGGAAGGAGGAAAAACATTTACTGGAGCAAAAAGTGCAAAGGTCTCTTGATAGATTTCTCTCTAGCCCCTCTGCGGCAAACCGTCGACAGCTTGACCAGGCTAAACGGGACCTGGCTAACAATTATTATGCTAAGATTGATTTCCTATTTCAGCAGACTAGGCAAAAAATCTATGAGGAGAGTAATTACACCGGTAGATTTCTGGCATGGCAGGCAAGAGAGCGGGCTGCCAGCAACCAAATACTCGCACTGAAATGCCCCATTTCATGTTCTCGTTTGGAGGACATGGACGCTGTTGGAAATATTATGGTTCAACATTATGAGAGGATATATGGCCAACTTCATTCCATCGATAGGCCATCTTTGGGGGAGTTCCTTCAGGTAAATGAATTACCTGCATTAACAGATTTAGAAAAAAGGAGCATGGCAAGACCATTTACAAAAGAAGAGTTAGGGGAGGTTATTAAAAACCTACCAACTGGGAAAGCCTGTGGGCCATATGGCCTCCCCGCTGAGTTTTTCAAAACATTTATGAGTGTAATTGAGGATTTTCTCCTTTTATTGGCAAATTCAATTCTTGAAGGAGGATCTATACCTCTCTCTTTCAGAAAGGGGAATGTAGTTCGTTTTTTTAAAAAAGGTAAAAATAGTGAAGATCCTAATTCATACCGCCCGATAATGCTTTTAAATTCTGACTACAAATTAATTACCAAACTTTTAGCCAATCGTTTTAATGGGATAGCTTCACATTTAATACACTCTGATCAGAATGGTTTTATCGCCGGGAGGCAGCTCGGAACCAATACTCATTTTTTAGTGGAAGCACTAGACTATTTTGAGACCCAGAAGATTCCAGCATTAGTACTGTTTTTATACGCCGAAAAGGCATTTTATTTGGTTATTTGGGAAACTTTATTTTATATTCTATCGAAATTTGGCATACCCTCCAAAATTATTGGGCTGATCGAGAAGCTTTATATGAATGCAGAGGCCAATATTATTATCAATGCCGCTCAGGTTGGCCAAGTAAAAGTCAAAAGGGGAACCCGGCAGGGATGCCCGTTGTCCCCGGTGTTATTTGCATTTTTTATTGAGCCTCTTGCGATTGCAATTCGGAACAACGGAAACGTTTGCCCCCCCCTTTTAAATATGAGTAAAATCAAATTATATGCAGATGACATCATGCTCATTTTAAAACCAGAAGAGGAGGTGCAGGTTAAAGCCTTCCAGATTTTTGATCTTTATGAGTCATTTTGGTGGCTATAAAATTAATTAAAACAGAGATAATTTTATGTGGCTGTGCATCTAGGGTGGTTCATCCCGATATCTCTCTGTGTCTTAATTCTAATCCCAAGAGATATCTGGGGATCTTTTTTTCGCCATTTATTTCAGAATTATATGATCTGAATTTTGTTCCATTGCTGCAAAAAATCCAGGACTTATTTGCACGATGGAGCTCTCTCCCTTTAACCATTCTTGGTCGGGTTGCCTTGATCAAAATGTCGGTGCTTCCATTGTTTAATTTTCTTTTTTCAACAATTCCTTGTGTGTTAGCTAATTCTTTCTTTATGAAAATAGAGTCAATGTTTACATCATTCCTTTGGGATAAGAAAATCCCTCGTAGTGCGCTTAGCACTTTATATGAAAAGTTGGAAGATGGTGGCCTCGCCCTCCCCAATCTGAAGGAATATTATTTTGCGTACTTTGCACAATATATGTCTAGATTTAAGTCAGGTCCACAGTCTGGTCTTTTTACCAACTTCTTCATGAATTTAATGTGTAAGGAAAATCAGATTCACTGCCCACTATCAATATTGGGATCTCTGAAATTAGTTAGATACAAGTGTGTGGACTTGTTTTTTCATAAGCGTCAGGCATTTTTTAGACGGTATTCCATTCCTGTCATCAATGTCATAACCCCAATCGCAGATCTTTTTGTTTCAGCAGGTATTCGAGATTCGTTCTTATCTATACAAAACTGGATCATGGCTGGGTTTCAAAAACTTTACGATTTTCTTCGGAATGATAGATGGTTGTCTGTGAGGGAGATGTCTCAATTAGTCCCCGGCAATTTCCTTCTCCTTGGCTCTTATAATATTATTATACATTTTTTTAGTAAGCTTGATCTCCCTCAGATTGTTGCTCAGAAACAGCTAGTATTAGACCTGCTGGCAGAGAGGGTAATAAAAAAGCCGGGGGACAGGAAAAAACGCCTAGGCGTAATCAAAGGGGCCGACTTGGCGGATAAGGCCGTAACAAAATGGGGCAAACATGAGGACTCGGAAATTTCAGTAAATACATGGGCCACAATTATTAAGCTAAATTTCAGTTCAGTCAGAGGGGCCAACTGGAGGAGGATGTTATATTTCAGCAAGTGGTTACTATATAGAACCCCTTGTTTTGTAGCTAAAGCCTACCCTAATCAATCGGGACAGTGCTTTCGGTGCTATACTCACCCTGCAGCCAATTGGACTCCCATAATATTACTGTGCCCCAGGATCCAGAAGTTCTGGAACGACATCTTTGAATATCTGGCAACAGAGTGTTTGATCACTATTGATTTTAATGATCGTCTAATAGTTTGGGGTTATGATTCAGATCTAGGGCTTTCCATGAAGGTGATTAAATTTCTATATATCTGTACGGCAGTCACCAGATCACTCCTTCTTCAAAGATGGCGGACAGATTTAATTCCGACTAAGATTGATTGGGTTCGGAAAATGGGTCAGGTTAAAAGAAGTGAACTAATCTATGCTTCACGGATAGGAGGACCTAACCAATTTGAGAAGATCTGGCAATTGTATTTTGAATAAATAAGTAATGAGTGCTCAGGAATTTACTGTTTTAAAATTATTCCTTTTAATACTGTGCTTTGATGGTTATTGTATATTATAACTGAATAAAGTTATTATGACTGTGATTCTTAAGTCAGTATTTAATTGATTGTATCTTTTTAATGGGTTATTCGTTTTATGAAATATAGAACTTGGCATTTTCTAACATGGAATGTTTATTTAATATAACTAGATGTATGTTTTATGATCTATTGGTGGTACTTTTCCCCCCTTCGCATGTCACTGATGGAGTGTAAAGGATGTATATTTGTATTTAAAGCTATTTTGAGATTTGTTTTCAATAAAAAAAAAGAATATCGTCTGGCATGAATATTGTGCCCTAAATATAATTTACAAAATAGTTCTCCATTTGATCTAATAATTGAAAAAATACACCCAATTGGGAAATAGTTTTGTAAACAATAATCAGGACACAAAATAGTTCTGTAAATTATATTTCTTTAGAAGATGTTCTAACATACAACCATGGTCAGGTAAAATGACTGATGACAGGAACTCCCAGGGAGATGACTCTTTGTTCAAATAGATTTACACAGATTAACTAAGATTGACATTGGCCAAACCCCAATCTTTATGTTCTAGTTATATTCACTTGTATGGTGTAAAGAGCAGAACAAAAGAGGCCGCTGTGGTGAGCAAATGATGTTAGAGTGACACACTAATTGTCACTTTTTCTGCTTCCAGTGGCACGTGCACTTGTTCTATGATACACACAAATGCATCATGTCATTGGTGAAGAGAGGGCTGGATTGAATTAACCCCATGCACTATTTGCAGCTGATGAATGGCATCTTTGTGCATTGGTCACAACTGATTCCATCAGTAGCGGCTGCTATGGGGCAGTAGTGGTGAGTCGGGGAGAGATGCGGGGCGGTTCCGAAAAAAAATTAAATTCACCTACTTGGGCTGCTGGCTGCTGCTTCTTGTCCGTCTTCTTCGATCCAGGAGGAAGCAGACTCCCCTAGCCAATCGTGATTGGTCTGAGCGCTGTGGTTCGTTGCTCAGACAGGCAGTAGGAGCCTGTGCATCTTCTCCACCCGGGCTGTGCATTACAGTCTGATGGAGAACATGCTAAGTGCGCATGACTGTATCCAAGACGGCCGGCCAAAATGTCTTGCACACTTAGAAAGTGCACACCACTCCTCCCCCTAGTCTATAGAAAGCCCAGCTCCGCCCCTTAGAAGCCTTCTGAAAAATAAAATGATAATGACGTGGAGTTATTATCATTTTATTATTCCTGTATGACGACTCTTCTCCGACTTAGCAGAGGAGCCACCGCTGGATCTCGTGCCACCTCCAGCTAGCACACGGCCACTTTTGCTAATATCTCACAAGATAGTGTAAATTGCATCCCTACTTACTCACACGATTTCATGAGCCCATGTGTACACATGCTATCATCTGCCACATCAGACCGAGGCTGAGGGAAGCACGATTGGAGACGTATTTCTAAGAAATCAAAATGACTGCTACTGTAGGCACACACTTTCCACTCTTATACCTTGATAGGGATCAGGTTAATAAGCTCTTGACCGAGCTCTTGACAATTTTACAGCATCTATTTTGAGCCCCAGTCAACCTTGCTTTTCGGCGGTCTATCCTTAGTAAGGACACACATGAAACAAATGAATCCATTGAGCCTGCCTGCATGCATGAACCGACGAGCACTCGAAAATGTGCTGTATAGCAAAAAGAAATATATGTACAAATCTGATAATCTGAGAGAATTGCAGCATTTGATCTTGTAGAGCAGCAGTTCCTAACCTGTGATCCACGAAACTAGGAGTCTGCAAAAAGTATATCTACACAAATAAGAAAAATGAAAATTGTAAATTTTTGAAACACTCTGTAAATGTGAAGGTATTTGAAATCGAAGGCAAAAAATTCAATTGATATCATCTTAATTTGTAAAAGCAGCAGCAGTACAGAAAACATAGGGACTCATTGATGGAAGAGTGAAGCAGTGCAGTGCAGCAAGTCACCTTCCTACGCTGCATCGGTGACAGGAAAAGGGATGGAAATAAATACGGTGCATTCTGTCCTTTCCTCTGTGCTGGCATCCTTTTGGCAGCCTAGTGCCAACGCAGGCACCTTTGCACCATGGTGCAGAGGTTCCTGTGTTGCATGCAGGATTGTTTTTGTGCAGGAAGGTACACTCTCCTGCACAAAAACAATCCTGGGAGGCATATTCCCTTTTTCTATGTGTGCACATTGAAAGAGGAAGAAATGGGGAGGAATATTATTCCTCATTACGCATCCCTTGGGAAGGCTTAACTTGACGCATCTCAGATTTAGCAGTAGTGGTAAATCTAGTAATGCGTAAAAGACCATGGTAGATGCATGGGAACACCCGCTCAACGCCCATGGTACGCCTACACAGGGCAGCGATTTGCACTGCGTTGCATTACTCGTAATTTATGAAGGAGCTAAGGGCCACGCAAAGGGGCTATGCATGGCCTCATAAATCACATTTTGGATTTGTTTCGCTCTTGCACCATGTTGTGCGGTGCAAGCGCAAGGCAACCCCCTTTATAAATATGTCCCATAACCTGGAATGGATGATAGGCAGCCTCAGTTGAAGCGCTGGGATGTGTTAACTAAAATAGAGCATGTTTTTAGTGCTAAAAAAACACAAAGTGGTATGCTCGAATCTAGCATATCTCTATGTCTTTCAGAAATCAAATCAAACTTAAATGCTCCAATCTACCCATCGGAACTAAAATGTTGATTTACGTGTATATTATGCTTGCAATTTAAATAAAATGCTTCATTATTTCTCTATTTGTTTAACATATACGTATTTCTGGAATTTTGTATATTGTTTTGAGATTGAAACCGTAGAAACTGCTTACGATTCAAATTGTGATTCAGTGGGGTTCGTAGAAGTGACATGATTAAGAACTGCTGCTCTAGGGTCTGGAATGAGGCCGCAGAACATATTGATGCTGGGGTGAGCCCATCAACCATTGGAAGCCCATGCAGTGCATGCACATTGAGTCCTCCCTTACCTGTGTCTCCATAAAACAGAGTATGAAGATACAGTGAGTTCCTTTAGTTATTGTGAAGGCAAGCTCCTGTAATAGTCAAGTAGTTCACCTATATGGAACACACGCTTGTAATGCACCAAGATCAACCACACTGCAAATGCGTTTAGCTGTTAGTTAATTTGCCTTAATCTTATCCAGGTTATCAATTCATATTCTAAACCTTGGGTCCCAAATCTGTGTTTTGCAGGAAATTAAAAACCTGGTGGTTTTCTTCTCGTTCATTGCTGGTAAGGTTTTTTCTGTCTTGCCGTGCAGTCTTTAGTGCCGGGACACTCCTAGGAGTAGCTTTGCACTTTACAAAAACCTTTCATTCATTCATTCACCAGGTCACTCCCTAGCCACACCCAAGAAAAAGCAGTACAAGAGCTGGACAAACCAGAACAGACTGCAATGACTAAGGAAGTGGACAGCCCACACTGTGGATACCCAATTAGCATTTGCCATGAAGCTGAAACAGACCCAGCATAATTTGCATTTGTGTGTTTATACACATACCCAAAAAGGAAAAAAGAGAATATGTCACATTACCCAGGACTGGGGACCTGATGTACAAAGATTCCTAATAAGTAATCGTATATTGCATCAAATAACGATTTTCAATCTGTGATTTCTACTAAAAATGGATTTACTAGAAGTTAATGTATTTTGCACACCGGCATCTACTGAATGCATTGGTGTTTTGTGGACGAACCTATGTATTAATACGCTGGTTCCCAAAATACTGATTTGTAGTACATCACAATGTGACCTACCACATTAATTGGTTGCACATTGAGACCCACTTCAATTGGTTAGAGGCAGAGGCATGGTGGACTGCTGTGGTCAGTAGATCACCATGTCTGTTACTGCTTTTAAATAAAGCAGTGCTTTGCATTACTTTGTGGTGTTACACAGGTGGTACCTGGGCATTCTCATGTACCCACCCATTGTTTTTTGATGAAAAGCCTTGTTTGCTAATAATGGTAGGCAGGGCTTTGCACCAAACATAATGCCTTTTTTAGGCAGCATTTGAAAGGAAAATGTTTTTAGTTTTCCAGACCTTTACAGCACAGCACGCATCCAAAGCTGTAAAGTTGTAAAGTTTGTCTAAGCTCTGTATTTTGTAGTAGGAGGGTACTGTTCCAGTTAAAGGCTATGCTAGATATCACGCAGGCACTTTGTCCTATGGGGAAAAGGTGTGTGAATTGTGGTAGGCAGCCTGATTTTGTGCCAGCCCAAAGGAAGAGAGCAGAGGTGTCATAGCTTTGTAGGTATGGTGCAGTCCTGCTCTCTCCCTCTTACATAATGCAGCGCAATAACTTTGATTGCTGTGCTCCATTCCATGACAACTTTGCAAATCTGTCCCTCAGTACATTACAAAGTAATTCAAAGTCACACAAAGTGGCACAACATAATACAATGGTATTTATTTTCCATTGCAAAAGCTATTTGGCTCTGGAGCAGTGCCCGTTTTTTTCAAAACAAAAAACACCTTGTAGAGCTTTGTGCTGCTTTTGCAAAGGGAGATTACTAAGGTGCTACATTGCACGCACCCATAGTTTTTATATAAAGCCTGTTATACTATGATAGCTGCACAGGGCTTTGCATAACAACTAAGGGCCATATGTATCTAGCCTTTTTCCCATTTGCAAACGGGCAGATTCTCAGAATCGGCCCATTTGTAAATTGGAAAAAGCCTTTTGGGATGTATCATCCCAAAAGGCCATCGCAAAATAGAGAATTGCAAAAATTTGCGATTCTCTATTTTGCGAATGCAATTAAGGAATTGCAAATTACGATTCCTTAAATGCAATTCTGGAAGCACCAGAAATTTGCTATTTGGCCTTAAGGAATTGCAAATTACCCCCAACTTCAAGTTGGTGGTAATTTGCAATCTTCTTTAAAAAGCAAAAAAGCACTTTTGATTTTTTTAAAGTGCCATATGTCGCACATACATGCCCTGAGGGCATATATGTGTGCAAAATGTGCACACATGCATATTTCAGGGGTGCAACATGATGTCCTTTTGGCATCTTTGCACCCTTGAAATTGCATTCTCAATTTGCGATTCTCTAATTGGTAATAGCAAATTTAGAATGTCTTACCATTCATTCCTATGGGCCTCCTAGCCCATAGGAATGAATAGGAAGGTATTCCTTAATTGCGAATCTCAAGTTGCGATTTGCAAATAAGGAATACGTAGGATTCACAACATTTTTAGCAAATCCTACATACATTGCATTTTGCGATTCTCTAATTGCGATTCACTATAAATCGCAATTTGAGAATCACAAAACTCTTTTTTGATACATATGGCCCTAACTTCCTTGAAACAGGTGCCAACAAAGAGAATGGTTTTCCGCCCAGGATCACTAACACTTTGTACTCTCGCAAGCTGCCTCAAAGCAATGCAACACTGTGCAAGCAACACGTTAGTATATACTTTCATGTGCCAAAAGTATTTTAAGGTGGAAAGTGGCCTTTTTATATGCCAAAAGCAATTTGTGGTCTGGTCTGAATTGATTTGTGTCTAGGCAATACTACTGGGGCATTATGGTTCAAACACCCATAGTTTTTGTTGCAAAACTGATCATCTATGATAGCCAAACTGAGTTTTGCGTCAAAAATGAAAGCCTTCCTTAAGTAGGCACTAATAAGAAAAAATGTTTCTCAAAAAAACCACACATTACATGTGAGCTAATGTTCACAGCACACATCCAAAGCGTGGTATCCTTCTGAGTATCTAAGCATAGGAAAATGTACTGAAAGGTTATGCTTACAATACAAATGCTATGCTAGACTGCACACATTTGTACCATTCTCACCACCCGAGAAGCATGCAAATGAATACACCAAACACGGAGCTCTGGATTGTTGTCTTTATTCCTCCACAAACAATCACAATACTGTTCTCTGATTACGTCATACCTGTTAACAACCACACCTTAACACCTCCCAGCTAGTAACGCACTTCCTCTGTTGAGTCTGCATAGAATCGCAAGGGTCCTAGCACACAGTCTCATAAGACTTCATCTCCCCTCTTGTTATATATAAATAACAGTTACATTATATTTCTTACACAAGTTGTCGAGGCACTTGCACTAGTGGGCCAGATCGAGTGGCATGACGTGGTTGAGATGCACCTGTTAATGCACCGATGGTACAGGCTCTGATACTTGATCTGGGCTATCAGGTGGGACAGCCTTGTTTGTAAGTGTAGGAGCTGACGATCGCAGAGGTAGGAGCTTAAAATCTGACAAGATTTGTGTGGTTTGTTTTCCGCTGTTGCTTCTGCTTGACCAGGACTAAGTCAACTTCATTAAAGGCTGTACCTTGGGCTCTATGATGCCGATTGGGGTTCGTCTTCATTTTGCACTTTCGAGAAGTGTCGGTGACACGAACCTTATCAGTACTCATGGAGCAGTCCAGTGTCCATTGTGGTAGTTTGGTTCCGATGGCTCTCCCAAATAGTAAGGTGGTGGGATTTTACCTGATGTGGAGTGAGGAGTTAAACGATAGCCATGGTGGCCTTAACACAGGGATTGCTTTAATTTAACCTCCTGCTTTGATGCTCTCTTAACTACCCTTTTGAGGGTATCCATGATTCGTTCCACAGCACCATTTGCTTGGGGCCACAATGGTGCACTCTTTTGATGCTTGACATTCATTCTGACTAGAAACTCTCTGAATTCTTTACTGTTGAACAGCAGCCCTTTGTCAAATTTAGGAATGGTGGGTATACCTATGCTGCAAAGATGTTATCCAGCCACTCAAATGACCTTGTCTTGGAGTATTCATGATAACTCCTCTACCAATAGGAAACATGAATACTCATCAACGACTTGCATGAGATGATGTCAGTTCTTCTAGGGACCCAAATAATTCAACTGCAACTCTTTCCCAAGCCTGTGTCGGAATTTCAGATATTGTAAATGGATGTTGCGTCCCTTTGGGGGAAAAACAGTTGCAAAAATGGAACTCCTTTAATTCCCTCTCAACTCTTGGGAACCACACTCGGTCCCAGGGCTCTTTTGATAGCTACATTGCCACAATGACTTTCATGGGCTAGTTCTTAGGCTCTCAGGTACGACAATACTCAAACCTCGCAATACAACACCTTCCTTGCTCACGGACAGTTCATCTGGTACATTTTTGAATATTTCAAATTTGACATATTCAACATAGTCATCAAGAGGTTGAACACTCCTTTTCCAGCATTGAGTTGAAATTATGTCTTTGAGGATAAGCATGACATGAGCATTGGTAGCAGCAATAATTGGTTCAATGGATAGGGCTGCTGGCGTACTGGACTTCACAATGAAGATATTCCTCAGCTGTTTTGAATGTTGAACTGTGACAATTTAGCGGTACACATGGAAAATAATTAGCAGGGTTCTGGTGTTTACCCGGCTTGTGTACAATTGCATAGTCGTGCTCTTGTAGTCTCAAATCCAAATTCTCGATGCGAGGGAGAATCTTGATTCTCAGATTTCCAAAAATGGTGAACTGCGCTTGATGGCCTGTTATGATAGCGAAA
The DNA here is from genome assembly GCF_964204655.1 of Triturus cristatus. Lineage (NCBI taxonomy): Eukaryota > Metazoa > Chordata > Amphibia > Caudata > Salamandridae > Triturus > Triturus cristatus. Next base: position 1,332,914,824 of record NC_140591.1, read on the forward strand.
TGTTTCCGTATGGAAACACATGAAAATGTTCGCAGCCCACACTACAGCCAAACTCTCCTTCTCCAGCTGAGAATACCCACGTTCTGTGTCAGAAAAGCTTTGACTTGCATAAGCCACAAAGTGTCTCTGGGCATTCGGATGACCATTATGTTGAGTAAGGATTGCCACAGCCCCATCGGGCTTACATCTACTGTGATCTCAGTCTGTAGTTTGGGGTCAAAGTAGGCCATCTCGTTGCATTCTCAATTGCATGTTTTATTCTTTTGAAGCCTTGATTACATTGATCAGGCCATTTAAAATGACATTTTGTTTTGTCATTTCTCTCAATGGAGCACCACAGTGGCAAAATCACAAATGTATCTTGAACAATAACTGCCCATGCCTAAGAAGGATTGCAGCATAGTGGCACTTTGTGAGGGGCAAGTGGCTTTCACCTTATCAGGGTCAGAGTCATTCCCCCATCAGTAAATATGTGTCCAAAGAATTTAAGTTTGGCGTCATGAAACTCATACTTTGCTGCATTCAGAGTGAGACCTGCATCAGCAAGTAACTGGCACATTTATGTAAGAGACTTGTCATGCTCCTTTTCCGTTGCCCCAAATACCAGTATATCATCACTGTAGTTAAAAGCATTAGTAGCAGGTTGTATTATTCGATGTATTGCATCCTGAAATATTCCTGTAGATGACAACATTCCAAAACTCAACCTTTTGTATCTGAACAACCCAGTCGTAAAATTTGTGATGTATCTGCAATTCTCTTCCAACTCGAGATGATGGTGTTCCTTTTTCAGGTCATGATGGAAGAAGACTTTGGTGCCATTCAGCGGCATGATCATGTCCACTATGTGTGGACCAGGATGTCTTTATCTCTCAATTGCTTTGTTGGCCTGGCACATATCAATGCAGATGTGCACAGCACGCTCACTGCCATTTTTTGTCACCACCACTAGTGACGACAACCATGGAGTAGGACCAGTGGAGCACTCAATAAAGACATGTTTCAAGAGCATTTCTAGTTCTTTCTCAACAGCTTCTTGCAAGTGGAAAGTGACTTTGCTTTGCTGCTGGGCATGTGATGTCTTCCAAGGCTGTGAAAGAACAACAGCAACTGATTCACAACTTTAGATTTAATGTCGGGGTTGTAATTGAAAGATATCAGTTCCTTGTCTGCAGCAGTTGCAAAACTGAGCAGGCAAGCACTGGACGAAACTCCATGAAGAAGATGAATTGTCGCTTGCACAGATACTGCTCCAGTTTCAATGTTGCAATGAATGACCCTTGACTATGCAATGGTTTAGAAGTAGCCCACATGTATATTTTCATGTATGACAAGTTGAGGCATGGCATAGGCGATAGGCTGTTGAACTTATCAACAGGCATCATGTTAATCGAGGCACTCTATGTTAAATATAATAGGGCAACCATTGACCTTTATTGTGGCCTTGGGGCAATGTCCAAATGACTTCAGTTGTTTCATTTGGTGGTTTCCTTTCTAGTTTGTTCTTCGGTGCAAGCAGCCAAACCTACATGTGCCTGGCATTCCTTGGTCAATGCCATCAGCGAACATCCATTTTCTTCACTGGCGCTTGACAATGACATCAACAAACCTTTGTTTTCTCTTTTTGCTGTGACATAGTTAATTTCTCTTTTGTTTTGCAAACTGTTATGAAGTGATTCTCTTTACCTCAAGCTTTGCACATTTGTCCAGTGACTGGACTTTTGCCTTCATGTAGAAATAAAAACCCACATCAGAAACACAATTTTGCCTTCTTTGGAGATGTCGACTTTCCTGAATCTACCTTGTGCTTGTACTTGCCTGATCAATCCTGATTCATTTTTCACTTTGCAGCTTTCATGTCAGTGGCTTGTCGATCCACTCTTTCAGCTTTTAGCACTCTCTCTAAACTGAGTAGGTCTCTCAACATGCATCTTCTGAAAGAGTCTGAGAGACAGCCATCGATGATGACTCGGAGATGTATTGCCTCTTCATCATTGAATTCACTAAACTTGGAGTGTTTGACAAGCACAGCAAGTCTTTCAACAAATGCATCCATCATTTCACCAGATTGCTGTTGTGCTTGATTGAAAATGTACCTTTCATAGTCAACATTCCGCATCAGATTGAACTTGGCTTCCAGCACATCCTTGATTTGACGGTATGATACGGCATCAGCGTGTGACATTTTCTTCAGCACTTCTTTTACTCTACCATCGGCAAGGTTCTTCAAATATATAATGATTTTGTTATAATGTACTTCTTTTAAGACATCTATTAAATCATCAAACGTCTCAATCCATGCAGTCCAATTGGCAATATTCTGCTTCTTTGAATAGTGGTGGTGGTTTTAGATACTTAGTGGACTTCATACTTCGCGCTCTTTTCTCCTGCCATTGAGAGCATACGCTGTTCAGATGATGGCAGCTGTTCTTCGGGGCCAGTTCCCTTTGCAAGCAATGGCCTTGTGCTTGTACTTGGGTCCTCAAACTTGATCAGAGGTCATAAGGTGCCATCTTCTTTTTTGAATGGTAAGGAACGGTTTCATCTCTCGTACTTGTTCATCAATTTTTTTCTTTTTGTATCGTGCCTGGCTGTGACTGCATTTAGTGTTTTGGTTTGTATCAATGGCGGCTCAATGTTATGCTGTGGCACAGTATCTTTTATTTTGGACTAACCAGTGTGTTTCTGGTGGGCTTTTCGAAGGCGCTCCTCTGCAGGGCCTTCAACTTCTTCGAGGGCTGTATATGGGGTGGAGCGGGGCTTTGATGCTATATATGCCACCTTCAAACTGCTTCTCATTGAATTGGGCACACATGGCACACACAAGGAGTTTGCTATAATGTTGCAAACTTTCAAAGAGAGCAGTATCATTTGTTCGGGGCACAGATCCCACACTTGTTGCCAGTTGTAGCATCCTCCTCAGCCCGGGAGCTTGCAAATGAATATGCCGCACACAGAGCTCTGGATTATGTCTTTATTCCTCCACATAGAATCACATACTGTTCTCTGATTACATCATAACCGTTAATAATCACACCTTATTGCCTCCCAGCCAGTTACATACTTTCTCTGTTAAATCTGCCGAGAACCACAGGGGTCCTAGCACACATAGTGTCACGAAACTACAACATTCACCTCTAGAAGGCTTTGCATAACACAAGTTAGCCTTTAAAAACACCAGCACACTGGAGACAGCAGTAAAACGTTTGTACATTCTTCTAGCCACATGGGATAGTAGTAGTAATCATTCTAAAAAGCAATAAATACAAACACCTAAAAACAATATAAAACAATCAAAATCAAAATTAAAAGTTCTGCCTAATCAAAAGAAGGAAACAACTAATTCCCACAGCCACATCAAAATATCACATATTCAACATAAGTGCAAGTACATCGAGTCTTGATTGTGTCTCATATTTTAAAAATATACGTCTTAAAAAACGAGATACAGGCAACTTGTAAAAAGGACAATCTATTATAACATAGCAGTTCATATTTGAAAAACACGGAAAAAGACTATTTCTATCCCGCATTACCATGTGCCATCCTGGGCTAGTAAAGACTGGATTATACCCCAGCCTCATTCTCCAAATTTCCCTATGCAACTTGGGATCAGACAACGGTGTAAGGTATTGGAAAACGTCCTCTTGTCCCAAGGTATCCAGAGTGAACCTTATCGAGGGTTTCTCCTACAGGTAAACCACATCCAGCTTACAGGACACTTTAAAGGCTGAGTGGCTCAAGTCTTGTTCGTTGGGAAAGGTGCCCACATTCCTATTGATCCCAACAAAGTGTGTATACCTCCAATTCGTTTTTTTCCTATCAAGTGTAGTCCTGCTTCACTTTCTTTCATTAATAGGGATTTCATACCAACATAGGTTCGAGATTTTTGTCAAATGGATATATTCTGAGAAAACCTTTACAATACTCATCAATCCTTACTTGCAGCAGGCCCTTCTACATTTCATTACTAGTGCATCTATAGTGTTCTCTCAAAACACCTCTGTTCTGAGTAGTGTGTGCTGCAATATCTGCACCAGGACACACACCGTACACTTAACAGTCCATTTGGCACAACACATTCTAAAGAGAGTTAAAGTAAACAGCTCTTTCTGGTAATACAGTTCAATAACACAAAGTTTGCTTTTCCAGGTTCATGTTTCACAACTCAAATCTAAGAGGGACTAGTTAAGTGTTTCATGTTTTGAAAGTCAATACATTCAGTGTACACAAGGGCAGTTGTAATAACGCCTGCTGCTAATTGCCTCAAGGCAATTCACTGGCACTGTACTTTGCAAATGCTATTTCATCCAAAGCATTTACATTAACCATTGTTTTAAATGTGGTGATGCAAGCATTTCCCTCTCTGGACCAGATTTACCAACGCTTTGTACCATCAATAAGCAATGCAAAGTGATGCATTGATATTTATTTCCAACAAGCAATACAAGAGGGGATTTCCGTAAACCCAGTTGAGACCTGGGCGATTATGGTAACAAACAACGTCTCAACAGGTAATATTTAAAAGACAAATAATAAAATGTAAATCCTGTAGGGGATCCAATAGTTGGGAAGAAGAAACAACTCTGCTCAAAGGTGTGGGCTACCAACAAGCACCCACATTGGCAGAGCGACATCCTGCCTGTGAGCACACTGCCTCGAGACTCTACTCTTAAAATATGAAGTTATTGCCTGAAACTTTGCGTTGATTGATTGCCTGGTTTTCTTTCTTTGTCCTGCCTGATTACCAGTGGGTATCACACTAGGCTAAGACCTTATTAGAAACCTTTGTGCATCATTGGGTCATCTTGCCAACTCTCGGATCCCGTACAGGTGCAATGGTATACACCTCCCTCGGACTCACGGCCCACAAATTCCCAGGTGTCTCAGTCTTCCTAGATCCGACCCTTCAGTCCCCCAAGACTCCTTCCTTATGTGCCTCTGGACCACTTACTTGCAATTTCAAATGATACATGTAATTCCATCCTGATGATGACCTGAAACAAGACAGGTTGAAATGCTGGCAACAAAGTACAGCGTACTTACGGATCCCTTGGCTCCTAACATGCTGAAAACTAATTGTTTCCTTATTGCTCATGTCATGTAACAATTTTAATTACACCTTTTTCGCTGTCTCCTTACAATGTCTCACGTGCACCGTTACCGTGAGCACCCTGTGTGCATTTTTTTATTACACTCGCATTGAGGATATATATTATTGCGGTCTGAAATTCATGTTTTCTTCCACAAGACCTAATGCCGATCATGATATTCAACTGTGCTGTCCCTCCCATTTTATCTCCTTCTTGTAATTTTATTTAGACTTTATGAATTGTCTTTCAAATATTGCCTGTTGAGATGTTGTATGTTACCTTGATATTAATTTCCATCACAAAAGGTATTTTGTGCTGCAAAAGTGCCTTTATTTCAGCATAAGTATCCCTTTGGGTTGACTTCCCTGTCTTTATATTTGTGTTGCTTTGCATCAAGGAGTCATCACATGGTTGTAACATGGCAAATAAGTACAAGCTCTGACATGGTAAGAAGACTGAAGTTTATTATATAAACAACACCAGTGCTTTGTTTTGACAAAGAAGCATTTCGCTGTCACTGTCGTGGTCACCCCATGCCGGAATTCTTGCACAGCTGAATCCTGTTTACCTTCCTGAAAAGGACAATGGCCTGTTCTGCACAAGCTCCAAGATGAAACCTACCCACAGGTAACTTGGGAGTTAGATCACCCTAAAATACTCTGGCAGATTCACATGCCCTAAGCCCAATAGGAAGAAGCACTAGGTAGGAGTATAGGGATGATTATATATGTATGCGTTTAATCAATGTAACAGCACAATGGTTGAATTGCTTTTTTTTACCATTCTAGTAATGCTGATTACTCTGTTCTGTTTTCTGCTATTAATCATTGCGGCACACATATTTTGCACAAGAATCAGAATGCTTCAATAAGTAATTTAAATGCTAATTTGAGTTTTTCTTTTTCCTCCCTTTGGGCATGCAAGAGTTACTAAAGAAAGGAACTGATCTATTTCCATGATTTCTTTGGGAAGTCAGAGTTGTCATGTTCTAAGGTTATACATACTGCTTTGTACTTTGTATGGTTTAGAGGTCCAGATGGCGCACTGTGAGCTACTCAGGACTAAAGCCAACATATACTGATGGTGTGCGTGGGCTCAGTCTTGCACAGTTTTGATGTTTATGTTGTCCAAACGCACAGTCTTACTGATTTAGTATGAGCCATACAACACGACACATTTTTACCCAAAGCTCGATCAACTAAGATAGCCAAATTGGGCTTTGCATTAAAAAAAACTCCTCCTTGAAGTAAGAGCTAAGAATGAGGAATGTTTTCATTTCTAAAAATAAAGACTCGCATTTGCATGTGATACTGATGTGCACAGCACACATCCAGTATATGGGTCCTTATGTTTGTCTATGTGCAGGAATGTGTACAGGAAGGGTATGCTAGACAGAATACACTCACCTCTGTGAAGCTTTGTGGCATGCAAGGTAGTATTTTAGAGCACTGGGGATGATAGCAGCAGCAGGCCAGTGTTAGTAGATATCGCTCTGTGCTGTGTTTTCCCCACTGTGCAATGCAGCACAGCAAAATTAGTTACTACTCTGCATTCAACGTTAGTAATTCTGACCTTCCATTTATTATATAAAAACAAGGTTAAAACAAGCAAGTATTTTCGTACTTTCAGTTTACGTCACAGTAAACCCTTCAACTATGAGTTTACAGATCTCCGCTAAAATTAGAGGGTTGGGACTCTTCTGCAGAAATCTGTGTTTTTTTATTTTAAGTGCTGTAAATGGTCATGTTAGAAAAGGAATGTCAGTTATTGACCTTGCTTAAGCATTTCAGGAGCATTGCAGAATTTTTCAGGATGTTTTAGACTATTATATTGGATAAAAGCTCTCTAATTTCTTAATGTTATCTCAATAGTCAGACGTATGTGTGCTTTCCTACTCGACTCAAGACATTGAAATGTCACACAGTAGCATACTGAAAATATTGAAGTGTCACACATAAGCAATGTGAAACTTAAAGATGTAGTTCAGAGTTCCTTAATGCTTCCCATCCAAAACTCTTGGTCATTTCTCGGATGCTCAACAGAGAAAGTATAAAAAGCCTAATCGGGTGGATTGGTCGAATTGTGCCACTTATTTGAGTAATGAACATGTAAGCAAAACATAAAGTAGAGCGTCAATAGCAGTATCTACTATTGCCATGTTCGCTTCTTGGACACTCAACCAGTCAGTATACCTGACTGTTTCCCATTGGCTCAAACTGAGGGTCTTAGTTAGAGTTGATGGATGGCATACTCCGTCAAAATGTAACTGATATCCAGCCACTATCTTGCAAGTGCTACAGCCTATAATGCACTTGTAAGATGGAGGGCATTTGTAATGGAGTATCCAAACCACCAAACTCCAAATTAGCCCCTGAGTCCTCTATTGGCACGTTGTTGACTCAGGCAGAGGTACAACAGTGCTGAGCTCTATCTGGAGGATATTGGCACTTCAGTCCTTGGTACAGCATCAGCTGTGTTGTCTGCTTTCAGGTCGTCATTGGTTGGTTGCTCAGGCCAGAGGTTTCTCCTAGATTACCCCACCCTAAGGTGATTGCTTTGGCTTTCATATAAGAAATGCACTCCATAACCATGCCTGACGCATGGATTCGGATAGCAAATCTACACGTGGTATGGCTATACTTTAATTGACCATAGATGTTATGTAAATGTGAAAGCAGTTAGATTGTATACCTGAAGAAGAAAGAAAGAGGCCCAGAACCCCATCTCTTGACCCCCGATGTGGCAGCAATCATTAAGCATGGGAAGCACTGTTATGATCCCCCCAACAGTGGTGGGCTCAACCCCGCTCCCTTTGCCAGTGTATGTTAGAAGTGGAGCAGTCATTCCCCATGAGACACTCGCATGGAGCGGGCAGCGGAAAAGCATGCTACTGGCTCCTGTGCTGGCAGAGATGTACTCATGAATGGGGAGACACAAGGGGCAGCCAAGGGTGGGCTGCCCTCAAAGACCAAGCCAGTAAGGGTACCCAGGAAGAACTGGGCACCCCAGGAAAATTACAAAAAAAGCAAAAGAAAGCATGCGGCGGGAAGCTGTGCACCAAAGAAAGGAAAGAAGTGTTGTGAGGTGTTTCAGGAGTAGCAGCAGCGCCCCAGAAGTTAGTTTTAAAACTGACCCTACATCTGCAAAGTCCAGGAAATTATGACTCCCCAGGATTTTCATCACTATTTAAAGCACTCACAAGGTTGGAGCTGTTGTCTTTTAGCTGGGAGTGCAGTGTTCCATTGGGGATTCTTCTTTGCCAGCATTTTACATGGCCGGAAAGTGTATTAAAATGTCACAGACAAATGCTGTGTCATTTTCAAATGCTTTATGAACAGTAACATTTTGTTAGTAACTTTTGATCAATGTTGGAATACCTAATTGCCATACAAATTTACATTCTCCCATGATAAATGATTATAGTGAAATAGCATTTGGTTTGTTGAGCCTTTCTACAAAACTATTAGGCTTTCCTTATATGTTATGATGACCCTTGATAAAGCCACAAGATTTGCGTTATTTAAAGTATTACCCCCTATATTGCGATGTCTATCTGGTGTAGGTAGGGAGACACTGTGATTTTGAGGGTCATGGCCCATTAGGGGTCAAATGGGATTGCAGAGTGTCACCAAGGTAATTTTAATATGCCTTATGTATACATTTGTAAATGGATGCGCAGTATTTAGTAGAGTGTGTGTAATAAATTTACTTTTTCATTTTCTAAAGAAAACTCACGGACATTTATTCAGTGTTATTATTGTGTAGCAGTGAATGGTGATTACTAACCCACACCACCTCTGCCAAGTATGCGTTAGACTGCTCTGCTGCGCTACCCTGAGAGAGTCAAGCGCTACAATGGAGTGCTTGGGTCCCAGTCATAGGGTAAATTGTGTACCTATTACTTGCTCAAACCTCACTTTCTGATAACTAATCACACAACTTCCTATAATGATATATTTCCATCCTCGGGAAGAAGGGGTTAAGGGTCTTGCCAAATGTTCCCCACCCGGAGGAAAGGATTGCTAGTGATGGATAAAGGATGCAACAGTGCATTTGATGGTTGTGTTGAATTGTATAATTGGAATTTAGGACATTTACAGGTGGTGTCCAGTGTTCTAAGTATTGGCCAGCTGCAGTACTTGCTCTCTAAAAGGAATTGGGAATAACAATTGTTTCTGTTGGGTTTTGGGAACCATTCTACATACCAACCCCTTTTTCCTCACAAAATATGGATTTGCCTGATCAACCTCTGAATGGGCATATCGAAAGGTATTCTGCAAGCAAGTATTTTCTGATTGGCCCGTTTAGAAATTCCAGTAATTTTCCCATGTGAAACCTGATTTAGTGTGTGTGAACTGTGATCCCTATGGGGCATTCCTGAAATGGATCTTCTGTGTGTGGGGTAATACCTCTAAGGCTGGTGGTCTGACCTTTTACTTGTAAATCCCCAGCTAATAAGGGTGTTGCATTTTGCCCTCATCAGTCAGGTGGCCCGGCTGCATTTGAAAGAATAAGGCAGCTAGACCTATGCATGAAATAAGGTGGCTGTGCATTGGCATGTTGCTGGGGGCCCTTGCTGCTGTCCCGGTCTGTGGCTAGGTCTAACCTTAGTTAAGGGGCCAACTCTTTTATATATTCAATGACTTTGCAAAATGACCTGCTCTTCTAATTAACACCTGAAAGAATGAATGCATAAGTAGACTAGAGAGTGATGAAACATCAGGATGTGTGGGAAGAGAATAGTTTATATAGAAAAATGAATTCTCAGAGAATAAAAAGGCAAAACAACATGAATGCAAAATTTGCATAAAGCTATTCTTAGAGGCATATTCCGCGTGCTGCAGAATTCAGTAAACATGTAAAGTGGAGGTAACAAGGAGACATCAAGATAATTCTCTTTGCTACGCCAGCCTCGGCGAAGTTCTCCATTTTGGCACAATTCTGTATTTACTGACTTAACCAAATATGATTGTAGGTCAAATTCCATAGGTGAATGCACAAGAACACCTATGCCCCACCAGAGGAACGCATCCCTGACGTAAAATAACACAAGGCAAGGCAATGCGCTGTGTTGCTGTGTTACTTTTTTTTACCCATACATTTGCGTGGCTTTGTAATTACCAAAAAGGAGTTTGCATAGGAGCTCCATAGAAAAGTGACCCAACCTGATGCTAAATCTTTATAAATCAGGGCCTAAGTGTTATGAAAGAAAGGCATATGGAAGGGAAAGTAAAAAAATAAGTCGGATATATAGTTGCACTTTTCCATAATGTGTAGGCGTGTGCTTACACATCTGGAGATTTAAAAGTAATTTGCTAACCTAACCTTGTTTTCCAGAGTCTGCAGTGATTTACTGCCAGATGTCAGGTTCGCTCTGAGCTTTCAGCACGTCACTGGTGATCTATCTTTTGGCTTTTTTGTTCTGAAATTCCTGTTCCTTTCCCTTGAATATGAATACTTCACATATGTATTTATGTTTTCAGCAAAATGTCAAGATTACAATGTTCCTTCAGTTGAATTGTTTATTTTAAAAAAAATTAAATGTACAAATCTGTTAATTTCAAAACCAAGATGTTATTTGACAGTGATGATGGCTATGCATCTTCCGCTGACTTTGTTTTTTGGAGTATTTTAAAACAACTGGTTTGCCTAGTACGTAAAAACTGACATTATGTTCAAGAGACGCATGTATTTAAACATGCTAATAATCTCTTAAAAATTATAACTGAGGCACACCATAAACAAAGAGAAAACAACATTCAAGAATCATTATAAAATAAAAAAGTCCATTAATTATTTTTAAAACTGAACCTGTACTCAGAAATTAAGTAGAGAATTATACCCTGGCAAAGAATGGTGAGGGCATATCCTATCATATGTCTCAGACCGGTTATGTTACAGTTACTGAAGCTGTTCTTCATTACACTGTGGGAGTTGTATCCGGGGTCAGTACCTCGCAGATTAATTCATGACTTTTACTTCACTTGAAAGTACTTTTTTAAGTGCTGAAAGTCACCTAATTTTAACTTCAGAAATATATATATATGTATATGGATGTATTTGTATGTGTGCACACACCCACCCACCCACGTACACACACCCACCCACATACACATACACACACACCCACACACGTGCAGACACACACACACACACATGCAAACACACACACACACGCAAAAAAGACCAGTTAGGACCATGTTTCGATAGAAAACTATTTTTGAGCTCTTCACAAAACATTGGAAAAAAAGTTCATCCACCTCAGGTCCTTCCTTGAAAGTTTTGGGGTGATCCGTCAAGTGGGGGCTGTGGAGGATTGGAGGCAAGTGGGGTGTTGGGTGCAGGGTCTGGTGACAAGCCAGGCCCTGTGGCCACCCCCATCTGTGGAACGCCAGTAGCAGTGCACGGCAGGGTGGTTGGCTGCTAGCAGGTAGTTGAGTGTAGGACCTAGCCAAAGATGGCAGGGGGTTGGCACAGTTGTGCATGGTTATAAAATATTACCTAGAAATTCATTGAAAAAAAGCAAAGATAAAAGTGGTAGTTATTATTAGTTGACAATGTCAGTTTTAAATGTAACATTTTTAACTAAAAACCACTGAAATCCTCCAGTTATAGTTATTCCAAATAACTATAATTTGCGCCCTCGCCATGCACCGTTTATGACCTCATATAATATATCACTCATGACACGTTCTATGGTATTATTAATACCATCACTGATGACATCTAAAATTGCATCACTGCTGCTCCCTCCGTGGAGAAAAACAAGAGTGGACCCAATTCAGTGCGTATCAGTGTTTATTCAGCAGACAACCATACCGCCATAACGCGTTTCGGCCGTTGCCGGCCTTGATCACATGACAACGCCAGGGGGTAGGATCTCCCCTTTTAAAGTGACAGTGCTCAATAGCAGTGATTATGAACATAGAAGACATACTATCATGTATATCACAATGTAAGCCTGAATGCAACATCAATATCAAGTTTAAATACATTGATAAAAACCATTGATAAAACAATACACAGTCCACAATGTTTAAAACCAGTTTTCAGAAAATTATGTGTTTAAATACAGAATTTGAAACGTTTAGTACCACATTGACTGGTATTGCAGAAATTGTTCATATATATACCCTGCTATTCTAAAATTAAAGTGACAAGTGCCTGGGTTCCCACTAAAAGTGCAAGTCTATGAAAAAGTGCAAAGTGCAAAAATAATGTGCAATATGATATATATCATGGTTAGCAATAAGAAACTATTTAAAGTTAATCTGATGTAACAATATTATACATGGATAAATCCTTCTTGGCAATTTCTATACATTTATACAGGGCTTGGAATTTATCCTCTCATTGTTCCTGTTGGCTTTATTTTATTTTAATTGGTTACCGCACAGTCAGATATGTTTGCATATATATATCTCGTTAAATTACAGCCATGTTATTAATATTCCAACTATCCTAAATTTATTAAGGATGAAATACATTATAACGTGTGCTGTGCTAATGCAAACCAATATCAAATAAATGTATGTATACTTGGGATAATCCAATATTGCCCTATGGGTTGGTGGGAGGAGGAATACCAAAAGCATTAGGCCTCAATGCTCATCCATTCTGCGCAGTTGATCCCCACAAATGAGGATATAAATATAAAAATATAAATATATTGTAGAAATTCATTTCAACTGCATAAAATAAATAAAATTGACTAAAACCTAGTGAATAAAACCATGATTACAAAAACAGTTTTCATAAAGAATAGAAAAGGGTTTATATACAAATTTAAAATGTTGTTATACGGTATTAATATTGCAACGTGGAGATCTATAAATATGTGTACATGTCTTCGCTCGTGTTGAGCCCCACTGGATGCTTTGTGTCCAACTCTAGTATAGTATCGAGTCTCTAGGCGTCTGAGTTTTGCCTCCCTGTTGCCTCCTCTTTTGTGTGGTGGTATTGCGTCTAAAACAAAGTAGTTAAAAAGTTTAAGACTGCTTTTGTGTATGTCCTTAACCCCTTCAGCGCGGCGCGGATTACCGCGCTGTGCTGAAGGTTCTATTGCGCGGGCGGGGCCATGACGGAGCGGTACCGTCATATGCACAGCGCAACCGATGCGCATGATGGAACCGCTCCGTCATGCGCATCGAAGGGGTTAAAGTGCCTGGACACAGGGTAACTAGGAGCTGTATTCACAATTGCTCTAGTGTGTTGTAATATCCTTTTATGTACTGCCAATTTGGTGCTGCCTATGTAATACAAACTTCAGCTGCATACTAAGGCATATACTGCATATTCGGTTTTGCAGGACAAATACTGGCTAATCATATGGGTACGGTCACTGAAAGACGTTTGGTATGGGATCTTATTAATACCAAATTGGCAAGCTTTACAGCTTGAACACTTATAAAATCCCTTTCTAGCTGTTAGCCATGTGCCTGGTTCTTGATCTTTGGGCTATTTCTGACCAAAGCGTTACCCATTGACGCAGGTTTTCAATACGTTATTGCTGGCTTCTTGGGATGTAAACCTCCTATTATTGGATCTCCCAATATAATGGGCCAGTTGCGTCTTATGATAGACCTGATCTGTCCTTCTTGTCTTGAATATGATAGTATTAGTCTTGTTAGCTCTTTTGATCTATTGTCTTTTACACACTGTGCTTTAGATTTATACTCGAGTAGATCCTGTCTGGCTTGACCTTTTGATTTTAGGATTGCTGCATCTATGGTTTTGGATCTATAGCTCCTCAAAAGGAATCTGTTCTTGCATTCCAATTGCTTATCTTCTGTATCACTATCCTCACATCAGATACGTCTTATACTCAGCATCTCCCCATCGGGGATGCTTTGCATAAGATGAGAAGGATGGGAGCTTAATGCATGCAATACTGCATTGCGAGCAGTTTTTTTACGATAAAGAGTCTTTGCCAGTTTGTTATTGGCTATATATACTTGGACATCCAAAAACGTTATGCTTTCGCTACTGATAGAAAAAGTAAAATTTAAATTCACATTGTTGTTATTGATTTGTGAAATAAAGTCCTTAGCACTTTGCTCTGAGCTGTTCTATACAATAAATAAATCATCAATAAATCTCAGCCAAGATATTGCCCTTTCAGTATAGGTGTGCTCGTATTCCTTCATGAGGACTAGCTCCTCCCACCAACCCATAAAAAGACAGGCATAGCTGGAAGAGAAGCTGGCCCCCATGGCCACACCCTGTATCTGCTGATACGTTGGATTTTTGCACATGAATAAATTGTTCTGAAGACAAAATAGTAACATGTCGATCAACATTTTGTTGTGCTTGGCAAATTTCATTGGCCTGTTGGCTAAGAAGTATTCTACCGCCTTAATGCCATCTAGATTCTTGATACATATATAAAGTGCAGATACATTAAATGCTATCAATTCGTAGCCAGCTTGCCATTTAATTGTGTCGATTTTCCGTAAAAAATCGCTCGTATCCTGCACATACGATTTGAGGTTTTTTACATGTTCCTGTAAAAAAGAATCAATATAGATAGACATATTTTCCAGTGGCCCATCACATGCCGAGATGACTGGTCTACCCGGCGGTTTGTTAAAGAATTTGTGAATCTTAGCAACAAAGTAAATTACTGGTATTGTTGGAGTTTCCTTTTTCAGGTACTTGTATTCCTCTAAGTTCAAAAGGTCCAGACTCTTCCATGCCAACAGTTTCTTGTAAAAATTATCTTGTGTGCTTTAAAAGTTTTGCATGGAACTTTTCCAATAGCAGTCAGTATTGCTTAGCTGCGAAACCGCTTCTTCTGTATAGTCTTTCAGGGGCCACAACACAATGTTGCCCCCCTTGTCCGCATTCCTGAACACTACTTCTTTTTCTTTTTTAATTTTTTCTATCAGTTGGTGGTACTTCCTTTCTTGGTTAGTAATCTTTCTTTTTAGCTTGTTGGTATCCATGTACAACTTCTTCACTTGCGCCACCACTTGTTCATTGAATAGGTCTAGAGAGTCTCTCGGCATGATGGGCACAAATTTTTATTGTACTATAAATGTAGTCACTGGTTTTTCACAAGTTTCATAAGGTGGTGACATAAAACATTGAGAATTCATATCCAGCTGCTGACTTGTTTGTATCCCCCCCGCTGCGCCTTCATTTTGTTCCAAATTGTGGAGGTCCTTGAGTATATCCAAATCTGCTACTGTAAGATTTTGTATCTTTTGATTGCCCGATGATGAAATTGGGGTGTCAGTGTCCTGTATTTTCTCACGTGGATTGGTCTGAAGCTGATGAAATTTCTTTAGTTTTAATTTTCTTATGAACTTGTAAATGTCTGCCCGTGTGTTTGTATTATCAAAGTTGGTTTCTGGGCAATAAGACAGTCCCAAAGGGAGTAGCTGTTGTTTTGCCACATCTAAATTTACTTTGGCCAGATTTATAATGGTGTTGTCGCTGGAAGCAGTGATTGGAGAACTAAGTGGCGTTGGTATTTGCATCTCCATTGGCCCCATCCCCTCGCTGGTTTTGGGTTGCCACTGTTGCCCCCGTTTTCTGGCT
Source organism: Triturus cristatus (assembly GCF_964204655.1). Taxonomy (NCBI): domain Eukaryota; kingdom Metazoa; phylum Chordata; class Amphibia; order Caudata; family Salamandridae; genus Triturus; species Triturus cristatus. Next base: position 1,332,930,459 of record NC_140591.1, read on the forward strand.
ACCTGCCTTTGTTGCCGCCTACTCTCTGTCCGTTGTTTTTTGCCGGTTTGCTGGTTCTGGGTCTAAGTGTCTCTCTTCGACTTCTCCTTAGATAATCCAGCTCTTCTCCCGGTGATAGCTTTATCGCTCTTTGATCTGATCTGCCTTTTGCTGTTTCCGTCTCTGATTCGCTCTCCACAGCGGAGCTGAGATCAGATGCCGATGTTAACTCTCCTTGATCCTCATTTCTTCCCGGTTAGAGCTTTTTATTCTTTATGGTGGTATTCCTGAATGAATCGTATTTATGGGCGAAAGTGAAGATTTGTCCATTAATGTAGTCATCCTTATCACGCTTAAATTTGTATATTTTCCTTTGTTTTATTTTTCTTCTACTTTGTTCAATCTTACAGTCATTTCGTCATGTAGTTTTTTCCTCTATTACGGTTCACCTTGCGTTTTAATCTCCTCATTCAATGCGCCTATTTTGGCCTGAACATCAACCCAGTCTGACTCTGCATATATTACCAATATCTGGACAGGTCTGCGAGAGGACTCGAGGTTGGATTGCACCCATTCTGCCATCATACATGTGTTAGGTGTCTCGTAACTGGGGGCTAACATGATCCGCTGCCCTCTGGGAATTCTTCCCACGTCTAGGTACTTCTGGAGGGATTTTGTTTCCCACCTCTTGGCTTGTTCCTGATGCATATGTTTTTCTAGAATGCGGAAATTGTCTTTTAAGCTCTTGGTACCCCCCGATGCTTCGATGGTATTATCGTCGTCTTGCTGCTGTTCCTGCTGAGGAGAGTCCGAAAACATTTCCTCTGCTGCGACTTGCAATCCCTTAGCGCTGCAGCGGACATGTCGAGTGCTTTTTATTTAATGAACTGTTGCTTGTTGCCTGTACCCACTTAGATGGTAGAGGGGAAGGGACAGCAAGCGCACACCTCTCCACCTGTTTGGTCGAAACTCGCAATCCTTTGTACCTGGAATGTCACTGGTGGTTTCCAGCAATGCTGCAGCCTCTTATGCGACTCCGCTCCTCCGAGCAACCGCCTACATGCGAGCTCTGCTTCCAGCTGTCCCACCTTCCAAGGGTAAATTTCACGCATTTATAGGGGGCTTCCGTGGATTTCGTTACCAGAACAACGAATGTAGTACTTCTGGGTTCGCCAATGACGCTGACACCTGCCTCCGGGCAGCGATGCTGACGACCAGGTTCCGCCAGAAGAGATGACCTGCCAACCACGTAGCCAACTTAAAGGGAGGGGGTCCACACAACCGGAGGAGGTCAATCCGGTAAATTATCAGGAAGGCTCGTCTGCTGCTCCCTCCGTGGAGAAAAATGAGAGTGGACCCAATTCAGAGTGTATCAGTGTTTATTCAGCACACAACCATACCACCATAACGCGTTTCAGCCGCTGCCGGCCTTGATCACATGACAACGCCAGGGGGTAGGATCTCCCCTTTTAAAGTCTATCTATCTATCTATCTATCTATCTATCTATCTATCTATCTATCTATCTATCTATCTATCTATCTATCTATCTATCTATCTATCTATCTATCTATCTATCTATCTATCTATCTATCTATCTATCTATCTATCTATCTATCTATCTATCTATCTATCTATCTATCTATCTATCTATCTATATTACCTCCTGGCGGTCGCCAGTAGGTAGTTATAGTTAGAACCTAGTTTTCATAGGAAAAGCATTTTTTGATTTGCTAATAACTTTGGCGTCGTTTGACGAATCATTGTGAAATTCTCCCCCAACAAAGTCTATCCAGGTCAGCTCCTATCCTGAAAGTTTGGGGGTGATTCGTCAAGCAGGGGCGGAGAAAAAAGGGGGTCCCAAAACGCGTTTTCCCCATGTTAATTTCCATAGGAAATTTTGCGACGAGCTACAGCCCGAATTGCTGAACGGAATTACCCCAAATTTGGCAGAAAGGTAGAGCTTGGTTCAGAAAGCAACATTTCTTTTAAATGGTGTAAATCTGTTCAGTAGTTTTTGAGAAATTCAAAAAATAAGAGTCAAAAAATCAATTTCCCATAGGAAACTTTGTGCAAGGCTACAGCTGAAACTACTGAACGCAATTACCCCAAATTTGGCACAAAGGTAGTGCGTGGGTCAGAAAGCCTTTTTTTAAATGGTGTAAATCCGTTCAGTAGTTGCTGAGAAATTAGAAAAATAGAAGTTTTGATATCTGGGAGGAGCCTAAGTGCCGTGCACGAGCTTCACTGTGATTAGCTGCCAACACTCCAAACCAGGAAGTGTTGGCAGCCATCTTGTGACTCGGTAGAAGCGAGTCTCCAGAAAACAGAGAAACAAAGATATAAAACATCATCATTAGTCTTTATTCGATTTTAAAAGATCATAAAAGACACAAACATATAACAAGGCATGACATCTAGAGCCCAACAGAATCAAGTGTTTACTTAAAGGCTTTTTTACTTAAAGACCAAGCCCATCCCAAAAATTTAGCTAATGCTATAGAGATGATTGGTAAAGTGCTTGTGCGTAAGATTCTTAGTGCAACAGCACTACTCCTAGTACCTAGGGTCTTGCACATTGGAGTCAACCATACTCGTCTTGGGGTAGCAAATACAGGGCAAACAAACAGAAAATGGGCGATTGATTCTGCTTGTAGCCCACAGGCAGGGCATAATTCCTCACAAGCGCTAGACCATCTTACTGTGAGAGACCTAAGTGGTAAAGAACCAGCTCTGAACTGAAAATAAAGTTTCCTATCGCCAGGTTTTGTAACCAAGTCCCAGTATGGTTCTAGAGCAGGTATAATTTTTGCCTCCAGATAACAACCAGTCATCCCAGAGGAATTTGCTTTACTCCATACATGGTATTCAACTCGTTCCCAATATATCATTTTCAAGGATCTCTTTGAGGGGAACAGAGCAGCCGCTGGGTCACTCCACAGCCCCTCCATACCCAGATCTATCAAGGTCTCACGAAGGCTCCTAAGCCATCCGATATTGTGGAACACATCTAATTTTATAACATCCATGAGACCTTTGACATAAGGGGAGAGCTCTGGAGTGGTCCACAGCCTCCGCCAGTATAAAACCGGGCAAAGTTTGGCTATGTCCAAAATAGCCTTCCTACCCAATTCATATCTTAAAGGTACCAAAGGGGTACTCTGGGGGAGACCAGTTATGCTACGAAACAATTTAAGATATAAAACAAGAGAAGGGGGCAGTGTAGAAACACCCTGACCCCCTAGGCATGCTGAGGGGGTCCCAAAAGTATCCCCAGGGCAACAAAAAAATCATTTTTAATAAAAAAAAAAATATTGGCGCAATCGGCGCTGGGGTCGCGGGTTCCCGCGTTTTATTTTAATGAAGTCCCCGGGAGGCTAGGTCCTGGGGGCATTTGTTAAAAAATAATAGCAGGGCTTGCTGGGGCTGCTGGGCTCGCTGTGGTCCCCGCAGCTCTGGGGCTTCAGTCATGTTGGGAGGGGTGTTGCGCGGCCCCCCTCTTGGAGCCTTGCATGTGCTTATAACTTTGGCGTCGTTTGACGAAGGTTTACGAAATTATCCAAAAAGTTTCTCTTTTTTGATCAGCTCCTATATTGAAAGTTTGGGGGTTATTGGTCTAGGGGGGGGTTGAGAAAAAAGGGGGTCTCAAAACGTGTTTTCTGCATGCAATTTCCATACGAAACTTTAGAGAAGACTACAGGTGAAACTGCTGAATGGAATTACGCCAAATTTAGCAGGGAGAAAGGTGATGGTTCAGAAAGCACGCTTTTGTTTAAATGGTGTAAATCCGTTCAGTAGTTTTTGGGAAATATCACATTTTACAGATATTGACATTTGAAAATTCTGACATCTGATTGGCTGAGGAGTTACGAGCACAAGCTTGCGGCTGATTGGCTGTGTACTGTTGAAACTAGGAAGTGTTGGCAGCCATTTTGTGATTCAGTCCGTCAGCTCGCATCTGTCCGTGAAGAAGCCATCGGGTTCGTAGTTTTACCTCTGTGAGGCAACACTGGTATCTGTGTCTGTGTGAGATACCCTTTTCTTGCTGCCTCTCCCTACATCAGCAGGTCGCGGCTATGCCTTTACAAACCAGTGCGTCGGCTCGGAGCTCTGTGAGTCAGTCTGTGGGCACGATCCACTACACTACCGAAACACCACTGCACTACCCTAAATCCTAAAACACTATTTCCAGCACGAACCTTCAAACACTACACAAACACACTGCACTACTCTAAATCCTAAAACACTACCCGCAGCACAATCCACTACAGTGCACAAACACCACTGTACTACCCTAAACCATAAAACAGTACCAGTCCGTCGGCTCGCAGCTGTGCGTCTGCGAGCCATCAGGTCCGCAGCTGTACATGTGCGAGCCATCGGGTCCGCAGCTGTACAAGTGCGAGCCAGTCCGTTAGGTCATAGGTGTGTCTTTGCTAGCAGAGCAGTTGGCCCGTTGCTGTTCCTTTGCGAGTTAGACCCAAGCTCTCCCTCTGCTCTCCCTGTTGTAGCTGGATCACAGCTGTCAGTCTGCGAACCGATATTGGGATTATAAGGCGGCTCTAAAAAGAGCCTTTGTGTTTATTAGTTGGAGCTGCATATAAGTGCGAATGCACAGCTTCAGGTTATTCAGAAAAGCTCGATTTCCCTGATCTGTGAAGTGTACTCCATCACTTCTGTAGATATGAGCCATATCAAAACGTATGTTGTTGTTTTAGATGGACCCGATTCTATGGTCTCTGAGATATGCAGACACAGCTTTGTTAACATTCTTCTTAGATTTTTCAATCTGAGGCCAAAATTTATTTGACCATTTCCACTTCTGTCTTTGGCATATATTGGAATATACAAAGACAGTTTGAGGGAAAAGCAGCATCAGTTGTCTAAAGGTGTCCTTCATAAGCATTTCCAAACCTACGCCAGTCAATGTGCCTAGGTCGTTTCCACCACAGTGCACAATCATGAGGTCAGGGTGTTGAAGATGCAAACAGGTTTTAACGAAAGGCAACAATTGGTGTTACTTCAATCCTCTCTGTGCAAACCATTTAATGTCCACATTTTGTAAACCTAGGTCTAAGTCATTATGTCTCTGTTCTGCATACCTCTTTCACCAGAAAACATAGTTATGACTACGATCCACACTAGCATTTTGAAGGTATGGCTGGGATGTATAGATAGATGTCTGTAGCTCATGCAGTCCGTTTGTAGAATAAGAGATATGTTTAAAGATGGGGAACTACTTTTTTCCCCCATACAAAACGATAACTGATTGGGAGAGGAAAAGCATTGTTTTTTAAAACTAGGGTGCACATTCGTTTTGTGGAAAAGCATCTTTGTGATTGGTTAAGAAAAAGCAGTTTATACGTGCAGTACATATCATAGGATAAAATTTGCTCAACTCAACCACACCTGCTACTTGAATTTGGAAGGCACTGTTCGAACTTAAAACAATCGTGAAATTTTAACCTGCACGGCACGTTAAACGTTTGAGGAAATGTTGGAAAAAAATATCGTTTAGTTTTAAAAAATTGATTAACTTTTAACCTGCATGTGTTGTAGAATGTTCTAGAAACTGTGTTGATAGAATATGTTGCACTTCTGACTTCTATGTGTTCTTGAATATTAAAAAAACTGTTTATCTGGAAAATTCAAAAATAACCAATAGAGAGAAGTTTTGCAATCTAAAAGAATCACAACAGCACCAGGAAGAGGAACAAGCAGGGAGTGTGGGGACGGGGGTAGATGGGCACAATGGCACACATGCACAATTAAGTACAGCACAACTACAGACAAACCATTGCCAAAATGAAACACACCAACAAGGAGCAAAAGTCACACAACCCGCCAACATCACACCACTGAACAAGCACAGAAGTGAAAACCACACTGCCTGAAAGGGAGAAGGGTGAACAAAACCTCACATGAAGGGACATCTCACACACAATGCAGCACACACACATAGGAAGCAGAGCACACCAACATCCAACACAATGTTGTCCAAACACAAACATTCGCACAATCGAACACAGGACACAAAGGCACTCGCCTGTGGCGGAAAAACGTCCAAAAGTGTAGTTTCCATAGGAAGAGCGTTTTTTGATTAACTTTGGCATTGAAATTTTTAAAACAATTTTGATGCTCACTTCAGCTGCTGTCTTGAAAATTTCGGTGTGATCCAGCAAGCGGGGGCTGTCTTGGGGGCCAACTACCCCTCCTGTTACCTCCAATAAGTCCCACAGAGCAGGATTGTGAGAGTTCGTTGGAGGCCACACCCCCATTTTTTACAACTCTGCAAACGCACATCCTGGAGCAATACTAGTGAGAGGCGCTGCTGAGCCCACGGCAAGATGGCCGTGCTCTTGCATTGTTCTGCTGGCTGGGGACACCAATCCAACAATAATCCGCGCCTCACACAGCCATCAATGGCTTAAAAGACAAGAATAGAAAGGCAAACCACCCCTGTGCCTACCGGTCTGCAAGAAAGCAGCAAGAAACTCCGAAGAACGGTGAAATCCGAGCCGAAGTGCGGCGGCTTCAGGGAAAAACTTGGTGGATTCACGGAGAGAATCGTGAGGCGACCTTGGAAACGCAGCGTCGAGACAGAGCTGCACGACTAACACAGATCCTCATATTGCTGCTGTGCTGGATGGGCGACATGGAAGATTTGCGGCTGCGAGGTGAGAGACCGCTGCTGCAAGCTCCTGAGAATGCCGAGACCATGTGACTGGGTCCTGCAGATTGTCATGGTGAGTGCGACGCGAGTGAGATCCTGCCGGCCTACAAGGCGGAGAGGTGCTGAGGCTGTCTGCGCGGGCTCTCCCTGGGGCCTGGAGCTGGCAAGTGGCTTGGTGAAAACCCATCTTCTTTGCCCTTCCGAGGTGAGGAGGCACTGCTGCATTTGCCCCCCTTCCGGTAACTACTCACACGTCAGGAGCAACAGGGTACAGGACGGACACAGTGAGTGAGAACCCGGCCGGTGTTACCGGCCCTCTCGATCCTCTGCGATCGGTTCCTGAACGTCGCCGGGCCGTGCTCTTGCAGCTGTGACCCGCGGGGACTCTCGCAGTGCGGCAAACAGTGAAAAAGAAAACGAGACACGTGCTGCTGGGACCCACACATGTTTACGTTGTTGAAGGCACAACACCATAAATAGAAGTTGCTACTCAATCAGGGTGATATCTCCTTACACCAAACCACAAATATCCACGACCTGGCAAGCCAACATAGCTGAGGTGTGTGGATCCACTCAGGTTTGCACCGTTACAACAGTGACATCCCTGACAGCTCTCGACCTGGCGAGGAAGACAGGGGCCTATCTGGGGACACTGTATTATACCGGAGTGGTGAAGAAAGCAGAGTCATATAGTAAATAGTAGCGTGCATTCAACTGAACAGCGCCAGACTCATTGAGACGGAAAGATAAATGCAAAGCCATTTTGCAGCATTGGCAGGCTGAGGCACTAGAGGCTCCAGACCACGTTGCCAGACCCACAATAGCGTGACTGTCACCCTAGACACATAGTTTTATTATCCCATGCCCAGACAAGACATGGGGAAGACAGACAGGCAGCAATCGCACCTCACTTTTGAATCCAAAAAAATATGCAAGACGACGCAGCATGCCTACTCAGATTCGGAACAAGACCAGCCATCACAATTAAGCAGCTCATTGGAAATAACCTTGCAAGCCATGCAGCAAAGTCTTGTGTCTATAGATGGGAAAATAGATTCCCTAAATGCGCACATGGACAAAATGGCGTCTAAGCTGGAGAAACACGATGGCAGGCTCGCCGAGGTGGAAACAGAAATCCCAACTACAGAAGATGAGGTGCAAAAAATGTGCAGCAAAGAGCTAAACATGGATAAGGTACTAGCCATCATTCAAACCAAAAATGAGGATTTGGAGGCGCACTTGCGTCGTAACAACCTACGCATACTAGGTGTCCCGGAATCCACGAACACCAGCCACATGGAACACTATGTGGAGGAAATGATACAGCGCATATTTGGCAGCGAAGATCTCTCGGTGGTGTTCGTGGTTGAATGGGCGCACAGATTCTTGCAAGTGAAACCTCCTCCTGGAACACCGCCACGTCCCATAATAGCGAAACTCATAAATTACAGGGACAGGGACACTATATTACGCTTATCCCGAGAGAAAGACACCATTCAATTTGAAGGGAAAATCGTTTCTTTTTACCCAAATTTTACAGTGGCGTTGCAAGCGGCACGGCGCGAATTTGGCCCTGCCAAAAAGACATTTCAAGAGATAGGAGTGAAATACGCCATGCTATACATGGCACGGGTCAGAGTGGAGGGGAACAGCCGACCCTTGAACTTCAAAAGCCCTTCAAGCTGCCATGGACTAAGCCAAGAAGGCAAAATATCTGAGAGCACCTCATGCGAGTGAAGATGAAAACATCGACGCCTGTCGCTCCCGAGACGAATAAAGTTGATATGGCTTTGTATGGACAGATAAGTAAAAAACGTTATGAATAATTATCTTATGGTCCCCGTAAAACATGATGTATCATGACCACTTCGGTCGGTGTAGGGGGCACACAAGGTGGTTGCAGATCACTAAGGCACAAGAGCCGCGTTCTACTTAAGTCTAAGTTTGAGCCAGATGCGTGGGGTTACAAAAGTTGCTCCCCAGCCCTCTTCGGTTCTGGAGGGGTAAAAGTCTTCAGACGCCTCCGAACAGGGTAGACACCAACTGTGATTGAATGTGTTGGTTCCATTGTACGCTTTTATGTCCAAGAGGGCGGTTATTGTTTAAGGGGAACTGTTTTCTCGTTGCTGGGTATGTCTCTGGCACTGTTAATTCGGTAGAGCGGGTGGGGGGCTTATCTGTTCTAAGTTTTATTATCTCCAGGCACTGATCGCAGGCATGGTACTATCGGGACATCATTTTTGTTGGGTAATGCTCACCCATGCACTGCTGACATACTTCGATAGAGGAACTACAACACTCCAGTATATAGCCAATTACACACACTAAAGGTTCTCACATGGAATGTGAGGGCCTGAATAACCCTAATAAAAGTTAGACAGGTCTTCATGTATCTTGACAGGCACCCGATAGACGTGGCCTTTATACAGGAGAAGGTAAATGCAGTGGACAACCCAATATACCCTTGAGGGCTCGGGCAAATATTAATAAACAGGTAAGAAGGTGCCTTGAAGGCACCTTCTTACCTGTTTATTTATACAGGAGACACATCTCACGGCCCGAGCGGCGGCATACATAGGACTGCGATGGACACACGACAAAAGAGCGTCCTCTTACTCCACCTACTCCAGAGGAGTGCTCATACTAATATGGAAAGGCTTTCCATTCGTCACCACTCACATAGAATCTGATGACCAGGAGAGATATGTCATATGGCATGGTTACTGCAGGAGCACACACATAATATTGATAAATGAATATGGGTCAAATATTGATGACCCGGAACTGTACACCACTATATTTGATAGACTTTACAAGCTTCAGCCGTCCCCGATCATATGGGGAGGTTATTTCAATATACCACTTGACTTGGCCATGGATAGATCTGACTCCCAAAGCTCCCCAACTAAACATGCACTCAAAGTCCTTACTGATAGCATGGAAACACGGGATCTCATTGACATATGGCGTCTTAGGCATCCTGACATGAAAGAGTGTACATTCATGTCCACTGCACATAATGTGGTCTCGTCTAGACTACTGGCTGGTGACTAGGACAACGAGCACTTGGATAGATGAGGTCACACATTTACCCAAGACGCTTTCGGATTACTCCCCTGTTTTGTTATCTCTAACATTGCCCACTGACAGCCCACGCCCTCTGCAGTGGAGAATGCAACCCTCTGCGCTTACGGACCCGGTCTTCAAAGATGGAGTACGAACTGCAATTCTACAATACTTTACTGAAAATGAATGGTCAGTTGACTCCGTGGGAATACTATGGGAGGCGTTCAAGGCTACTATTCGGGGCGTCTGCATTGGTCTTAGTGCGGGCGTGCTCAAATCCCTGCAGAATAGGCTATCTCAAATAGAACAACAGCTGCAAGAGCAGACACTGGTAGATATCAAAACACACCTTAAAGAATACGCAGAAACGGCAGAACAGGTGGTTAAATACCTATCAAAGCAGTGGGTTGCGAGAGCATGTAGGGAGGGTAGTAGGCCAGGTCGCAGCCTAGCCACCAAAATTAAGGGTCCAAGAGATATCCCATTTAGCCACACGCTCAAGACACAATCAGGTACGAGGCTTCACACCTCCCCAGATGTTCTGAAGTCCTTTGTAGATTATTATGCAGAATTATATGAACACAGAGTGTCAGCAGAGGTAGAGGAAACAGACGCTTACCTAAATGACATAACACTGGCCTGGCTATGACCAGGTCAGAGAGAGTTTCTAGTCCAACCACTTACAGAGGAGGATGCGAAAGACGCAATTCGCACACTGCCCAACGGCAAGGCACCGGGTGGGGATGGCATCCCTGGTGAATTTTATAAGGCCTACTCTGACACCACACCTATTGGCCGTGTATCAGGAAGCGTATGATAAACTTATTAAAACCAGGAAAGGAGCCCGAACAAGCGGAATCATACTGCCTATTGTCCCTCATCAACACGGACGTAAAGATCCTAGCCAAGATCATTGCCACTATGCTTCAATTGCTGATTCCAGCCTTAGTGCTGACCGACCAGGCAGGCTTTGTCCCTCCACGATCCACCACTCACAATCTGCGTACATTATTCGCAGTCCTGAATTAGATAGAACCCACAATGCCCGCGGCGTCTGTGTTTTTAGACACCGCTAAGGCATTTGACTCGATCCAATGGACATATACGTTTACGGTACTGGCCAGAATGGTAATGCCACCAGCCTCCATAAACTGGGTCCTATTACTATACACGGAGCCGACAGCACGAGTTTGGGTAAATGGATTAACATCTGAGCCCATACACATATACGGAGGAACCCGCCAGGGCTGCCCATTATCCCCAATACTATTCACCATTGCTCTAGAACCCCTGGCTTATGTTATACTCCAAGAACACTCAGAGGCTGCGATACGATTTCACCTTCGACCCCTGGTGATTTCTTTATATGCAGACGACATAGTAGTATACCTCAGAGACCCAAGCACACACCTGGGAACCACACTAAGGGAATATGTCAAATTTGGATGGTTTTCGGGACTGTCCATGAACTGGAGTACGTCCGTAGTATTCCCATTGACTCCAGCTGCCACACCGCACAACACAGAATTTCCACTGGTGTGGTGTACATCATCCCTTAAGTATCTGGGTGTTTGGGTAGATAGGGATCCTGAAGTAATCATCAGGATGAATTATGGTACCACCATCACCAAATTGAAAGACCAGCTAGTGCAATGGATATGGCTTCCCCTATCATTAGCCGACAGAATAGCACTAATAAAAATGGTTATTCTCCCCAAATTTTTATATTTTTTTGTCAATATCCCCATACCTCTAACACTGGCATTTTTTAAAACACTGCAATCCTGTTTGGTCACCCTAACCTGGGCTGGCAAACAATCTAGAATTAGCTGGCAGACCCTCACTTGCCCATATGTCTTAGGCAGATTTATCGCGCCGGACCTATATTTATATTATTTATGTGCCCAAGCTCACCTTGCTCAATATTGGTACCCAGGGGCGGCTCTAGGCTCATGGTGGCCCTGTGCAGGGAGCGTAGGTAGGGGGCCCCGCCCGGAGGCCGCCAAATCCCTGCCAGGGGCCACCACGAATATGTATTGTATCCAATTCCTCGTGGCGGCCCCTGGGGTTTGGCGGCCCTGTGCAGGTGCACAGCTTGCACATGCCTAAGGCCGCCCCTGTTGGTACCAGCCTCACAACTTCATTACACAGGTGGCGGTAGAGGCCGGTGATGTCCACCCCATTCCCATCAACGCTGTGCTCCAGCACGAGCGCAAGGTGCCGAACCTCAAGACTGCCAGCCCAATGGAGAGCACAATCAGAGCCTGGATCACGCTAGCAGCACGCGCGGGTAAATTGCTAATATACGCACATAATTTACCGTTACTGTGTCACTCCTCACTATCGGTTACGAGAGAAACAGGAGCATTAACGATATTACAAGAGGCAGGTTTCCACATTATAGCGGATGTCTTCCCCACGGGGGAGTTTCAATCACTAGAGACATTCACCAATGGCCGCCCGGGTAACCTGATGCAGCAATTGTTATACCATAGATTAAGACTGGCCATGAAAACACTATATCCCAGTTTCCCGCCGGAACTATTGTCGCTGCGAACCATGCTGGGGTCTAAAGATAGGAACAACTTGATAACAAATCTGTACAGAACTGTGCAAAAAGAAATGTCTACCCCAATAGATAGCACCAGGGAAAAATGGAATGCAGTTTTGAACACACAACTCATGCCTGAACACTGGGAAGCATGCTGCAGATTATTAGATAAACTCATGTCTAACTGTAATTTAAAGATTATACACTTTAAATTGATGCAGCAGCCTTATTACACCCCACAACAATTACATAAGTTCGGGCTGCAGCAGGATGCAAAATGCAAACGTTTTAAAGCGGGTGATGCAGATTTCATTCACCTCGCTTGGCGCTCTGCAAACCTATAGCAATGTACTGGTCACAGATAACAGGCATACTGACTGAGATGATAGGGGTGGAGATTGCATGTACCCCGGAATTCTGTCTATTATGCCTGCTGAAAACAATACCGGGGGCGCACCGTAAGTTAGCAGCGGTGGCCCTGTTACTGGCTAAACGCCGAAAATCAATCTGTTGGGGCGGGAAAAAGGTTTCGCATAAAAAAGACTTCCTACGTGATGTGGCCTACTGTAAAACACAGCTGGAAACCTATGCAAAAGAGCTACTTGAAGCCTCACAATCGTGAGATATCTGGGCCCCATATGCTGTTTACATGATGACCACAAACTCAGATCCAACGGGCTAAGACATACAAATGTAGGAATGATATTATATACTGTGGTTGTTAGCACGTGCTCTTATCTCTGTCTATTGTTAAATACAAAGTGGTAATGGCATCCTACGATAGAGAAATGGACTATGTTCAGATCTAGGAATCACTGTTATTGTTTATGTTTATGCAAAATATTTGCCACTGCATTGCACAGTGAAATCGTATGATATGTACTTGGACATGTATAACATGGCAATGCGAAATTGTAACAACAGTCCTTTATGTTATGAATATCAATAAAAAGAAAATGTCTCTGGAGCAATACTAGTAGGGAGATGATGTCCCCTTGGCTACTGAGGGTTCTTGAGGTCCAACTAGCCCTCCTGTTACCTCCAATAAGACACACACAGCTGGATTGTTGAGAAGTCATCAGAGACCACATACCCTTTCTCCACCACTGTGCAAACGCAATTCCTGGTGCACAGCTGGTTGGGGGATAAATCCACTTTAGTCCTGAGGCTCTCAGGAGTACAGTGGACTTCATTCCCCAACCAGAAGCGCACTACAAGGCGCATTACCCCCAGGTCCCTCCGTCCTCGACACCGTCATGGACAAGTGAGATCTACTATCTCACTGGCAGAAAAAAGAACGAAGTAATGCTGGACCTACCCTCCCCCTCCCACTGGGAGTACTTAAGGAGTACCGTCCCAGCATTCCTCCTGTTCTTTTTTCTGTCATCCTGACAGTGTGAGGACGCGGCAGGAGCGTGGGCGCTCCTGCCTTCTTTCTGGATGTGGCGTTGTGGCTGCTGGGTCTTACCTGGTGCCGGCGGCCCTTCGCTGTTTGCCTCTCCCTCCCTGCTGGGCTTGGGGGGAGTGGCGCGGGCCTCTTCATTTCCGGACCTCGCGGCGGTGTAATACCGCGTTGGTTCTCTCCTGGCCCGATGGCCGCCTCTCCCGGCCTGCTGGGCTTGCTGGGGGGCGCGGCCGCGCTGCTCCTCTGATTGGATGGCGCTGATTCCCCGGCCGGATGTGGTCATGCCTGACTTCCGTTTTTTGAGCGTGGGGACGGAAGTCAGGCGCCTCGTGATTGCCGGCTTTGGGGAAACTCGTTTAAAAACGAGCGTTTGGGGTGAGTACCGCATAGCGGTTATTATCTCTGGTAATATTGCTGTTGTTGGTGTGTTTTTGTGATGGGAAAACATTCCAGGAAACGTCATCACCGGGAGAGGTCGTCCTCTTCCTCTAGTGCTTCCAGGTCTCCCTCTCCTGCCAGGTCCAGGCGCCGTGATACTGGTGCTGATGCGCATATTAAGCGCTTGATCAGGGAGACTTTGTCTGAGATGGGTGATGCTGGATCCCGTCGCAGGTGTCCTGCTCCTGTTTCTTCGGACTCTAGTGGCGATGAGTCTGCGGGTTTGGGAGAGGAGGAGTTAAAAGGCAAATATGTGGACAAGGAGACTATGTCCGCAATTGTGCAGCATGTTAAAGAGAACATGGGGTTCCCTGACGGAGACGCGCCTAGTACCTCTAGGGGCCCTTTGTTGCGACAATTTCAGAGTGCTGCCACTGTCGATGTGCCTGTCCATCCCTTCATCCGAGATGTTTTGAAGCGCGAGTGGGCTGATCCGGATCGCATCCTGATTCCGCGCTTCATGACTAAACTCTATCCTCTGCAGGATATGGCTACTGAACTGCCTGATTCGATTCCTATTGACTAGTTTGTGGCTAGTTTGGTGGGGCGTACTTCCCTTGCTGAGGATGCTGTACTGAAGGATCCGGTTGACAAGAAGGCGGATGTGGCGCTCCGTAAAGTGTATTCTGGTTCCCACCTGGCCTTACGAGCAGGCATCTACGGGACTTATGTGTCGCAGTCACTGTTGTCTGACCTGAAGTCCCTCTATCAGTCTATGGATAATGCCACGGACTGTTCTGGTTTGCTGGAGCAGATTGAGCGTCAGGTGGAACTCCTATCTGATGTCTCCTTTGACGTTGTGCGTGCTTCGGCTCTTTCCGGGGGAGCTTGTGTGGCTGCACGGCGCAGTCTTGTCCTTAAGGACTGGAAGACTGACTCTGCGCAGAAAGCATGCGCTTTGAGGTTGCCCTTTCAGGGTACTATGTTGTTTGGGGGGGAGTTGGAGGCGAAGTTACACAAATTGTTTAAGGAAAAGAAGCATTCCTCTTCCTTTAAAATCTCTACTACTGCTCCTGTCCCTTCTAAACCCAAATCTTTCTTTCGCCCTGCTTCTCGTAGACAGTTTGTGAGAGGCCAGGGTAGGTTTGCTTCTGGCCGTGGTCGGGACCGTAAGGCTAAATCCCCTCCACCTGCCAAGCCACGTTCCTGACTCTTTGGCGGTGGTTCCCGGGTTGTTGGTTGGAGGGCGGCTGCGCTTCTTCCTGGCTGCCTGGGTTCAGTCTTGTTCCGACGTCTGGGTGTTGGACATCATTCGCCAGGGTTATGTTCTGGAGTTTACGACTCCGCCTCCGGACTCGGGTGTTCGGCCGACTCCTTGGCCTTCGAGTCGCGTAAAGCGGTCTCATCTTTCTCTCGGGCTTCTGGACCTTCTTCGAAAAGGTGCCATTCAGGAGGTTCCCCCGCTGGAGACGGGGTTGGGTTTCTATTCCCTGGTCTTTCTGGTTCCAAAGAACACGGGGGGTTTCCGCTTAATTTTGGATCTGCGGGTTATGAACAAATGGGTGGCCAGAATTCCTTTTCGCATGGAGACTTTACAAAGGATAATTCCGTTGGTACTGCCGGGGCACTTCATGTGTACCCTCGACCTTCAGGATGCGTACTACCATGTACCGATCCATCCTCGGTCCCGCAGGTTTCTGAGGTTTTGTGTTCAGGGACGTCATTTCCAGTTCATGGTCTTGCCGTTCGGTCTCCGGTCGGCGCCACGGGTGTTTTCGAAGGTGGTGGCGCCTTTGGTCGCATGGCTTCATCTCCAAGGGGTGATGGTATACCCCTATTTAGACGACTGGTTGATCCATGCTCCATCTCAGGTCCTGTTGCTGGAGGCCAGGGAGGTGGTGTGCTCGGCGTTGCGGGCCCATGGTTTCCTGATCAACTTGCCCAAGTGTCAACTGACTCCGTCTCAGGACATGGTTTTTATTGGGGCCCGATTCCGTTCGGATCTGAACCGTGTGTTCCTCCCCGAACCTCGGGTGACGACGTTGGTGTCCCTTGCTCATCGTTTCTGGTTGGGGGGAGCCTTTCCGGTGCGCCTTTGGTTGCGTCTTATGGGTCTGATGGCGGCGACTGTTTTTACAGTAGCATGGGCACGGTTTCATCTGCGCCCCCTTTGGGTGTACCTTCTGTCTCTTTGGGATCCCCGGTCCCTCGCTTTGGAGATTCTCATTCCTGTGTCTCCAGTGGTCCTCCCGGTTCTTCTTTGGTGGTCTGTGAGGGATCATCTGTCTTTAGGTCTGCCCCTGCAGTCTTCTCCTTCTCAGGTCTTGACTTCGGATGCCAGCGCCTTGGGTTGGGGGGCGACCTTGGGGTCTCGCTCCCTTCAAGGTCGTTGGTCCCTCCTGGAGAGCCGCCGGTCATCCAACTGGAGAGAGCTCACGGCGGTGTCCCGGGCTGTGATGGGTTTCCGAGCTCTGTTGCTCGATCGGAACGTGTTGGTGCGGTCCGACAATATGGTGACGGTGGCCTATCTGAATCATCAAGGGGGGATTCGTTCGGTGTCTTTGAATGCGGTGGTGGTGCCCCTATTTTGTTGGGCGGAGGGCCATCTGCTGTCTCTGACGGCGGTTCATCTTCGGGGAGTGGACAACTTTGTGGCGGATGCCCTGAGTCGGTGCTTTCCGGATTCTCTGGAGTTGTCTCTCACCCCGGTTGCGTTTCGGCTTGTGTGCGGGAAGTTTGGGCGTCCCTTTCTGGACCTCTTTGCCTCCCGGCACAATGCTCAGCTCCCTCGTTTTTGCTCCCGGTTTCTGCAGGAGGGTTGCTGGGGGGTGGACGCTCTGTCTCTCCCGTGGCCGTCGCGTCTCCTCTATGCCTTCCCCCCCCTGGCGCTGGTTCCCAGGTTTCTGGCCCGGTTGTGTCAGGAGGATCGGGAGGTGGTGGCGGTGCTACCGTTTTGGCCTCGGAGGTCTTGGTTTCCGACGGTGCGGCTTTTGGCGGTGCAGGGTCCTTGGTTTCTTCCCCTGTCTCCGTCTCCTCTAGGGTCTTCCCCGTGCCTGTCTCTTCTCCGGTTGCGGTTGTCGGTGTGGAGGTTGAAAGGCAGGGTTGGCGACGGCGCGGTTTTCCGGAACATTTAGCGATGGCTCTTCAGCGTTCCCGACGACCTTCTACCCTTAAGGCTTATGATCGTCATTGGGGTAATTTTAATTGCTGGTGTTCTGCGTTGGGTGTCTCCCCTTTGTTCTGTTCCGTGCCGGTTGTCCTTCAATTTTTGTGGGAAGGTTTCGAGAAGGGTTTGGCTGTTTCTACGCTGCGTGCCCAGTGGGCCGCTGTTCGGGCTTTTCGTTCCCCGTGGGGGAATCTTTCGGATGTTGAAGAATTGGTTTCTCGTCTTCTTCGCAGTTTTACTGTTTCCCGGCCTGTGCCTCGCCCTTCCTTTTCCCTGTGGGACTTGCCTTTGGTCCTGCGGGTTTTGGTCGGTCCTCCTTTTGAGCCCTTGGAGACGGTGGATTTAAAATTTCTCACCCTCAAGGTGGTTTTCCTGGTGGCTGTCACCTCTGCTCGACGTCTTGGGGAGTTGGGGGCCTTGATGGCTCGTGCTCCCTTTCTGTCTTTCACGGAGGGTGGGGTTGTCCTCCGCCTGGATTCTTCCTTTGTGCCGAAGGTTTCTTCGCAATTTCACAGGTGCTAGGAGTTGGTGTTGCCCTCCCTGGGCTCTGTCTTGGATTCTCCCGGTGGTCCCCGGTGGTCTTTGTTGGATGTGTGCAGGGCTCTGCGCATTTATCTTGACCGAACTGCGGAATTTCGCAAGTCGGACTCCCTTTTTGTCTCCTTTGGTGCGGCTTCTCTGGGGTGTAAGGCTTCTTCTGTGTCCATCGGCCGTTGGCTGAAGCAAGCCATTTCCTTGGCCTACTCTCTGTCTGGTTCTCCTCCTCCTTTGGGGGTTCAGGGTCGTTCTACGAGAGGGGTGGCTGCTTCTTGGGCGGAGGTTCGGGGTGTTCCTCTCTCTGAGATTTGCAGGGCTGCCACGTGGGCCTCTTCTAATACCTTCATCAGGCATTATCGTCTCCTCAATCTTTTGGGGGATGATGGAGGTTTTGCATTGGGGGTGTTGAGCTCTGTTCGCTCCTAAATGTTTTTTTCTGCTTATTTCCAATAAATCTCTGGGTTTGTTTGCTATCCTGGTGGTTTGTTGTGTTTTCTGGTATGAATGCCGGTGTTTGCTTTGGTATTTCTCACTTGTCCATGACGGTGTCGAGGACGGAGGGACCTGGGGGTAATGTCCTATTACTTACCGGTAATCTTCATTACTCCGGGTCCCGTAGTCCTCGACACCGTCATGACTTCCCTCCCTCCCTCCCTGTCTGCCGGCCTTCATTGGTGCTTGGTATTTCAGGAGGAATGCTGGGACGGTACTCCTTAAGTACTCCCAGTGGGAGGGGGAGGGTAGGTCCAGCATTCCTTCGTTCTTTTTTCTGCCAGTGAGATAGTAGATCTCACTTGTCCATGACGGTGTCGAGGACTACGGGACCCGGAGTAATGAAGATTACCGGTAAGTAATAGGACATTTGCAGATTGGTGGATAAAGGGAGCGAGGCCTTCAAGTCCTCTCGGCAATCTCACTCTCTTGGAATTACTGGAGGTAACAGAAGGGGTTCCTGGACCCTGTGACCCCTCAATATCATAGGGGACTTCATCCCCCAACCACCACTGCGCCAGGAGTCGCGTTTGCAGAGTGGTGTTGAAGGGGGCGTGATTTACGGTGACTTGTCGAAGGTTTTCATTTTTCTTTTTTAATTTCTCATGGGAGGGGGCTGCGTGGCCTCCTTCTCCTTCCCTGGGTCATTTTTGCCCCCTGGGACCCCATCCCCCTTTTTATATATATATATATATACATGAATGTATATATAGTTTCCATAGGAAAAGCATTTTTTTCTTTTGCCAATAGCTTTGGCGCCGTTTGACGAATCTTCGCAAAATTTTAAAAACTGATGTTTCGCTCAGGTCAGCTCCTTTCTTGGAAGTTGTGGGGTGATTTGTAGAGCGGGGGGCGAGAAAAAGGGGGGGGTCCCTAAACGTGTTTTCTCCATGTTCATCTCAATAGGAAACTTTAGACAAAGCTACAGCCTGAACTGCTTAACGGAATTACACCAAATTTGGCAAAAAGGTAGGTATTGGTTCAGGAAGAGTTCTTTTTTTAAAATGGTGTAAATCCATTCAGTAGTTCATGAGAAATAAAAAAATAAAAAAATATCGATATCTGGTGACCGAGGAGGATTCCTGAACCCTCCTGACCACGAGCTTCATTCTGTTTGGCTGCCAGCACTCCAAACCAAGAAGTGTTGGCAGTCATCTTCTGAGTCATCAGAAAAAAGGGAAGAAAAGGGTGAAAAAAAAAAGGGGGCAGGGTAGAAACACCCCGACCCCCAAGGCCTGGCCATGGGGTCCCAGAGCGACCCTGGTCAATTAAAGCTATTTCTATTTTTTGGGCAGGATTCGCGCACATAAAAAACAAAAAAAAACAAAGCGCGGTCTCCGGTGCTTTGTTTTAATAAGCTCCCTGGTGGGCCAGGTCTCGGGGGCAATATGCCAAATATATGCGGGGGCTGCACGGCCCCCTGCAGTGGGGACTGCCACCTCCCCAGGACTTTATTATTTATGGGTGGGGGGCCTCGCAGACCCCCCCAAGCCCCAAGGACCGCCACCTCCCTGGGGCTTTGTTCAATTATAGGGGGGCTTCGCATGCCCCCCAAGTCCTGGGGACCACCACCTCCCCGGGGCTTTCATTAATTATGGGTGGGGGGCCATGTGGGCCACCTCCCTGTGACTATTACAAATAATACCTGTGGGGGGGCTCGAGTCCCCCCACACTGCCCCAGCGCCCACCACTTTCCCAGGGCACTAATTATTTAAATGTGGGGGTCTGTTGCGGACCCCCAGCCCCAGGGACCACCACCTCCCTGGGGCTATGTTCACGTTGGGAAGGGGGCTGCACGGATCCCCCTCCCGGAGCCCTAGATGGCCCTGGGGACCGCCACTCCCCAGGGCCGGCTCCAGCAATGTCCCGGAGTGCACCCCCTGGACATTGCAGCTTGCAATGACAGGGCCAGATCATGACTCTCAGCAACCCAGCGGTATGGGGCTTACTTGATATAACTGGTGAGCTAGTTGGCCCCAGGAAACCCTCAGGAGGCAAGGAGACTTCATCCCCCAACCAAGAGCATGCCAGAAGACGCATTTGCAGAGTGGTGGACAAAGGGAGGGAGGTGTAGTTGAACAATTAGTGGGTGTATGAGTGCCAGTATGGATGATTTTGTGGGTGTATTTATCACTGTATAAGTGAGTGATTAAACATGTCATAGTGAATGCATGGGTGAATGACTAATCTGTGTGAATGTCTGTATCAGTCTGTCAGTTGGTGTGTAAGAGGCTGCATGGGTTGGTGACGAGCTACATGAGTGTCTATATGAGTTATTGATTGATTGTCTGAGTACCTGTATGGATGCTTGAGTGTCTGTGTGGGTGGGTGGGGCTGGGTGTGATTCTCTGCATGGATGTGTGAATGGGTGATTTAGTGGGTGTATGGGTTCATGTGGGCATCTGTGAGGGGATGTGTGGGCCAGTGAGTGTGCGTATGGCTGTGTTGGTGAGTGAATGGGTGTCCCAGTGGTTTATATGTGAGTAACTACATATGTCAAAGGCAGTGTATGTGAGTGTTGGAGCATGTAGCTAACTATATGCGAGAGTGAGTGATTGTGAGAGTGGCTGTATGCAAGAGTGTGTGCTTGTGTCAGTGATTGTATAAGATAGTAAGTATGTGTTAGTATCTATATGAATAAGTGAGGTGGTGTGTGTATGACTGTATAGGTGAGTAAATGGGAGTGTAATTGATTCTTTGCATGACTGACTAGGTGTGTGAGTAACTCTATGGGTGAGTGGCAGTGTGTGAGTGTCTGTATAGGTGTATGACTGCATATGGTAGAGGCTGTATTGATGAGTGACTGCATGTATGAGTGACTGTATGGTTGAGTGAGTAGATGTATGTGGAGATCTAGGAATAAGTGAGTGGGTATGTACTAACTGGTATTGGTGTGTCTATGGTTTCGAGAATGGAATTCTGTATTTTAGAGTGGGGGTATCCAAGGTTATATTAGGGTGTGAGAAGGTGCATCAGATGATGGCATGGATGATGTCATCAGTGATGTCATTTGAGAATTCATCAGTGATGTTATCAGTGATGTTACTGACCGTGTCATGAGTGATGTAATGTGTGACGTCATCAGCAGTGCATTGCGGGGGCACGAGTTATAGTTAGCAGAACTAACTATAATGGCTGAATTTCACTGGTTTTGTACGAGTGAAATGTCCAACTAACTATAACGTCCCTGAAACCTATGGGTTTTCCAGTGAGTTTCAAAGGTTTTTTGAATGCTAATTTCTAACTATAACGTCCCTGAAACATATGTTTTTTTTTAGTGAATATCAAAGGTTTTTGAAATGCTAATTACTAACTATAATAACTATTTCAGTGAATTTCTAAGGTTTTCTAAATGCTAATTTCTAACTATGCCTACAGAGGTAGAACATGTGCAGAAAGAGGAAGAAAGGCGCAGAAAGAAGCAAGAGAAATACAGAAAGAGGCAACAGAAGTCCAGAAAGAGGAAGAAAGGGGCAGAAAGAAGCAAGAGATATGTAGAAAGAACCAACAGACATGCAGAAAGAGGCCTTGTTGCAAAGTCATCTTTTGCCCTGGCCACCCACAACTTTTTGCTGACTAGTACTGGTGGTAACTGACTCTGACTGACCCTGGGCTCTGCCTAACCAGGCTCAGAGCCAGTGCTATGCTGAAAGACACTTAGAATGCAGTGAAAACACTTACATACACTAGGGTACACTATGGGTTGGGGTACCCCTGTGATTGGTATGACCTCCCCTGTAAGGCCCTAGTACATAATAGGGCAGGGGAAAGAAAACTACCTCTAAGTCCCTAGCATACAATAGGGCATAGCGGTTTAGAGGCCAGCAGCCGTTTTCTGCACTTGCATGTGTGTACCGCTGAGCCTGAGGTCAGTTTGAAAGTATCCCTGTAAGTCTCACACAGCGGGTTGGCTAAGTTGTCATAGCAGGCCACGCCCCCTTTCCCCACCACTCTGCAAACGTGCCCCCTGGCACGTTCTAAGTTTTGGTATTAAGTTATCTTCATTCCTGAGGGTCCCTGGGGGCCAGCTAGCCCACCAGGTACCTCTAGCACCACACACCTGGATTGCTGAGAGTGGTCCAAGGCCACTCCCCTTTTTACACCACTCTGCAAACATGCCTCCTGACGCATTGCTGCTCAGGGGATGAAGTCCACTTGTATCCTGAGGTCCTGAGGACACAAGAGGACGTCATCGCCTCACCAGCAGTGCACCAAGAGGAGCGTTTGCAGAGTGGTGTAAAAAGAGGCATGGCCTCAGACCACCTCTCTGCAATCCAGTTGTGTGGGGCTTACTGGATGTACCTGGTGGGCTAGTTGGCCCCCAGAGACTCTCAGTATTCAAGGGGACTTTATTCCTCCACTTAGAACACACCGGGGGCACGTTTGCAGAGTGGTGCAGAAAGGGGGCTGGGCCTCCGGCGAGATTCCGGCTTTTCTTATTTTTTTTATAGATGGGGGGCTGTGTGGCCTCCATTCTCTCAATATTATGTGGGCCATGGGTACCCCGTCACCCAGGGCCTGACCCATTAACCCCTTTGCTGCTGCGGACATTCCGCTGCAGCGCTGGGGGGGGCAGGGGGGCAGCGCGGTGGGCCTGTGCTCATGACGGAGCCGCTCCGTCATGAGCCACGGTTGAGCTGTGCTCATGACGGAACGGTTCCGTCATGACTCCGCCCATTTGCGTTGTCCCCCCGCACAGGCGGGGAAATAGCGCCGCGTAGGCGGAGCGGCCGCCAACGGTCGTGTCATGACGGAACCGTTCCATCATGAGCACACGGCAACCGTGGCTCATGACGGAACGGTTCCGTCATGAGCGGGGAAGGGGTTAAAAAAAAAAAAAAACTGGAAGGGGCTGTGTGGCCTCCTCCTCAGGCCAATTTCGGCCCCGGGGACCCCATTCTCCGGGGCCTGGCCTCATTTTTTTATAATGACAGGAGGGGGGCCCCATCACCCAGGGACGGCCCTCACATTGGGGACAGTAGGGGGAGCCTCAATGCCCCCACAGTCCCTGCCGGCTCCCAGCCTCCTGCGCGAGGCAGCATTGCTTTTGGGCAAGGGGAGCTGCTGACATGCACCTCCCCTTGCTCAAAAGCAATCTGCTTTGCTTTTTGGAAGCAGGATGCTCTTGATTCCAGAAAGCAAAGCAGTGTTTGCTATCCTGCCCTGCAATGGCAAACAGCAATGTCCCGGGGGAGAGCACCCCAGGACATTGCAGAAGCCGGCCCAGGGGTGTGGCGGTCCCCAGGACCATCAAGGGCTCCAGGAGGGGGCCGCGCAGCTCCCCTCCCTTTGACTAAAAACCCCAGGGAGGTGGTGGTCCCTGAGGCTTGGGGGGCCCATGAGGCCCCCCTCATTAATTAGTAAAGCCCCGGGTAGGTGGTGGTACCCGGGGCTTGGGTGGCACACAAGGCCCCCCACCTAATTATTAAAGCCCCGGGGAGGTGGCAGTCCCCGGGGCTGCGGGGGCCCTGCATGCCACCCGCATGTAATAAACATGGCCGGGGAAGGTGGCGGTCCCTGGGGCTGCCCCGCGGACCCCCACCCTATATTTCTTGATTGCCCCTGGGACCTGGCCAAACCGAGGGCTGATTAAAATGAAGCACGGAAGTCCACACTTCGTTTTGGAAAAGAAAGAAATTCGTCCGGATTCGCGCACCCAGCGCGAATGTGGCCAAAAATATTCTTGTATTTTAATCTTTTTTTACCTTTTTCTGAGTCACAAGATGGCTGCCAACACTGCCTGGTTTGGAGTGTTAGCAGGCAATTAGAATGAAGCACATGATCAGGAGGGTTTGCGAATCCTCCTCGGTGCTCAGATATCGATATTTGTTATTTTTAAATTTCTCAGGAACAACTGAACGGAGTTACACCATTTAATGCAAATAGTGCACTCTGGACCAAGAGCCACCTCTCTGAATAATTTGGTGTACTTCTGTTCAGCAGTTCGGGCTGTAGCCATGACAAAAGTTCCTATGGAAATTAACATTGAAAAACGCGTTTTTAGACCCCCCTTTTTTCTTGGCCCCCGCTTGACGAATCACCCTGAAACTGTCAAGACAGGAGTTGACCGGAGTGGGCCATTAGTTTTGAAAATTTCACGAAGATTTGTCAAACGGCACCAGAGATATTGGCAAATCAAAAAACGCTTTTCCTATGGAAAATAGGTCCTAACTATTACTATCTACTGGCGACAGCCAGTAGGTAATATATATATATGTGGTGTAGTGTGGGTGCCCATTTTTCACATTGGGGACGGAGGAAGAGGCCAGAAGGCCTCAGCAGTCCTGGCCGGCTCCCTGCCTCCTGCGATAGCTGGCAATGCTTTTTACACACAGGGAGCTGCTGACATACAGCTCCCTTTGCGTAAAAAGCAGTGTGCTCCGCTTTGAGCAAGCGAGAGCAAAATGCTCTTGCTTGCTCAAAGTGGGGCACTTGTTTGCTATGGCATGGTGGGGCGGTGTTCCCACTATGCCATAGCAAACTGCAATGTCCCTGGGTGGGATCCCTGGGACATTGCTGGAGCTAGACCTGGGGGGGTGGCAGTCCCCAGAGCCATGCAGGGCTTGGGGGGGGCGTGTGGCCCCCTTCCTTCCTAGACTAGGGCCTGCCATGGGGAGGTGGTGGTCCCGGGGGCTGAGAACGACCTGGGAGGGGGGCCTCATGGCCCCCTCCCATTTCTTGAAAACACATGTGATTCCTCTAAAATCGCAATTTTGCACCTGAGTTTACCACCAACTCAAAGCAGGTGGTAACCAGGTGCAACTTATTTAAACAGGCCCACAATGCAACAGGGACTTCCACAATGGCAGCGCTGTAAGTGATAGCCAGGAGGATGCGGATTCAAGCAGCAGCACAGATAAAGATGTGACAGGAACGGGTCTTCAGAGTGCGCATCACTCTGTTCCAGCAGACAGAGGAAGAGATACATGAGAAGTATAGGCTGGACTCAGCTAGAATACTGCACTTGATTGCTGAGCTAAAACCTATGCTTAAACACCCAACCCGCAAGACCCAAACCATTCCACCACATGAGCAGGTCCTGTGTTCACTGCACTTACTAGCATCAGAGAGCTTCCAGGGGGTGATAGTGACATCAGGAGGGGTCTCCCAGGGTTGCCTGTTGCACTTCTTCCATGCATTCCTGGATGCAATGATACAGAGGCTGCATCATCACATCACATTCCCCGCCACACAACAGGCATTGCAGCAGACCAAACTAGACTTCTACCGGATTGTCCAATTTCCCCATGTCATTGGTTGCATAGATAGTTCCCATGTAGCCCTCTCAACCCATTCAAACAATGAGTGCGTATTCAGAAATCGCAAATCACTCCATTCACTCAACATACAGGTCATCTGCAACGCTAAATATATCATAACTGATATAGTGTCAAAATACCCTGGCAGTACACACAAGTCCTTCATTTTCAGATACAGTGGGATATACACACATCTCAATGGGGGCGAATTTGGCAAGGGATATCTGACAGGTAAATGCATGTCAAGCACACTTACATACAGTTAAGGGCTGAAGCGAGAGGACAGTGACTAACCGTATCTCTTTCATCCTGTAGGTGACGGTGCATATGCAGTCCGCAAATTCATCCCAACACCATACCTCAATCCGGCTACTCTGAGAGAGCAAAGATACAGTTGCGCACACAAGTCAACGAGCTGTGTAATTGAGCGGATATTTGGCATACTAAAGAGCAGGTTTGGCTGCCTGCATAAAAGTGGAGGAGCACTACAATACAGCCCAGAGACCTGCTGCAAGATTGTGGCTACTTGTGCCATGCTGCACAACATTGCGACTAGAAAAGGCATGCCAGTGGAAGTCACAGATACTGAATCAGATGAGGATGAGGTACCAGGTACACGTTGCAGACCAGAGGGTGGTGTAGGGGCAGCTGCGGGCCGACAGAGATGTGATGAGATTACACACAACTATATCTATGTGAGTAATGATGACACAATGCAAGAAATGAATTGGGCATAACTGTGTTTTATTGTACCTTCAGCTTCAGGTAAATAGCAGTCACACAACCTACAAACACACTTTGTGTAGCACATTCTGTTGCACATATCATGTACACAGTACATGTGTAATGGGTAAACAAAGTCCATAGGCCATGGGTTACTTCACCCATTAGCATTCTGCGTTGGAGACAGTCTATTTCTTGCGTGCACGTCCTGCAGTTGCACGCTCAGGGTGCTGACTGCTCTTCCTTGAGGCATCTGACGGTGTGCCCTGCCTTCCACTACGCCATCTGAGTTCTGCAATTGGTGGGGTGATGCTGCTTTGGCTGGAGAGCTCCTCACTGTCCCCTGAGCCCAGGAGACCTGTGCCACCTATGGTAGCTGTCTGCAGCTGGTCTACTGCATTTGTCACCTGCACCAACCCTTTGGCCACATGCTGTCTGCAGTGTGCCATTTCGACCTGCATGGTCACCGTGCGGTGTAACAGCACAGTAGTGGCAGTTGACAAGCGGTTGGCCGCCTTGCTAAATGTGTCCAGACGGGTGAGCAGACGTTGTTTTCCCCTGCGTCTGGATGCCTGGTCTCTTTTCATGGTGGCACAGATTTCTTTTATTGCTCCTGTCATTTCCCTGATGCTGTCCGCACAGGCCTTATTTACCTCATCAATTTTAACATTGAGCTCTCTGATGCCCTCCTTCATGTCAGTGAGGTTATGGTTCACAGACACCAGCTGCCTTTGTATGGACTTCATGCTTCTGGCTTGTAGGCGCTGGACCTTCACCATGGTACCTTCCAGACCATAAAATACTGCAGGATCCTCTACAGCATCTGTGCTGGTGTGTGCCCTTGGTCTGCGTCTCCTGCTAACTCTCACCCCTACGGTGCAAAGGGGGCTGATCATGGACCTGATGTGCATGCTGTTCCTGCTCTGGCTGTGCCTCATCCTCTATGGATTCTGGTTCTTTCGCCTACAGTGGGAGTGGAGGCACAATCTGACGGTGTCTCCGTGGGACAGATGTTGGCAGTGTCGTCTGCTCTGTGTCCTCTCCCCCTGCCTGGTCCTCTGTGTGTGCTGCCTCCTCAGCTTCAGTGTTGTCAGCCTGTGGTTCAGGTTCAACTGTAAATGAAAACACACTTTTCATTGTGTGTTCTGCTTCCCCTTGTTCACTGAATAAAGTTTTCTGCATTTAGGTTAACTAAGTATTGTCTTGCATTTTTGCCTTTACTAATTTGTTTCAACTGCTTATACATTGCTGTGTGTCATTGCTCCACTGTATTATGTGTGTCACTAGATCTCCCATGATGCATTGCTGGTTGGGCTGGAAAATGTGGAATGGAGTTGCATTGTTACTTTGTAGTTGGGGCATTCCTTAGTGTGTGATTAAGTTGGTAATGTGTCAGGGCTGATCTTACCTTGTCTGGTGTTGGGCGTGTCAGGGCTGTCAATGTCAGCCACCCTGCTGATGCTTTCAGGCTGTAGGGTGACTCCACCAACTCCTCAAGTGGCGTGGATTCAGTCTCGGTGGATGTCCCCCCGCCAGTCTTCTTTGCCTCCTCAAGCTTGGCTGCAACCTTGTCCTTCGACCTGAAGTGCATGTCATACCAGCGCTTGCATAGGTCAGCAATGGTGCGCTGGTTTACACCGATGACATTCACTTTTGTCTGTCCAGTCATATTTTCCTTTTCTGTGATTCAGGGACATGAAGGGATTTTTTCCCAAACAGGAACTCATGGCTATGTACCATCTCTTCAATGAGTACCTCATGCTCCTTCTCACTGAATTTGTGCTTCCTTTTACTCCCAGATTCCTCCTTATCCTTCTCCTGTGGATCCATTTGGTTTTGGTGGTGTTACAGTCCGCAGTGGGTTGCTTCTCCTCCCAGCCTCTGACACAGCCTCAGGCAATCAGGAACAGCATGGTCAGTCACACTTCCTGGGTGTGATGTCATCAAGCTGCACCTGAATAGCAGGTTCGCTAAATTTACGATTTCTTAATTGCGAATTTGCAAATAAGGAATCGCTATTATAGAGTTCGCAAATAAATTCTGCAAATTTTAGGGAATCGCAAAATTATTGCAAACTTTTAATGGGATCGTGTTTTGCGATTCTCAAAATGCGATTCGCTAAAATCGCTATTTGAGAATCGCAATAGTCTTTTTTGATACATATGCCCCCTAGTTTCCATAAGAAAAGCATTTTTTGACTTGCCTATAACTTTGAGGTCGTTTGACCAAATTTAAAAAACAAAGTGTCAAAGTAGGTTCTGTGTGTCATGAAAAGTTTGGGGGTGATCTGTGCAGTGGGGACCGAGAAATAGGGGTGCAAAATAATGGCACATTTGAAATGCTAATTCTCGTAGGAACGCGTTGCTGAACCTACTGCCTGAACAGCTGGATGGAATTACATCAAATTTGGCAGAAAGGTAGATGTTGTTACGCAAATTGTGCTTTTTAGGTCTCGCCTAGCTATTGTGTTTACGCAATTGCTATGCGAGACTCTAGTAAGGGGCATTTCAAAGTGCTCCCAAAAGTGGATTGCATGGACGCGCACAATCACGTGCATCGTGCCGCCATGCAATCCGTTTGGGGAAGCGCTTCAGCCCACTGGTGCCCTCGGCATCATACTTCAAAGAGTCTGCTCCCCAACCTGGAATGCGCTCCCCCGCCCCCGCCAAGCGCACGCGCTTGCTTTCACTTTCGCGCAGCGGGCGCGCGCTCGCGTCTGGACCAATTTGTCTTGTATTTCATTCTAGCATCTCCGCAGAGGTCTCCGTGGCGCCTTTCAGCTAAGCACATTTAATTTCTGCGTGCGTCTGCCGCCGAGGATCAGATCTGATTGCATTGTGATTAATAAACATATTGTTCCCAGGCATTTAAAAAACACATATTCAAATGCATTACAGAGGTTTGAACACTGCACGTACTTTCCGGTCGATAATAAGACGCTGTGTAGAGGAGAACACTGTCAATGTTTGTGTCCATACATTTTTCTGAGCATGTTCAACAATTAGTCGAAACGTCTTTCTGATAATTTCTGATAATTAGCCTCAGTGGTTAATAGCAGCTGTTCCGGGTGATAAGTTTTTCCAAGACCACTTGAAAGCTTTTGGCGCAAAGGCAAAACAGGAACAAAAAAAAATACCTTCCCGGATGAAAATATCAGTCTTTTGTAAAACGTGGGGTAGATTTTCCTCTTCCATGACTCCCTTGTTTCTCTGGTGCTTCGTTCGGATTGGGGTTGGCTACACAAACCCTCTGTCAACATATCGGCTTATGTTCACAAATCATACATGTGTGCCCGTCAGACGGGAAGCAAGCTGTGGACAGTGCCAGGAAATTGTGCCGATGCGCCCAACTGTAGAAACCGCCCAGGAAAGGAGCGAGGCAGACTTTCTGTTCGCCTCCCGTGGCATGCAGGGCGCTGCCAGTGAAGCTTCCGGGACGCGTATATTTATTTTTACCAATATGTGACTGTCCGCCATTTGCTGCTGGAGACTGGCTGATGTAGAATCTCGTAAAGATACCTAAATGTGGTTGTTTTCTTTTGGCAGGGTGGTAGTGTAAGTGCTTTGAGGCTCACCTCTGGTAGAGGCTTTGGGCTTTTGCTCTGAGCCCGCATGCCACATCAAGTAAGGAAGCAAGCGGTGACTGCGCCTCATATAAAGCAATCACACCATCGAGACATTCCTACAAAGCCTACATTTAACCATCACTTCCTGGAAGCCACCTATCAATCACCCTGTTCGCTCCTCTTAGTGCTTCCCTGCTTCTTCTGAACCCCGCTGTGCAGCCCGTCAGCGGGGCTGCAGGCCCCTCCTCAGGAAGTGATGCATCAAGAGAGACTGAAGGATCTGGCGGTAATTGGTGACATCTGGGCATCATTTCCTGACAGCACATGGCACCATTGAGAAATATAGACCCGTTCTGTAGTTAGCTGCGGGTCCCCGAATTTGTGTTTTGCATCTGGCTGTCAAGGGGCACGCAATAGGACGAGGTAGTGCAGCAACAGCACCGGATTATTAGGGAAATACATTAAATGGGGTTCGGTGATCTATTGGGTGCCAGAGCTAGGACATTCCATAACACACCTGATGGTGAATTAGCTGTCACGCTACTTTGCCCATATTTACTCTCTGAAAAATCTGTTTTTGGTTCGTGTTCCCATTAGAATAACAGTGCACAGAAGCAGTGAGATCTGAATCTGAAAATGTAAAGAAAATTGTACTCCTCTGTTGATGTTTATAACATCCCCGTAAGTTTCCTGCTCATTTTTACGTATTAAATCTACCAATATAAATTGAAATTAAAGGAGACACTGTCTATACCACGGAGGGTATATATGAAGGGGATTGGTTCTGTCTTCTCATGTTCCTCCAATTTTCTGCCAGCGCACCACATCCCAAACAAAGGGCCATGCATCACAGCTCCACACACAACCATACACTGATGGGCCTCATCCTATAAACCTGTGTGAAGCGCAACATGTTAAATAATAACCAGGCACACAGTTTTTTAAAACATAAAGAAAGGAAGTCATTAGGGCGTCCTGTCTGCTTAATTTTAGGAACGACCTAAACTTTTAAAGACATCTTGCAGCAAACCTGTAAAAATACAATGTGTAAAAATACGACAAATTCTCCTCAAAATAATTTTATTTTAAATTTCATTTACATACAGAACCGTCTCACCTTAGTACATAAGATGTCAGTGCATTAAGTATTTTTTATAAAGCGATAGTTTTCAAACATGCATTTAGAGACATTCTTGCCCCCCCACCGACAACAATGCCAATAGTGAGACGTCAGTTGTTATGTGCACCCTTTGCATACATTCCAGCAGACCAGATTCAGGTAGGAGAATCGCAATATTTGAAGCCCACAATGGCTTTACTTTGGGGGTCTCCTGCTAAAATCTCCTACTCTTCAGTGTATGTCAATGGGGAAAATCAGCCCCTCACTCCCCCCCGGATTTGTTTTTCAAAATCGCCCTCTTACTACATTCAACATGTTGCCATGTATGCCTTTGGGTGGCCTGGGTTGCTCTTGTACTTGAGCCACATTATGGTTTATGAAATTAAACACAGGAGGAGGTTTTGTACAGTGCAGTCATTTATTTTGAGGTTTATATGTGATAATGAAGAACAAGCATTGGCATAGCCAATAGGTCTCGCCTTTGGAACCTTATAAGTATTTAGTTATGCAGTACAATATCCTTGGTGCAACAACATCAACTGTTGCATGGCTAAAAACTTATAAGGTCCCAAATGCGAGACCTATTGGCTATGCCAATGCTTGTTATTATTTGGTGAAAATCTGTTCAGTAGTTACTGTGAATCTAAACCCATAAATTATAGTGATATCTCTGACTGTGGATATTTCGCTACGATTTTGAGGTAAATCGTGAATGCACACGCCAGCAGGAATGCTCGATTGGATAGACGCAACCTGAACAGAAAGTTGCAGCTACCATTTTATCGATCTGGAACAGCTACAGAGGCTGAAAATCTCTGTGAAAGCTAACATAAGGGATCACGGTGGCGGTACTCTGACCCCATGTTTAAGAAATGGGGGTGTTAGTGACACAAGTTATGTGTCCAAAATAGATTTTTTAATCATGCACTATAGTTGCGAAAACGATGCAGTCGCCAGGGCGACCCCCATGTACTATCGTGGGGATGTCCCGAATATTGGTGAAAATATAAAAAAATATATATTTGTACTCACTCACCGGTCACTGTCACAGACTCATGAACGCACTCACAAACTCACTCAGGCACTTATATACCCATTCACATACCCACTCACACACGTACACATCCAGTCACATACCCACTCAGATACTCATGCACCCATTCACACACCCATTCAGGTACTCTTGCACTCACTTACAGACTCACTCGGAGAGTGACACACCGAGGTACAGACCCACTCAGAGACTCATGCACCTAATTACACACCCACTCATAGACTTATGCACACAGTCTCATACCCACTTAGAGACTCTTACACCCACTCACAGACCCACCTGGGCACTCATGCACCCATTCACAGACCCACTCAGAAACTCACACACTCACTTCTAGACCCACTTACACACTCACATATGTACTCACAGACCCTCTGAGACACTCACCCACCCACTGACAGACCCACTGAGACACTCTTACACCCACTCACAGACCCACTCAGATACTCATAAACCTGCTCACACACCCACACATTCCCTCACACACTCTGTTACAGATCTTCTCAGAGACTTATGTACTCAGTCACTCAGTCATACACTAGTGGCTCACACACCCACTCACAGACTCACTCAGATATGCACACACCCATTCACTCACCCACTCAATGACTCATGCATCTACTCACCCAGACACTCACCCTCCCAGTCACAGACCCAGTCAGACACTTATGCATACACCCATTCACTCACCCACTCAGAGATGTGTGGACTTATGTTCTCACTGACTGACCCATTGAGAAACTCATACACCCACTCACAGACCCACTCAAGCACTCACACACCCATACAGTCTCTCACACACCCACTCAGAGACTTATGCACCCAGTCACTCATACACTCAGAGACTCATGCTCCCACTCACAGTCCCAATCAGAGACCCACACACACACACACATAGATCCACTCAGACACTCATGCTCCCAGTTATCGACCCACTGAGAGATTGATGTACTCACTCACAGACCCACTCAGACACTCATGTACCCACTCACTCACCCACTCACCCACTCAGACACACACTAAGACATTCATGTATCGGTTCTCAGATCGTCATTTACCTACTTACAAATGCACAAATGCACTCATGCACCAACTCACAGATCGACTGAGAGACTCATGCAACCAATCACAGACCCATTGAGACACTGATGCACCCACTCATAGATGCACTGAGACAGTCACACAGTTAGTTACAGAACCATTGACAGACTGATGCACTATCTAACAGATACACTCAAATGCTTATACAGTGAATGAGAGACTTACTGATGCAGTGATGTATGCATTCACAGATTGCACTGAAAGAGTGTATTATAGAGATTTTAAGGGAGTTGTGCATTCCATTACAGAGTCATTTAGAAAGTAATGTGTTTAGTGTGTTGGTTATAATCCATTTTGCAGTTATAAGTTTTAAATGTGATGGTGGCTTGAGTTCACTTAAAAAACCAAAGGTTACAGGGAGGTTATAGTTAGGAATTAGAATTAAAAAAACTTAAAAACTCATTGAAAAAAACAAAGGTTACAAGGATGTTATAGTTAGGCTGACGTTTTACCCATACCAAACTAGAGAAATTCAGCTGTTATAGTTACCTGGGCTAACTATAACTCACACAGGGGCAGTGCTTATGACCTCACATACTAAATCACTCATGATATGATCAGTGACATCACTCATGACATCTCAAATGACCTCACTGGTGACATCATTGATGACATCATCCAGTGACTGTGAGTGTTTTTTAAAAGTTACTGAGTGTTAAAATACTAAGGTAACTCGCTGTGAAAGAGCTTGTATGGGTAAGTGAGTGGATGTGTAAGTGGTGTATAGACGAGTGACTGGGTATATAAGAGACTGTATACATGAGATACTGGATGTGTGAGCTTTTGTATAGGTAAGCGAGTGGGTGTGTCTGTGCATGTATGAGTAAGTGACTGGCTGTGTGGGTATCTGTATAGTTGACTGCACTGGTGTATCAGTGGTTGTAAATTGTGACTCAGAGGGTGCATGAGTGGCTGAAAGGGTGTTTGAGCAGCTACATAAGTGTCTGCATGGGCAAGTGACAGGGTACATGAGTAGCTGGCTCAGTGTATCAATGGGTGTGTAAGTGGGTGTATGGGTGAGTGAGTGGCTGCATGTGCGAGCAACTGGGTGTTTGATTGGTTGTATAGATGAGTAAGTGAGTGAGAGAGAGGTTGTATAGGAAAGGATGTGGTTCTCTCAGTCACTGTATAGGTAAGTGAGTATATGTATTAGTATATGTATAAGTAACTCAGTGGCTGTGTGAATAATTATATGGGTGAGTTAGTGGCTGTGTGAATGACCGTATGGGTGAGTGAGTAGGTGTGTCAGTAGGTATATGGTTAATTTATTTACTGTGGAAAGAACAATGAGAGAGCTAGGGAGGCAGGGGTGCGTCCATATCCCCTGTAGTATATATAAGTTTTATCAAAACTGGACGAACCCAATGGTGTTGGTACGATCACTGACAAGCAGTGCTTGGGAACCCACTAGGTGAGTAAAAGGCCACGCATTCCCCAAATCAAGTTTTATAAGCGATATATTGACGATATCCTTCTGATTTGGGAGGGATCACAAGAATCTCTGGCCTCTTTCTGCGAATGGATTAACACGTGTGACCCTAATCTTAAGTTCACACACAGCGCAGACAGGCACCAGACTACCTTCCTTGACTTGGATATAAAAGCAGCCTCGGGAGGCCTTATGAGCAAGACTCACTTTAAACCAACGGCCCGCAATTCCCTACTGCACTTTACCAGTTTCCATCCCCGAGCCCTCCGTGAAAATCTCCCGTATGGCCAATTCCTCCGCCTCCGCAGGAATTGCAGTGACATCAAGGATTACAAGACACAGGCCACTGATCTCTGCCAGAAGCTGCACCAACGAGGCTACCCACAAAAAATAACCAAGGCAGCCAACAAAAGGGCCAGGAATCAAAATCGCGATGGCCTTTTGGACAACTACATAAAGGAACCAACCAATCCGCCACTGACATGCGTGACTACCTATAATACAGTGACGCATAAGGTTGCCCAAATTATCAAAAGGAACTGAAAAATACTCAACACGGGCAAACTCAATTGGGAACCTCCCCTCTTATCTAACAAAAGAGCCCGCACCATTAAATACACTGTTGTATCCACAAGACCGCCACACCTTCCCAGACCCATCAACACGGTCCTCAACGCCTGGGGTCTTCCTAACATCAAAGGACATTTTCCTTGTGGCAACTGCAGTGTCTGCCACATCACTGAAACGACCAAATGCCTGAATCTTGAACCCGGTAAAACATGGGAACTTCGTAAACACACGAACTGCAACACTGAAAATGTGGTGTACCGCATAACGTGCCCATGCAACCTCATCTATATTGGCATGACCACCCGCAAGGTGAAAACCAGAATTTGCAAACATCGCAGCACAATACGCTGCAAGAAAAACATTACGAAAATGACGAACCATTTTTTAGAGAAAGGCCATACCACCAACGACATGAGATGGGTCGTTCTAGAGGCCCTAGATAACAACCTACCCAACATTCAAAGCCGCCTTTTGGAACAGGAACAAAGATGGATTTATCGCCTTTCTAGCCATACCATTGGGCTAAACGACAATATTCCCTGGAACAGTCTGAGGAGACCCTAATTGCGTGTCCGCTTTCTCTGGCCTGACCCACAGTGTCAAAAGCACGTGTATTCCTGCCTGACACCATTCATAACATCATATTCTCCAAAGTGGCTTTTTCGCTCATAGGTATCACAGATATTGCCTAAATGCCAGCCTGCTGCCAACACCTTCGTCTCAGCACCCTAACCAGCTCCCCGTGAGCTCCGTCACTTTTTTTACCTAGCATTCCCGGTCCTCCTGCGCACGCGCGCCTGAGCAGCATTATGCACGCATGCGTGCCTCAGTCACCTCCATCACGCATTTGCGTGTAACCAGCATTTCTTCCCGGCACATGCGCAGACTGCTCTGCCCCACCCACGATCACTGGTCCTTCAGCACGTACCCAATGACCCCAGTCTCCTTATATACTCCCACAATCTTGGACTCCATACCATCCAGGATCCGGGAGACCACAGTAGGTGCTAAGCGGGTGCTGCTTCCTGACCAAGTAAGGTGACGCGCGCTTCTTATTGCTGGATTTGCCGGGCCATCCACTTCCCAGTGCTTATGCCTGACATTATTTCGTCTTTTCACAGAATCTGTGTTCCGAGGAGCGCACTCCTCCCTTTCCTGATCAGCGATCAAAATCAGCCTTAGTGTAATTCTTCTCATTCCTTATTTTCTTTTATAGCGCGCCACCCAGGGGATACCTCCCCGCCATTGTACCCAGCACTCAGTTAGGTACACGCACAGCCATCCGGCATGCTAATCGCACTAGCGTTCACTTCTTGCGACCCAGCCCGACCATTCCAGTCAGTGGCTACACGGTATCACCGCTATGAGTTGCCTGCTACACCAACCAGGCACCCCACGAAGGCAGCCCACACGCTCTCTGCTGGCCTCACCGATAGTTCACACAGGGCGTATCACGCCCGTTCTATCACTTGACATCGATCAGCACCAGACATTAGCCGCATGTCACAGAGTGTGTGTTGCCACAGGTACGACCGTTTGCAAGCATTGATCTTCTCACAGTCAGTAAAAGATTGCATTTTATAATTGTTGCGATTCTTAGCACCATTTGCTATATGTGTCTGTGTGTTGTGTTCTTCTTTCCCACAGGTCTTTTTTCGCTGCGGTGTCTGCCACTGAGCTGACACCGTTTCCACACACCTTAGAGAGTGTGTAGGTAAATTACCTTTTTAATTTTTTCACTATTCACGTGGCTCTACTTTGCCACTCACTGCACTTCCTGGTCCTGAAGAAAGCCCCGCACACCCTGAGGTGGGCTGAAACATGTAGACCAACCACATAGTCAACTATTAGAAATTAAATTATTTCGTAGTTGCATCACATAATCTTAATTTTAATATATCCTGAGCCGCCACCAATAAATTTCCTTCGGCAAGGATTCTCAGAGGTATTTTTAAACTTTCACCACATCACACTTTTACACCACACCAGCTCCGCTGTAGTCAGGCGTTGCAGCACAACCGGGAGGCGCTCGGCCACCCGGTTGGGGCCCCTATGATGAAGCATGACACCAACCAGGTTGGTGTGTGAGGGGCCTTTTACTCACCTAGTGGGTTCCCAAGCACTGCTTGTCAGTGATCGTACCAACACCATTTGGTTCGTCCAGTTTTGATAAAACTTATATATACTACAGGGGATATGGACGCACCCCTGCCTCCCTAGCTCTCTCATTGTTCTCTCCATTTATTCGCAGCGCACAGCTGTGAGAGCCTCCTCTACTGACGACGCTCGCTTCCTAAACCTTCCCCCCCCCCCTTTTTTCACTATGGCTGAAAACCCAGGTTTAGGGTTCACATTGGACGACGTCAGCAGTATACTTGACAATCCCCCCCTACTGGCAGATCTCAATCTGGCATCATCCATTGCCCAAACAGCAGATTGGGAAAATCTCAATGAAAAAAAAAAAACGCAACAGAATACGAACAATACTCCACGGAGTTATTCTGACCGAATACCTACGGAACAACACCGCACCTAGGGGCCTAATTGTCACCAAAGCCCCGCGAATCTTCCTTGAAGATCCCACCTTTCGGAAAGATTGGGCACAGATAGCATGGAGATGTACCCGTGACTGGATGATTCTCATCATCCAAACATCCAAACGTCTCTCTGATGCCTTTCTCATCGAAATACAAGCTACAGAAACTCATTTCAAAGCTACACTTTCCTCATTTAAGAAAAGACTGGACGAAACAAACAAAGAAATCAACGAATACAAAGAAGGCCTTACACAAAGTAAGATTAACAAATTCCAGAAGGATCTCAAAAGATTCTCTTACGCCAAGACCTACCCCTATGCCGAAGCTGATTATCAACCACCTCACCGTGCTGACACAACAGGCACTTCATCAGACGATGATTCATCCGCAAGCAGTGGCTCTAGCAACAACAGCTACCGCAGACGCCAGCAAGGGAGAAATGGACAACCTGGATGGCAACCACCCTGGCCCCACGGACCCCAGGGACCCAATATGATATACCCACCTTTGTACCAACCTGTGCACCCCCAGTTCGGATACGGTTGGAACCCACCTTTTGGACCCCCACCGCCATACCTGAATCAAAATCATTCACAGTCTTTTTTAGGAAGAGGCCGACGAGGACGCGGAAGGAGACGCAGAGGGAACACAGTACACTGGCAAGACAATCCACAGCAAGGTGCCCCGACCAGGAGCCAAACCAGAGACCAACTACCAGGCCCGAGCACACGCTGAGTCTTGTCACTAATCTCTCCAACCATGTTCTTACATCCACAGAAGTCGCCATCCTAGAAAAAGGCCTTGGGTATGCTCCCACAACCAAATTGGATACATTTAAATTACATTGTGAACTGGCGGAATTCTTCCGCAAAATCAAACTCAAGGCTTTCTTTGAAAACGCCCCCACTACCACTGATCCAGAAGACCAGGGGGACACCACCCTCAGAGTCAAGTCCTCATTCATGCCTCCACCGTGCTCCATACCACCCGAGATCTTGGTATATGAGCAGACAGTGTATAAAGAAATAGAAGCACTTAAAGAACCCCACACGTTCCAAAACACCAGCAAAACAGAACGCATGGCCCTAATGTCTCTGAAAAACAACCCAGACATTGTCATCAAACCAGCGGATAAAGGGGGAGGCACGGTCATACTCAACAAGGATGACTACCATCATGAATGTGAGCGCCTACTAAATGACACCAAGAATTATGAGTTACTCACACACGACCCTACCCCCACTTTGGAAATTCGCATACAATCCATAGTGGACGATGCGGAACACTCTGGCCAAATATCAAAGAACGAGGCCAAATTCCTCACTACTACACAAGGCAAAATCCCATATTTTTACACGGTTCCAAAAATCCACAAGAACAAAACCCCCCCTCCTGGACGCCCCATCGTTTCGGGCATCGGATCCCTACTAGAACCTCTATCACGTTTCTGTGATCATTTCTTACAACCATTGGTTCAATCCACCAGCACATACCTTAAAGATACCAAGGACCTTCTAGGACTTCTAGCGGATATGCACTACGACCCTAACACCTCCTTTCTAGTGTCACTCGACGTAGAGAGCTTATACACAAGTCTCCCACAAGATGACACTTTGAAAGTATTGGAAGAGGCTCTAAAAGACTCTAACTGGCAATACAGAACCCCACCTTCCTTTGTACTGAAATGCGCTACCTTAGCGCTCAAAGAAAACTACTTTGAATACCAGGGCAAGCTCTACCTACAGAAGTATGGCACATCTATGGGGAGCGTTTTCGCCCCCAGCATAGCAGGCTTGTATGTATTTCACTTTGAGACCAAACACCTTCTCAATAACAGCATGCCACGCATTCCCCAAATCAAGTTTTATAAGCGATATATTGACGATATCCTTCTGATTTGGGAGGGATCACAAGAATCTCTGGCCTCTTTCTGCGAATGGATTAACACGTGTGACCCTAATCTTAAATTCACACACAGCGCAGACAGGCACCAGACTACCTTCCTTGACTTGGATATAAAAGCAGCCTCGGGAGGCCTTATGAGCAAGACTCACTTTAAACCAACGGCCCGCAATTCCCTACTGCACTTTACCAGTTTCCATCCCCGAGACCTCCGTGAAAATCTCCCATATGGCCAATTCCTCCGCCTCCGCAGGAATTGCAGTGACATCAAGGATTACAAGACACAGGCCACTGATCTCTGCCAGAAGCTGCACCAACGAGGCTACCCACAAAAAATAACCAAGGCAGCCAACAAAAGGGCCAGGAATCAAAATCGCGATGGCCTTTTGGACAACTACATAAAGGAACCAACCAATCCGCCACTGACATGCGTGACTACCTATAATACAGTGACGCATAAGGTTGCCCAAATTATCAAAAGGAACTGGAAAATACTCAACACGGGCAAACTCAATTGGGATCCTCCCCTCTTATCTAACAAAAGAGCCCGCACCATTAAAGACACTGTTGTATCCACAAGACCGCCACACCTTCCCAGACCCATCAACACGGTCCTCAACGCCTGGGGTCTTCCTAACATCAAAGGACATTTTCCTTGTGGCAATTGCAGTGTCTGCCACATCACTGAAACGACCAAATGCCTGAATCTTGAACCCGGTAAAACATGGGAACTTCGTAAACACACGAACTGCAACACTGAAAATGTGGTGTACCGAATAACGTGCCCATGCAACCTCACCTATATTGGCATGACCACCCGCAAGGTGAAAACCAGAATTTGCGAACATCGCAGCACAATACGCTGCAAGAAAAACATTACGAAAATGACGAACCATTTTTTAGAGAAAGGCCATACCACCAACAACATGAGATGGGTCGTTCTAGAGGCCCTAGATAACAACCTACCCAACATTCAGAGCCGCCTTTTGGAACAGGAACAAAGATGGATTTATCGCCTTTCTAGCCATACCATTGGGCTAAACGACAATATTCCCTGGAAGAGTCTGAGGAGACCCTAATTGCGTGTCCGCTTTCTCTGGCCTGACCCACAGTGTCAAAAGCACGTGTATTCCTGCCTGACACCATTCATACCATCATATTCTCCAAAGTGGCTTTTTCGCTCATAGGTATCACAGATATTGCCTAAATGCCAGCCTGCTGCCAACACCTTCGTCTCAGCACCCTAACCAGCTCCCCGTGAGCTCCGTCACTTTTTTTACCTAGCATTCCCGGTCCTCCTGCGCACGCGTGCCTGAGCAGCATTATGCACGCATGCGTGCCTCAGTCACCTCCATCACGCATTTGCGTGTAACCAGCATTTCTTCCCGGCACATGCGCAGACTGCTCTGCCCCACCCGCGATCACTGGTCCTTCAGCACGTACCCAATGGCCCCAGTCTCCTTATATACTCCCACAATCTTGGACTCCATACCATCCAGGATCCGGGAGACCACAGTAGGTGCTAAGCGGGTGCTGCTTCCTGACCAAGTAAGGTGACGCGCGCTTCTTATTGCTGGATTTGCCGGGCCATCCACTTCCCAGTGCTTATGCCTGACATTATTTCGTCTTTTCACAGAATCTGTGTTCCGAGGAGCGCACTCCTCCCTTTCCTGATCAGCGATCAAAATCAGCCATAGTGTAATTCTTCTCATTCCTTATTTTCTTTTATAGCGCGCCACCCAGGGGATACCTCCCCGCCATTGTACCCAGCACTCAGTTAGGTACATGCACAGCCATTCGGCATGCTAATCGCACTAGCGTTCACTTCTTGCGACCCAGCCCGACCATTCCAGTCAGTGGCTACACGGTATCACCGCTATAAGTTGCCTGCTACACCAACCAGGCACCCCACGAGGGCAGCCCACACGCTCTCTGCTGGCCTCACCGATAGTTCACACAGGGCGTATCACGCCCGTTCTATCACTTGACATCGATCAGCACCAGACATTAGCCGCATGTCACAGAGTGTGTGTTGCCACAGGTACGACCGTTTGCAAGCATTGATCTTCTCACAGTCAGTAAAAGATTGCATTTTATAATTGTTGCGATTCTTAGCACCATTTGCTATATGTGTCTGTGTGTTGTGTTCTTCTTTCCCACAGGTCTTTTTTCGCTGCGGTGTCTGCCACTGAGCTGATACCGTTTCCACACACCTTAGAGAGTGTGTAGGTAAATTACCTTTTTAATTTTTTCACTATTCACGTGGCTCTACTTTGCCACTCACTGCACTTCCTGGTCCTGAAGAAAGCCCCGCACACCCTGAGGTGGGCCGAAACATGTAGACCAACCACATAGTCAACTATTAGAAATTAAATTCTTTCGTAGTTGCATCACATAATCTTAATTTTAATATATCCTGAGCCGCCACCAATAAATTTCCTTCGGCAAGGATTCTCAGAGGTATTTTTAAACTTTCACCACATCACAC
Organism: Triturus cristatus; assembly: GCF_964204655.1. NCBI lineage: Eukaryota > Metazoa > Chordata > Amphibia > Caudata > Salamandridae > Triturus > Triturus cristatus. Next base: position 1,332,972,452 of record NC_140591.1, read on the forward strand.
TTTTACACCACACCAGCTCCGCTGTAGTCAGGCGTTGCAGCACAACCGGGAGGCGCTCGGCCACCCGGTTGGGGCCCCTATGATGAAGCATGACACCAACCAGGTTGGTGTGTGAGGGGCCTTTTACTCACCTAGTGGGTTCCCAAGCACTGCTTGTCAGTGATCGTACCAACACCATTGGGTTCGTCCAGTTTTGATAAAACCTCCTAATTTATTTACTGTGTCAGTAGCTGTATCAGTGTACGAGTGGGTGTGTAAGTGTGTTTATATCTCCATAACTGAATCTGTGACTGCCTGTATTGGTAAGTGAGTAGGTGCATGAGTGTCTGTATATGTGAGTTAGTGGTTCCATTAGTGGCTCTATGAGTGAGTTGATGTGTTGCTGGCTGTATGGATGAGTGAGTGTTTGTATGGTTTCTGTGAATGAGTTTGTTAGTGATTGTGGGGGAGTGGGTGTATGACATGTTTTATGGGGGTGTAAGTTGGCGTGCCAGTGTTTCTCTGTATAATGTCATCATTGATGTCATTTGAAATGTTATCAGTGATGTCACCAGTGATGTCACTGACCATGTAATGAGTGATATAATATGTGAGGTCATAAGCAGCGCTTTGCAGGGGGGTGAGTTATAGTTAGTTCAGCTAACTGTAACTGCTACATTTCTCTGGTTTTGTATGAGTGAAATGTCAGCCTAACTAACATCCCTGTAACCTTTGTTTTTTTTTCAGTGATATACACATGTATGCAAAAACAGAAGCAGAGAACTCTGGGTAGTTCTCAAGATTAGATGGAAAGCAGTTCCAGTATAGAGCATCCTCAACATCAGTGACACTCTTACATTTTCTCACCTCTAATGTCTGCTTTTCTATCAAACTCTTTAAACATAGGATTAGCACAGTGCCATCCACACCGAGATAGAAAGGGACAAAGTCTTTTGCCATTTCCATAACAAGGTCTTCAAGCATAGGATTAGCACACTGCTACCAATGCCAATCGGTAAAATGGCCAAAGCCTTTTACCACTTTAGGTACAGTATTACAGCTTTGGATTGGTAAAATACCACCCAAGCCAACCTGAAATGAATAAAAGCAACCCCTGACATGTGTTTCACTCTCATTAGAGCTCTTCAGAGAGGTCAAGCTTTGTCCAGACACAAGGGAGCACCCAGTATAAGTCAGAACAATACCCTTTTAGGCATAGAGTGATGCATACATTATGCAAAAAAAGAAGCAGAGAACTCTGGGTAGTTCTCAAGTTTAGGTGGAAAGCAGCTCCAGTATAAAGCACTTTCAACACCAGCAACACTCTAAATTTGCTCACCTCAAATGTCTGCTTTTCTATCAAAGTCTTGAAGCATAGGATTAGCACAGTGCCACCCTTGCCGAGATAGAAAGGGACAAAGTCTTTTGCTGTTTCCACAGCAAAGTCTGTAAGCATAGGATTAGCACAGTGCTATCCATGCCAAGGAATTGTGTCCCCCAGGGACAAGGGACAACACACCTTCGATAATAGGAGCATGGTACTAACCTGAGTAGAAGGCCATACAGGGCAATATAGAAGTAAGCGGGTAGAAATTCACAATATCGTCCATTGGTGGCCATAAGAGTGGATAGGGGACTTATAAATGTGAAACATAATGAAATTACATACACCTCAAGTGAGGGTTATAAAATCAAATGAGTTTAAGTAACAAGGTTGAAAAATAAATACATTTTAATACATTGAAAAAGGAATGAATTTTCTTGCTATAAGATGGCGCTGATTTTTGTTTACAACATGAAGTCTATCTTTAATGTTGTTAACATGACGGAATTAAGTTTGTTCACATAAAAAAGAGAGAAAAAATGGTGGCCGCCAGTATTGAAAAAGGCGCGTTGCCGAAAAGCGTCTGTTCTGAGTGCAAGAATAATCCAATAAAAGGATATTTCTTCTCCAGTGAGAGCTGGTCAAAGTTCTGTTCGGAGCCTGAACTATATATATATATCGCCTATCATCCATCTTATCACCTCACCGATCAAGTCAGTGCTCTTGTTTCACAGTGCTGGTTGGGGTTATCCATTGGCTGTTTGAATGCCAACAAGCTGCACAACTATTTTTTATGATACATGACAGTGTCAGTTCCCCATAATCCTCTTAATTTTGACAATTCTGGCCACTGATACTGAATCATGTATCATCACAATATATATATCGCACAAAGTCCTCCAACGAATAAAACACAGCACTCCATTCTGTGCTGTACAACTAGAGTTTATTGTCATCAGGTGAGAGGCACAGCTCAAGACTTTTGACCCTTTCAGGGGCCTTTTTCAAACTATCAGTGTAGTCCAACATGCAAAATGTCAAGTTTAAATATCAAATTCCATAACATGTAACTTAATTACTTCCATAGATTTAAAGAGCTATTACTTAATTCTCCATATTTTATGTGCTTATCAAGAGCGTGCTTTATTAGGACTCATAGGAGGTTTTCAAGAAACAAGTCTCCAAACACATCATATTGAGCTACATAGTAACTAGTACATAGTGGTATCCACAATAAAATAGTATTTCAATTGACATATCATTCGTCATTTGTCATGTCAACATCATGCCCCAATAGAATAACAAGTTCCGCCTTTCCTGAGGATCTACATAAATCAAAATAACACTATTAGGTAACACTAACCTTAACCCCTTCCACGCGGGGGTAATTCCCCCATGGCGCAGGGGGGCGGCGGCGGTGGCGCTGTCGTCGTGACGAGCCCAGCTCGTCATGAGGCACAGTTGAGCTGTGCTCATGACGAGCTGAGCTCGTCACGACCCCGCCCACTGATTGATTCTCCCGCACAGGTGGGAAATCAATCGTGCGTGGGCGGGCCGCGACGGTTAAGATGAGCCCAGCTTGTCATGAGCACAGCTCCACTGTGCCTCATGACGAGCTGGGCTCGTCATGAGCACCGAAGCGGTTAACCTCATTATTGTGTCAGGTTATTATTCAATATCTGAACCACAGTACATTATATCATGCCCATGCAAACATGTCATACAAATGACCTTTCGGTTTTCAACATTGAGCCTTCTTCTGTCTCACCTTTACCATAATTATTCTGTTTCTAAAATACTGTGTAGTTCTAGTTAGAGCTGTCTTTCGATCGGTAGTGCTCTAATGAGGGCAGGGCAACCAAGGGACCCCCCAGCCAATTAAATAGCTCTATTATTTGAAGCTGCGTGCCTGTGGGACATTCGCAAGAGCACTGCAAACCTAACCATCCAGATTTACTAATATTTTGAACCTTAGTATCTCATAAACTACTGAACGGATTTACAGGTAAAAACAAAAGCTACACTTTCTGGGTCATGATCTAGCTCTCTGTCAAATTTGGTGTAATTCTTTTTGAAAACTTGTTTCGGGACCCCCCACTTCTTCTTGGTCCCTGCTTCACAGATCACCCCAAAACCTTCTAGGTAGGAGGTGAGGTGGCATACGTTTTTTGGGGAGACATTTTCATGAAGATTTATCAAACTGCACCAAAGTTACTAGCAAACCTCAAAATGCATTTCCAATGGAAACACCGTATTAACTACAGCTACACAGTCGTGACCGTTTCGTGGATTTTATACATTGGGACCCAGGGACTGTAAGCTAAATGTGATTAGTGTACTTCAGCACCTATTGTGCAACCACTAAAGTGACATGGTAAGCACTGTTTTCAGGCCACTTCCTTCATGCCTGAATGTGCGGTTTTAAAACTGCATATTGAACCTGGAAAAACAAACCACTGACCAGGCCTAAGCTTTCCTTTTTAATAATTATAAGTTACCTCTAAGGTAAGCCTTAAATGCCCATAGGTCAGGGTGCATGGTATTTAAAAATCAGGACATGTTTATCTAAGTTCTTTATTTCCTGACAGTGAAAAATCTCAGAAGTAATTTTTCAATGTGGGAAGGCTAGCTCTCTCATTGCAAAGCACTGGGTTACATTACAACACCTTTTAATGCATAACTGCATTTAGGGAATAGCTACAACAGTGATTCAATTACTCAAATTATTAGTAATTGTCTTGGTCATGTCAGGCGGCTCTAGGGCTCTAAGGAATCCATGCCTCACTGGTGTGGCCCTATGTGGGAAAATACACAGTACCTTGGCTAGAATGAAGTTCTGGCTCCATTATCAACAACAAAATTTCCCTAAGTACTGTAACAGGCTACAAGCAGAATCACTTCTGATAGGGCCAGACTCTTGACTACCTAAATATTTCCAAGAATCCTCTCAGGTCGCCAGGATCTTTTTATCTGCTAAATAGTGTAGAGGGGAGGAAAAACAATTATCAACAAATAATCGCCAAAATTAGATTTCATTTGTAAAGGACCACTGACTCCGAATCTAAAATCTATAGGATTTTATTACAACCAAGATTGACTGAACATACAAACACCTTAATACAAGGTTTAGAAGATAAATGGGGACTAATACAAACGCAAGCCTACGTAGAATTCTTATCTGACTCAAAACAAAGAGAATCACTGACTCTAAAAGCATCAAGAAAGCAATGGTTAAGCCAATATCCACATTAGGAATCATCAGTCTAAAAAGGAAAGAAAACGTTAGTCTATCCCTACTCTATCTCTAAGGTGACATCCCTACTTAACATTCCTCTTCCCAGGCAAGAGAATTAAAGGTGTCAGAAGTGAAGACCTCCTAAGAAGTACATTCACTTAGTCAGAGCTCGTTCTAAGATGCTCCTTCTAGCTTCCCGTCTAAACCTCAACTGCTCAACCCACGGGGCACTGTCCCTTATACAAAACCCCAAAACGTAGAACACGCCCTTCGGCACACCTCTTCAGCGGGGTCTTCTTCCAGTACTTTTCCTACAAACTTGTATGGCGTCCAACGACGGTTAGCTTGACCTTGGGTCCCAGGCACCTTCTCCGCTGAAAGTATCATCTCCACAGTCCATCGTACTCCCCTGTTGGCTTCTCACAGCATCCTAACTCCTAACACAAACACCTAGTCTCACTAACGAGCTAAATGTCCTTGCACCTGCAACAGAAATATGGGAGCGAAAAATATTTCACGTCTCTAGGATTTTGCATCTCCCTGCAACCCAAAGCCTTTACCAAGGGAAATCATTTTCGGCCTACGAGGTTTAGCTAACATAAGAAAATGAACAGGCCTTTCTCTTTTACGTATATGCGATCAGGCCTTTACTCTGTTAAACACACTATTAAATCACACTCTAAGCATTAGTTCATTATTTTCATATACGTGAGCAAGCAACTTGCACGTGTAACTCTAACATGATACACGTTTTAACCTAATACATTGCATTACAGAAACTAATCATTATGCATTTATTAAATACATTCACAATAATCTGCAACATTGCTTTTCACAAACGCATTATTACATCTCTAATCACCTCTATGTTAAATTATTCTAATGATACATTTCTATGGCACTCTTAGCCTACATCGATTAATATGCGGGTGCTGACTAACGGTGAATATGATGCACCCCTACAAAGTTCAGAATAACATGACGCTCTATCACTTCTAATTTAAAACTGTTGCATATGCAACCGTCTCACGCTGTAATCTGTGCGCATTCATGTTGGGGCTGTTTCTCACATAAGCAGTCTTTTGTTTTATAATGAATGTGCCCGTTTTCTATGTGTTTTTCCACCAAAAAGCGATTTGACTAATGGGAACACATGTCCCAGCATCCTGAGAGTGGTGGTCATCTTGGGAGGGGCTCCAGTGTAACGAGAGCCCCACCCTAGCCTGCGTGCTTGGTATTGTCCAGTCTCTCAAGGAAGCGGCAGTGCAGGACATGTCTCCCGGCTATCGTGCAGCTTCATGGGTCTTTTCCCAGTGATGACGGGCTGCAGAGGAAGCTTCCTGCAGCGTTGCTTGGAGACGTTGGAACTCCCAGAGCGGTGACGGTTCGGTGGATGCCGGAGTTGTAAGGTGATTCCATGTATGATCTGTGTTAAGAGATTGGCCGAATCTCTATCGGTAAGAGTGCATCTGTGCTAGACATTTCAGTCACAGACTGTGTCATTTTTGGAACCTTAGCACAATCAAGAAAAACAACGCCTGATCGCTCAAGTTGAAAACCTGGTGTTAAACGTTATTGGCATGGCATGCAGGTCCCACAGTTGGAGCTGTTAGATACATATGTTTATGCGAGGAAGTGTTGGGAGACATATTATGCTACTGATCAACTGAACACTGCATCATAACTACGCACAAGAGGTATTCCAACATTACCTAAGAGAGCAAGCTGACGTCAGCAAAAATTATAACAGATGATACTCAGCTTTCTTACATAATCACTTGATGTAGGAATACCCAGTCTGAACTTAAAGAGTTGAATTGTGTTGTTGTACTGGGATGCAGGGTAGTCCAATGATTGCGTCCTTTTGTCTCAAGCATGTCTAGAAACATCTGCAGCACATTCACAGCTCTAAAGGCTTCGAGCAGATTGCAGGTATTTGGGCATAACAGGGTACTCGCGCGTGGGGAGATAATAGGCTAACAACAATCATAAATCTTTTATTGTTTTCATAAGGTTTCCCTCCCTGCAGTTCCTTCCCCAAACACCCTTCCCTCACCTGGCCACTCCAGAAGTCTGCACCAGAATGGCATTCAGACTTGGAGGGGCCTGGAGGGGCATGGAGGTGGACACTCTATAATTTTTATTTTTATTTTATTTTACAGAGTTTTATATAGCGTGAACATGACCCGAATCGGGTATCAGAGCGCTTTCCATTGCACCAGTTGCATTACATGAGGACACATTCATTTTTGAAAGGCACGGGGAGATTAAGTGATTTGCCCAGAATCACTGGATGTTCAGCGTCATTGCTGAAACTCGAACCCAGTTCCCCAGATTCAAGGTCGACCGCCCTAGCCGTTGGGCCAACTCCTCTCATTGAGCAAGCTCAGAGGAATCAAAGAAGTGTCTTGACAGAATAACAAGCCCAAGAATATTTTCCACCCCAGCTTGATTGATTTCAGAATGCCCACCTTTGATGATGTCATGAAAGTCTTGCTTTAGGAGCAGCAGGAAGTAGCAGAATCTAAATCCACCACAGCAGCCCTGACAGACAATGTTTCCCAACTTCAACACAGGGTGGAATCATGAGGTGTAGTGGATAGGAATGTGATTGATATTCCTTTAGAAAAATACCCTACCGTTGTCCATACACATACTATAGGACAGAGCACAACAGCAGGGAGGGCGTACTAACATGTAAGTTATGTTCCCACCACCAATACCCCTAGCCACCCTGGTGAGATTCATAGGAGCCCCAGGGAAAGTACAGATATTCCTGACCCAGACTGATTTACGTTTTACTTGTAGACCTGCATCTTTTACTGATGCATAATCCAGAATTGCCTTCTTGATATCCTATTTGGCAGGAGACGCTGCCTCGTGGGCATTTCCCTTGATTAGGAGTGCTAATCCAATTTTGTTTAATTGACAAAACGTTCGAGACCTAAGAAAGTTTTTGATAGAAAGGCAGCCATGCTCTCTTCCGACCGAGAGCTTTTAGAACTGAAACAAGGGATTTTGGACTTAATTACTTACTTAATTCAGTTTAACCATTTGGAGAAAAGGTCTGCGAGCCACGATCAAGGTATCAAAAATGAGCTAGAAAACATTTAAGCACAAATAGATCCGCAACCACAATCTTGTGCAGAACTCATCAATCTTACCCTCAGGTTTGACCACCGATTAGCGTATCAGAAAGGGGATTGGCCACGCAGCGAACGTCCAGGCCCAAGATTTGATCACCCCAGGAGAGTAAATAATAGCTCTCACAAAAATAATCAGAGTGAGCCTATGGAGATAAGTTCCACTTTAACCAAAGAAGAGAAAGCGCTCAGACGGAAGAATGGGCTATGCATTTATTGTGGGAAGACGGAACATTTAGTCAAAGAGTGCACCACAAAACCCAATGAAAAGTCATCTTCGACACCTGCTGTAAAAACTGTCACTACTTTTGAATCTCCAGAGGAAAACTAGGGAGCTCAAAGGACAACAAGGGAATCTTTTGGGCAAGTGAAGAATCCCTTCACTAAGTTTGCAAATAAGAGACCATATAGCACATTTTACACAAAAAATGGAGCTAAGACGTACACCAGAACAATGTCATTCCATAAAGGTCCTTTTAGATTCAGGAGCCACTGACAGTTTTGTAGATGAAACTTTAGCAAAAAATTTGAACCTACCTTGTATCAGTAAAAAGAATCTTGAAGTCGTGTAAACAGTGGATGGACATGTTTTGTCCTCAGGGCCGATTACCAGACAAACTACCGAAATGGCTTTAGAGTTCCAGCTGTCAGATTTTGGACATTCAGAATAAATGAATTCCAATATTATCAGTGCTCCTCAATATGGGTTTATGACATGCCTTGGCTCATGATGCACAATCCTAGCATAGACTGGTCTCATCAATCAATTACTACCTTATCTCCATGTTGCAAGGAACATTGTGTTACACCAAACATCTCGATCCTGATCATTCGGTTTTGGCGGCTGCAGAAAAAGAAGTATCTATTCCAATGCAATGCTCACGGTTCTGACAAGTCTTTAATGAACAGCAAGCAGAAGAACTGCCACCTCATCAGCAGTATGATTGCCAAAACGATTTAGTGCCGGGGGCGGTGATCCCCTCTACACATATATGCTCTATAAAAAAAGAGAACGTCCATCTTCAAGAAAACCTGGACAAATACTTAGCAAACGGATTTATCAGACCATCAAAGTCTCCTGCATCAGCTACTCTTTTTTATACCAAAGGCAAATGGCAAGCTCCACACCTGTACAGACTTTAGAGCACTAAATAAGCTCATCATCAAGAATAAATATCCATTCCCCTTGATTCCAGTGCACCTAGACTGGGTCAAATCAGTGGTCACTTACACTAATTTGGATTTAAACGGTGCATACCACCTGGTAAGAATGTGTCATTGTGATGAGTGGAAACCTACCTTCAAAACCTGCTATGGACTCTGAGTACATGGTCATGCAGTTTGGCCTATGTACTGTGCCAGCGGCTTTTCGATTCTTTCCCAATTATGGCTTCAGAGAATATCTAGACCGATTTGTCATAGTGTATATTGACGATATTGTAATTTATTCAGCTACTAAACAAGACCATGCAAATCATGTTATTACAATCCTTGCAGTGTTACAGAAACACTGTTTATACTGGAAGTTGAGTAAGTGTGATTTCCATGTAACTACATTTGGGTTTCTGGGAATGTAATATAATGTCTACAGGAGGTTTGCAAATGGCTAAATGCAAAATACAGGCAGTCACCCAGTGGCCAGCACCCAAGAACATCCAAGATGTCCAGTGTTTCCTCAGATTTGCCAACTTTTACAGACATTTTATAGACCACTTCTCACAAGTTGTAACACCTATAACTCATCTAATAGGAAAGGGAATGGCCTTTGAATGGACTTCTAATGTCCAAATGGCATTCGAAAAATTTAAATCTGCATTTACCTCAGCATCAATTTGTGTGCATCTAAACTCACTATCTCCTACATTTTCGAAGTGTATGCTTTGGAAAAGGTGATTGGAGTAATACTATATCATAGTCATGACACAACTGGACAGTTGCACCCAGTAGCCGACATGTCTAAAAAACTGATTCCGCGGACTGGAATTACACTATAGCCGAAAAAGACCTCTTGGCTATTTGTGAGGCTTTTAAAGAATAGAGGCACTATTTGCTAGGTGCAAAGCACACTGTCACGGTCTTCACTGATCACCAGAATTTACAGTTTATTGAAACTTGCTGGAGTGCTCATGCCTCGTCAGCTGAGATAGATGTTATTTTTTACAGAGTTTGATTTTGTCGTTACCTTCCACCCTGGTACAGAAAACTGAAAAGCTGAAGTATGACTCGACAGGACTGTGATGTCTTACCAGAAGTTGAATATCTGCAGTCCATCATAGATCCAACAAGGGTTTTTTATCTAATCGCTACAGAGGATTTACTAGATGCAATAAAACAATTTTTAAGGTACAAGATCGGCCAGGGTGGCTATAGCAAGCACCCAGATGAGGTATTATAAAAGGATTACCCATTTATGACTCTAAATTTGTCATTCCTATGGAGAACCTGCAGAACGTGATCCTTCAATAGAAGCATGAACATCCTTGTACGGTTCACCCAGGTATAAAAAGAACAAAGCATGCCATCCTGAGAAATATTTGGTGGCCTTCTGTGAGTCAAGAAGTCTGCAAGCAGAATATGGACTTAGAAAGTTGTGCAAGACCCAAGAGGGACAATGGAAAAGCAAAAGGGTTATTACTCCCACTACCTACAGCAACTACACCATTGGGGCATCTTTCTCTAGATTTTATCACTGATCTAGCTGAAGACCAGGGATATACCACCATCTTAGTATTTGTGAATATTTTTACCAATTTGGGCCATATCATAGCTTGTAAATAAATCCCCACCTCTGGCCAATTAGCACAACTGCTATTACAAAACATCGTTTGGTTGTATGGTATTCCCAAAAAGATTATCTCAGACCTTGGCACAAAGTTCATGGCTAAATTCTGAAATAACTGGTGCCAAGCATTGCAGATCACCACAGCAATATCAACATGTCACCATACACAGTTGGATGGCCAAACTGAATGACTAAATCAAACCCTAAGGAAATACCTCAGATGCTACGTTACAGTTGCAGATGATTCTTGGGTGAATATGCTCTGGTTGGAAGAAATAGAATATCATTTGGCACATCACTCATCAATTCAGATGTCACCCTTCTACTGCACGTCTGGGCTCCAACCAAACGACCTTCCCATGCAATGTTCTACGCATCAAGAAATAGATCAGGCTGTGAAAACTAGAGTTAATCACCTCCTAAAAACACACTCTGAAGTAATCAAACATCTGAAAAAAGCAAAACAAGTAGATAAGGCACCCACAGACAAGAATCTATGTCCGGTTCCACCCTATGTGGCAGGAGTCAAGGTCTGGCTATCAACCAAGAACATAGTTTTTCACAAAAAGAAAGCTTTTCATCCAAAGTTCATTGGCCCTTATGTGGCGGTTTGGCAAATCAGCCCTGTTGCCTTCCAATTAGACCTGCCTAAATAACTCAGATTACATCCTGTCTTTCATACATCACTTTAGAAGTCAGTGAACCAACTTGCAAGACCAAACCACTTCCACAATTGGTCCAAGGGCATGAAGAGTATGAAGTATATTGGGTTTTGGATTCTAAACCTCGTGGTAATAGTTTATGGTACCTCATTTCCTGGAAGGGCGATGGTCCTGAAAATTACTTTTGGGAGCCTGCCATAAAGATATATGCGCCATACCGTGTGGCTCAATTTTATGCTTTGTATCCTCACAAACAAGCTCCTATAGCCTGCCTGGGGGGGAGGGAGAACTGTCATGATCACATCTGGCGGCTCTAGGACTCTACGGAATCCATGCCTCACTGGTGTGGTCCTCTGCAGGAGGAAGTTCTGGCTCCATTGCCAACAACAGAGTTGCACTAAATATTGCAACATTCTATAAGCAGAAGTACGTTTACTTTAGAATTGTTGCCCATGCAGCCATCTTGCACTGTAACCTGAGCTCATTCATGTTCGGGCTGTTTCTCACATAACCAGTCTTCTGTTTTATAAATAATGGGCCAGTTTTCTATGTATTCCCCCACAGGCGATTTGACTAATGGGATCACCTGTCCCAGCATCCTGAGAATCGTGGCCATCTTGGAAGGGGCTCCAGTATAAAGAGAGCCCCGCCCTATACCATACACTTGCTATTCTCTAGTCTCTCCAGGAAGCGGTAGTGCGGGATGAGTCTCCCGGCTATCGTGCAGCTTCATGGCCTTTTCCCAGTGACGATGGGCTGCAGAGGAATCTCGCTGCAGCACTGCTTGGAGATGCTGGAACTCCTGGAGCAGATGATAAGACCGATGCTAAAGTTGTAAGGAAATTCAGTATTTAAACTGTTTTGAAAGATTGGCCGAATCTCCATCGGTAAGCGTGCATCTGCTCAAGACATTTCAGTCACACAGCGACTATAATTTATGGAACCTTAGCACAATCAAGAAAAACAGTGCATGATTGCACAAGTTAAAAACCTGTAGTTAAACTTTATTGGCATGCAAGGCAGGTCCCTCTGTTGGAGTTCTTAGATACATATGTTTATGCAGGGAAGTGTTGGCAGGCATATTATCCTACTGCTCAGCCGAACACTGTGTCATATCTACACACAAGAGGTATTCTAACATTACCTAAGAGAGCAAGCTGACCTAAGTAAAGACTATAACAGATACTCAACTCTCTTATGGAAACACCAAGGTGCCGATTCCGATCCGTTAAAAATATTCCCCGTACGAATCGTATCCGGATTTTTAGACGTACGAATCGTACAAGTCCCGTACAAACTGGCAAGTACGATTCGTATGTTAAAAAATCCATACGAATCGCATTGGGAAAATTCCCCGACACGTCCTCGGGTCGGAAAAAGTGTCCGGCACGTCCCCGGACATTTTTACGTACGAATCGGGAAAATGGAGTCCGAGCGCGCAAGTACGATCCGTCCCGTCCGTCCGAATGCACAACCGTATGGAAAAAACACCGTACGGAGCGAACTCCCATAGCAACCACGGAGACGTCCAAACGTGTGCCCGCATACGTGCCGAACACCCCCCCAGCCCACACCCCCAAGTACGCGCCATACCCCCAGCTCCCCCATGTACGCGCCATACCCCCACCCCCGTAGGCACGGAGCGTACCCCCACCCCGTAGGCACGGAGCGTACCCCCACCCCCCGTATGTACGGTGCATACCCCTCGTATGTACAGTGCGTACCCCCACCCCCGAATGTACGGTGCGTACCCCCACCCCCCGTATGTACGATGCATACCCCCAGCGCGTACATACAGGGGGTGGGGTACGCACTGTACATACGAGGGGGTGGGGGTATGCTCCGTACCTATGGGGGTGGGGGTACGGCACGGACATGGGGGGGTGCTGGGGTACGGTGCGGACATGGGGGGGCTGAGGGTATGGTGCGGACGTGTAGGGATGGGGGTACGGTGCGTACCGGGCCCCCTTTTCACCGTGCATCGTGGCGTACTTAGCTTTTCCGGCACTTTTTGGGTCCCGTAAAAATATTGCCGTGCGAAGTGCTGTTGGTACGAATCGTACTTGCTGGTCCGTAAAACGCTGCCTGACTCCGTGCGAATGTCGCGTACGCGGTGTCCCGGATCGGAATTGCGGGTATATTTTAGCCGGTCGGTGTTTTTTACGATTCGTACTGAAATGGTGTTTCCGTACGAATCGTACTTGCATGTTTGTAAGGTATTTTTCCCGGGTACGAGTCGGACAGAGAAAACGCTCCGTCCGACGATTCGTACCCGGTTTTTCCAGGATCGGAATCAGCCCCTTGATGTGTGAATACCCAAAATGCACTTAAAGAGCTGAATTATGGTATGTATTGTTGTGGAGTTAGGCTGTTTTACCTTATTCAGGATTGTTGTTGTACTGGGATGCAAGGTAGTCCAATGACTGTGTCCTTTTGTCTCAAGCATCTCTAGAAAATCCACAGCACATTCACAGCTCTGAAGGCTTCGAGCAGAATACAGGTGAATGGGCATAACAGGGTACTTCATACATGGGGAGTTAATAGGCTATTGACAACAATCACAAATCGTATTGTTTTCTTATAGGTCTCCCTCCCCACTGTTCCTTCCCCAAACATCTGTCCCTCACCTGGCCACTCCAATAGTCTGCGCCGTAACAGCATTCAGACTTGGAGGTGCCTGGATGTGGACACTCTATAAGCATCAAGCAAGCTCCAAAGAATCAGGGAGGTATCTTGACAATAATTTAAAAGGCTACCCAATGACTGGTTAGATTTTAAACTACTGTTTTGGAAATGCCACTTTTAAAAATTGCCATTTTCCTGCCTAAAGCCTCTAGTAGCCCTTTTAGAGTCAATGCCCAACTGCCACGTGGCAGCCTGCTGGTCCCCTGCAAGGAACTGTGAATGCTACAAGGAAAGGGAACAAAAGGGCCTTAGCTGAGAGGAGGTGTCATCTCCTCCTGACAGGATGGTCTGGGGGTGTGCCAACCAAATGCACAAGATTCAAAGTGGCATCCTCTGTCACAGGAAGTTGTAACTCACTCCTAGGCCTGTCAGTACTGCTGTCCAAGTATCCAGAGTGGCACCAATCCCAGTGATGGGGAAACCTGTTACAGAACTTGTTTGCAGGGGGGTGGTTCTTATTTCCTCAGGGGTATGAACAGAGCTCTTCCCAGGGGAAGACAAGTTCTGCTTTGTTGGAATTTGGCAGAACAGTACACCGTGGGATTGCTTAGGGCCAACCCCGAGAAATTGATGTCAAGTTTCCCTACCTCTATGCTGGTGCCATGCATAAATATGGCATCCCTGAGTACCTTCTTCAGAACACTTCTAGACCTGTGAAAGACAGAAGAAGGATTGCACCTGCTGTTGAACCTGTGGAGAGAAACCACAAGTGCTCCCCACTTGTACCCAAAGAAGTAGAGTGGACTCCGAGGGCTAGTTGGCCAGTCTCCTGTTTAGCTCCAGAAACACAAAAAGTGCACAAAGCCCAAATCTCAGTTGAGTTTTAACTGGATTTGCTCTGAAACCTTGTGGTGGCTTCTGGAAGATTGAGTCCTAACCCCAAGTGATCCTTAAAGGGTTCTGGACCCTTTGCTGGTATTAGAGTGTACTCTTTCCAAAATCCTAAAGATGGACACTTAGAAACTTTTTCCAAAATATTCTCCAAAAGAACCATAGGCTAACACTTGATTGCCGCTGAGCCACAGCTGCTAAAACTGAACTACCAGTCAGACTGGTTTTCCCCACTGAAAGGATCCTGAAATTGAGAAAAGTTTCTAAGTCTAAATATAGAGAATTTCACTGGGACCAATGCCGAGCAGTACTACTACAATGAGGACACCTTCCCAGACCACCACTTCACCCACTCAGAGTTTTCTCGCAGTCAACGCCGAGAGCCTCAAACACCCCACCGAAGCTGAGGTTCTCACCGAGTTGCTGCACTTCAGGCAGCTGCCGTCGACTAGGCCCTCTTCCAATCCAGCAGGCACCCCAAACCTTCAACGACCTCGCTGACAAGAAATTTTCACCAGAAAAACGACTATGTTAGAAGTTTACTTTCCACAGAGGCAAACCTGGTTCCTGTATCTGACCTGCCCTCCATTGCAATCTCCTCAATGTTTTACTTTGACCCAGTCCAGTGTAAGCAGATACTCACAGTTGACACGTTGTAATTTTTGGTGCTAGAAACATGTCGAAACATCTTATCTTCAATTCCCTGCATCCAATTTTTGCTTTTTCGGTGTCTCTTTCCTCATTAAAATTTACAGCATTTTTGTAAATTGTAGCTGTTTTGGTACTGATTCATTTCTTTACACATTTCTCCTAAGTTAAGCCTGACTGCTATGTGCTACAGCTATCAATGGT
Source organism: Triturus cristatus (assembly GCF_964204655.1). Lineage (NCBI taxonomy): Eukaryota > Metazoa > Chordata > Amphibia > Caudata > Salamandridae > Triturus > Triturus cristatus. The sequence goes on from NC_140591.1 coordinate 1,332,987,945, forward strand.
CAAACTCAGGTTTAAATTATTGCAACTTAACTGGACATTATAAGACATGGTGCCATTATTACCTGAGAGGATCACCATCTTCTCCAACTAATAATCCACTTTTTGAATAGATATTAAAGCACAGCAGCTTTAGAAAGCATGTTTATTTTTTGCTGATTTTTTGCTGATTGAAACAGCAGATACATTACGGGGGTCCTCATGCCCTTGCCATGCACCAGCAATTTCAGGGCCATGAGGAGTGATTGTTCGTGGATATTTACTTTTGGCATCATTTGACAAAGCTTCAGAAACATTTCCACAAAAAATGGTTTATCTACCTCAGCTCCTACCTGGAATGTTTGGGGTGATCTGTCAAATGGGGGCTGAGAAAAAGAGGGGGTCCTAAAACACTTATGCAACATGCAATTGTCCATGGGAACTTTAGAAACAATGACAGCCAACCAGCTGAACAGAATTTCAGAAAGCTAGCTCTTGATCGGAAAATTATGCTTTTTGTGATTTGAGAAGTTAAGGTTCAAAATGTATAGATATCTAGCGAGACAGTGGCAATAACTTTGGTGTCTTTGATGAATCCTCGTGAAATTCCCAAACTAGTTTGATGCTCCCTTCAGCTACTGTCTTGAAAGTTTCTGGGTGATCCGTCAAAGAGGGGGGGGGGGGGGGGGGAGGGGCGAGAAAAAGAGGGGCCCAAAAACTCATTTTCCCCATGTTTATTTTCATTTGAATGGCTACAGTCCGAACTGTTGAACGGAATTACACTAAATTTGGCAGAAAGGTAGCAGTTGACCCAGAAATTGGCATTTTTGTCAATTGGTGTAATTCCATCAGTAGTTGGGGAGTTATTTAAATGTGTTTCATATATATAATTGGGGACGCAAACTTGTGCTGGGATCTGATTGGCTTCTAGCACTTCAAACCAGGAAGTGTTGACAGCCATCCTATGATGTGGCTTGACCTGAGTCACAGAAAAAATGTAAGGAAAAATAAAAGGGGACAGGGTGGAAACACCCTGACCCCCTAAGCCTGTTTCGGGGGGGGGGGCAATTTAAAAAAATGTATTTTGGTGGGATTCACGCTGGATCCATGGATCCCATGGACTGAAGCATCGGCTCCCACGTTTAGTTTCTAATTGCCTTCCTGGTGGGCCAGGTCCTGGGGCATCCAATATATTTAGGAGGGGGCCCACGGGGCCCCCCCTCCTGGGAGTCCTAAAGCCCCGGGGACCGCCACCTCCCTGGGCATTCCTAATAATTTAATTTAATAAATTAGTAATTTAAACAGGGGTTACCTTCTCCCCAGGGCAAATGTATTAATGCGAGTTGCCAGTGCGCCCCCGTGGCTAAAGTGAAATGAGTGTGACTGGCCTTGGGGACTGCCAGCTCCGTGGGACAAATCTTCAAATTTATAGTAGGGGCCCGTGCGTCCCCCGGCAGCCACAGGGACTACCACTTCCCTGGGGCTGTGTGGTGGAATGGAGGGGCCGCATGACCCCCCCTCCTGGAACCATTGATGGCCCTGGGGACAGCCACACCCTAGGGCCGGCTCCTGCTATGTCTCTGAGTGACCACCCCCGTGACATAGCCATCTGCTACGGCTTGCCGGGAGCTTTACTGGTCCTGCCAAGCTGTAGCAAACTGTGCTCCACTTCTAGCAATTCAGCAGTTATAATTACCTGAGTTAACTATATCTTACGCCTCTGCAATATTCTGCTTATGACCTCACATATTACATCACTTATGACATGGTCAGTAACATCACTGATGATGTTTCAAACTGAATTTCACTGGTTTTGTACGAGTGAAATGTGAGCCTAACATCACGGTAACCTTTGTTTTTTTCAGTGAATTTCTAAGGTTTTTGTATTCTACTTCCTAACTATAATGTCCCTGTAACCTTTAGTTTTTTACGTTACCCAGTTATGGCTATAGTTAGGTCAACATTTACATAGGAAATGTATTTTTTGTTTTGCTTATAACTTTGTCCTCATTTGACGAATTTCCACAAAACCTTCTAAAATGGTGCCACTTTTTGACTAGTTTATGCATGGAGAGCTTTGAGGTGATTCCCTCAAGCGGGGGCTAAAACGAAAAAGGGGTTCTAAAATGCAAAATCCCCAAGCATTTTCCATAGACGTAGGCAGGGCTGCATCAAAAACTGCTGAATGGAATTTCATTGAATTTGACAGAAAGCTGATCTTGGTGAGCAGATTGTACTTTGCGTGATGTGGTGTAAATTAGTTCAGTAGTTTTTGAGATATTAAGATTCAATAATATTTAAACATCTGGACAGCTAGGTTTGAGGGGCCAGGGAGCATTTTTCCTTTTACCCTCTCGCTCTTGCAGGAGACAGACTCCTGCAGGAGTGAGCACTATTATTGGCTGCCAACAACATGAGAAAAATGTTGCTGGCACCCATTACAGGATTCAGGTACTTAGTCCCCTGTTCCGAAGTTGCATAAAAAAGATATAAGGGGACAGAGTAGGGATACCATGCCCTCCTAGGGACTATGTTGGGGACCCAGAAGAACCCCCCCTTCCAGGGCCAAAATAAAAACAAAATAACCATTTTCGTCACAGTCCTGCAGGGCTCCCACAAGATGACAATTATTTTTCAAACGGTGGCCTAGGGCCACATTCTTTAACTAAGGGGAGGGGTCCAGTGGCCAGCCTCCATAAGCTGTTATCAGCCCATTGGACCCATCCCCTAGGGTCCAATTTGAATATTATGGGGCCCAAAGTATTTTTTAAGTGGAGGGGGGCACTTTAAACAATAAACATTCTTGGGAAATTGAGTTTTCAGGGCCTAATGAGCCACAGAGAAAGGGACCAGGTGGCCCCATCCCCTTTAAAATAAATAGAGACCTGGGGGATGGGGTCCCCATGATGTAATGTGGCTCGAGGAGGGGGCCATGCAGCCCCCCTTTGAAATGAATAAAGCCCTGGAGGATGGGGTCCCCAGGGCCTACTGAGGCTCGTGGAGGGGGGCCGCGCAGCCCCACTCTCGAATAGAAAACCCCCAGCTCCGGAGTATGGAGCCACCATGGACTAATATGGCTTGGGGCATGGTGGCACCCCTCCCCCTCCTTATAAATAAGGCCCATTCCCAGGGGATGGAGTCCCTGGGGCCTATTAAGACTTAGGGAGAGGGACTCCATGCCCCTTTTATTTACATTTTGGCTCAAGGGGGGGTACCTGGGGCCTAATTAGCCTCAGTTAGGGGGGGCAAGATATCATCCACGATGACATAAATGATGTAATCGTACAAGCCATGAGTGCTGTAATAAGTGAGGTCATAAGCAGTGCATGCCGGGTGCACAAGTTATAGTTAGCTCTGCTAACCATATCAAGTGAATTTCTATGGTTAATAGAGTTCAAAACATTAATGTTGTTACTGATATATTCACCTAAATATAATGCTACTTTAACCTTTGTTCTTTCAGTGAATATATATATGTTTACTCGTGATGTATTTACCACAATACGATGGAGAAAGCCTCCGGGCTTTATTTACTATTTTCGACACAAATTAGCGGATATATTAGTGTGGACTCCCACACTTAAATTATGAGGTGTTGTCATCAAATGTTAAGCCTGAGGAGATACATGCTGATATGACTTAGAGCATGGTCGAACTACGCCATCCCTCATGAATGTGCAGTGGTCTTTGAGATCCACTTTGTAATCCCTTGCATCCCCTATCAAAGCATTAATTTGCGTTAAAATGCTATACAACCCCTCCAAAAAATTATAATACACTGTCACTAAAACAAGCAAGAATGTGAGCTACCCAGCTACTGATCACAAGGTTCAAGATGGTGCATATGAAGTATTTTATAACAAGTCCTGATGCACTTGGCTGCTCCAAGGCACTTGACATGGAGCATAATAATTAGCCAACACCATTTTTAGGTTTAGGTTTTCACAGTGCACCTGCCAAATAGACCTATTGCTCACAATATTCAAAGAGTGAGCTCACCAAATTAAGTTGGCTGCTCTTCTACCTCCACTCAAGTACCTGCACAGAACTGCATGAAAGACTACTTTACAACTATAGCCCTCTCTGTCTGCCCCTGCAGCTACCCTCTTGTGTGTTTAGCTTTGTCTCTCCTCTTTGTTCTCTTCTGCCCCCTTCTTGCCCTATGAAATCATCCCTCCCCAATCCATCACACTTTTGCATCTCCCTCCCACCCCATATGCCTCCTTGCAGAGATGTTTTAAGGCTTGGGCAAAGCGGGCCATTGCCTATGGCCCCCATATTCAAAAGGGCCCCTGGTAAAGTGAGTAGGACAATCAAAATTCCTGCCATAATAACTATGCTCATAAGAACCTGCTTTTTTTCCAATATCATAGCCAGCTCCCCCTGCAACAGTTCTCCTGTCCAGCTTGCCTGCAGTCTGCTACCCTATGCTGTCTGTCTACTTGCTGCCCTCTGTTTGTGCCTCCCCAGCTCGTTTCTTGCTCTGTTTTGCCTGTTGTACTCATTTACCTGTCCTCTGTTTTGCCTTTTTCTGCTCATGTTTCTGCCCTTTGTTTTACCTTTTTCTGCTCATTTGTCATTTTTCAACCCTCTGTTTTGCCTTTCCTGCTCATTTTTATGCCCTCTGTTTTGCCCTCTTCAGATGTGTTTTGCCTTTTTATTCTCATTTGTCATTTTTATGCCCTCTGTTTTGCCTTTATCCGCTTGTTTTTTCCATCTGATCGATGTTTCCCTTGTCCTGCCATCCAGCACCCTGCCATCCCCCTAGAACCTACATAATAGAGGCCGCAGTGTGACCCCATTGAGCAGGTCCTCATGCCAGCTCCCCCTGTGACAGTTCTTCTGTCCAACTCACCTGTTTTATCTGCTGCCTGTCTCTACCTCTAACCTTTTTCTCTATCATCAATTTCTCTCTCTCTCTCCCTCTCTCTCTCTCTCTCTCTCTCTCTCTCTCTCTCTGTCTCTCACACACTAACAAATATCTGTCTCTGGAACTGCTTCTCTATTTTATCTCACCACCTCCACCACAACTGTTTTTCCAATGTTTTACTTTATAGATCTCTCTTAACCTTACCCTTTAGTCCTCTTGCAACTCTCCACCTCTTTGTAAATCTAAACTCTCTATCTATATTTCAGGTATGTCTCTCACCTTCCTCTTTTATCTCCATGGCTTATTTCTCATTCTACTCTTCAAAATTCTTATTTCCTTCTATCTTCCCTTCTCTGTTCCCCACTATTCTCTTTACCTGACCTATTTTTCTATAGAACTTCTAATTTTCCTCTGCAAACTTTGCACCTCTTTGCTTTTCCTTCAGTCTTTCTCATTATATCTGCCTCTTATTACATTTACCACTTTCTAATTCACCTATTTTGCTACATTACTCTCTCTCTACCTCACCTATGGAGTACTGTACTCCTTTGTCTCTTTCTACATTTCCTTCACCCTTATTTCTTTCTACCTCTCTACTACACTCTTAACCTAATGTCTGCTTCTTGGCCTCTCTTTCTCTCCATGCATCTTCCTCATTCTAACTCTTTTTATCGTTACTTCTGGCTGACTTACATTTACTTTACTTCCCTCCCTAACTTACATACCTCTTTACTTACTTCTCACGCTACCTCACAGATCTTTCTCCATCAACTCCTTCTCTATCCCCTTTTCCACCTACTTGACGCCTCTAGCTATACTGTTCTCTTTAAGTCACTTTCCATCTTGTGTATCCTGCTCCTCCCATTTTCCTACTCAGCTGGGTCATAGCCAAAAAGGTGCAAACATAAAAAGAGTAGAAGAGGGACTTTCGCTGTTACAGCAAGAATACCACGAGTAATAGGGGATTACAATTATTCATCCACTATTTCAACTATTTGACAATTTCAAGTGCTATGTGCATACATCTTATCTCAATATTATGCTCTTGTCCACTAAACATCTAACAAGTTAGCCTTAGAATGTTTTTTCCTACAGTGGAAGTAATAGCGTGGTTACATACTGAATTCTACATAAAATGTTGTTGCAAGTAAAAGATAATCTAGATACAAACTAAAAAAAGAAATCGCTTTATCAATACTTTTAAAGCTTTCTTTTGGTACAGTTGACTGGCAGACACAGGACAGTTCGAGCTTTCAGAGGTTTTTGGGAGCCCCATCTCCAAAGTTTAACATATAACTCAATATTGTTTGGGATCATGAAGGCTTGAATGAGCCAAACAGGGTTAATAAATTGGCAGTTGTTCTAAAAGGTGTCCCACATATCCTTAAGATGCCACTGTCCCACTTCCTTGTGCATTTCTAGTTCCTTCCTCCTGCTGCCCTCTTGCATCTCCCTCCCACTGTCCATCTACCCCTGTGCACTCTTGCCCCCCTTGTCCTCCAACAGCCATATATACATCCAGCCCCTTCTTCCTCTAGCACTCCTTTCTTCCCCTTTCCTCCTGATGTTTTTCAGAAGAGCCAACAGGAGCGGGTATTTTATTTTCCTTTTTTTTCATAGAAACAAAAGGTGTGATGTACTGATGGCTCCTTGCCTTCAATAACATCCTCTTTTTATTTCCATGTGAAAAGAATGGGCGAGAAGGGAATCTTTGTTATAGTAATTTCATTTTTTGTTATAGACATTAAGGAAAGACTATAATGATGGCTACCTTGCCACCTGACCTTTATTTATTTATTTTATTTTAAAGGTTTTATATAGCGCTGGCTAGACCCGGGGGTATCAGAGCGCTTTGCATGAGCATAAAGACAGTACAGGAATGAAACAGTTGTTCCATAGCATGACATTCAGACAGGTGAGACTAAAAACAAATAATTAACAAATGGGAAAAAGAGCTATAAACATGAATATAGGTAATCAAGGAAAGCACATTTTACACAGTAACAAGAATTGGAGGTAAGCTCAATACAGAGTAAGGGGGGAGCCAAAATTCTGGGCCGGACTGTGGGAGGTGAATAATTAGATGAAAATAGGTGGGTGAGAACAAATTGAGTAAGAGGAGGTAGTATAGATGCTTGAGATTATGGGAGGAGAGGGGTGAGAGTAGAAGATTGCGGTGAGGGTAAAGAGGTGGGTTGAGAAGAGAGTAGACAAGGTGAAATATGAAGAGAGGGGGTGAGAGACAGGAGGGAAGTAAAGGGGAACTAGAACAAGGGAAGCAGTGTGAAGGGTCAGAGGCGGGATTATGGACCCCAATATTTGTTGAGAAGGTGCAGTTTGAGGTCTTTTTTAAAGCTGACGTAGGAGGGGTTACATCGAAGGTTCTTGGGGAGAGCATACCAGATGTTTTGGGCATTCCCAGAGAAGGAGCAAGATTGTGTGGTTTTCTTTTTTAACAGAGGAGGGACGAGGAGGAGTGCGTTGGTGCTTCTCATCGGTCGGGAGCAGTCCACTATTTTTAGTTTATTTGTGAGGTACAACGGGGTTTTTTGATGAAGGGCTTTGTGCATAATGCATGCAATCTTGTAGAAGGATCTTCCTTCAACGGGAAGCCATACAAGGGCTTTAAGGGCTGGGGAGATGTGGTCAAAACTTTTACAGTCAGTGATTAGCCTGGCCGCTAGGTTGAGCACAGATCTGAGGGGGGCTAGGTGAGCTTTGGGGGTTCTGGAGAGGATAGCGTTGCCATAGTCAATTTTTAAGTGGACTAGTGATTGGACAACCAATCTGAAGCCGTCAGCTGGAATGAAGGGTTTAATTTTCTTTAGATGACGGAGAGTGAAGAGAGCTCCTTTAGCCAATTTTCTTTATGTGTAAATTAAGAGTTAGGTTTTTGTCAATGGTGATACCAAGAGATTTCACTGAGTTGGATAAGGAGAGCAAACAGTTGAGAGCATTAAGGTCAGAGATCCAGGTTTGGATGGGGAGTGGGTTGTTTTTGGAGAGAAGAGAATGATTTCAGTTGTTTTAGGGTTTAGTTTGAGATGATTGGAGTGGAACCAGTATTGGATCTTATTTAGGGTGTTGTTAAGGTGAAGAACATCAGAGTGGGATCTAATCTTTTTATTTTTTTATTTTTATTTTTTATATTTTTTTATAAAAAAATCCACAGTATCAGAAATTATGCACATAATCATAATTACAAAACAAGTATTAGATACATACAAATAGGTTCCTTCCAAGCCATACATATCTAGTCAACAAAATCATAATCAAACAGTCAGATGCTCATGGATAGGGCCCCAGATTTGCATTCCCAGAGCACGCTTCCGTGATCCTTTGAGTGAATACAAACTGAATTCTAAATTAAAAATATTATAAAACCTAGCACGCCACATTTCAAAAGAAGGTGCCTCGGGTTGAATCCATGTAGATGCTATGCATAGCCTTGCTACCCCCATAGCAACAAATATAAGATGTCTGTACTTAAACATAGGTGTACCTTGAGACAGATCCTTCCCCGTGCCTAATAACATAGTCGAAGCAGAAATGTTTATATCCAAACACGTAACTTGAGACAGAAACCTCTCTATATAGAGTATATATAAAACTAATTTAGTACAAAAAAAGAAAATATGCAAAATACCCGCATCATCGCCGCCACAATGAAAGCATTTCCCATCATACTGGCTACCCCATTTCTTCATCTTTGCGGGGGTAAAGTAAAGATTAAATATTGTTTTGTAGTGCTGTGTTCTTAGATTCGCAGCCATAAATAAATTACCTGCTAAATCAATCGAATCCTCTAAGAACACATCTTGTGAGCCCAAGATAGTCCCCCACCTAAGATTATGTTTCTCAAGATCATCAGTTTTAGCCGATTCTAATATGTTATAGAGAACCCCAATTCGTCCCTGAATCCTAATAGCTTCAACTATCTTCAGTGGTTTAAGCCTGATAACTCTTTTATTTAAAAAATCACGTATCTGAAGATATTTGAAAAAATGACATTTAGGAAGCTCATATTTCTATGCTAAGTCGGAAAAGGAAGCAAACTGTCCTTCTGCATCCATAAAATGTCCTAATTGTGAAATTCCGGAGAGTCTCAGTTTCCCAACCACACTATCTTGAAAAATTGCTGGAAGAATACCTACCACTGACAGAGTTGTATAATTTGAGAGTCTGTTAATCTGGAAACTTTTACAAACTATCCTCCAAACTTTAAATACAGCCCCCAGGATCTTAAAGCGAGTTATTTTATAATAACTACCATCGACCCTGAGGAAAAGGCAGTTTTTTGCCTGAGATCCAAGAACCATCTGATAAATTGATGGGGCTTCGGCAGGATTAGCCACTGCCTCCCCTGTAAACATGACTCGGATATTAGATAAAATACAGGCATAGTAAAAAAAATGTAAAATCGGGTACAGACCAACACCGTCTATCACGGGGTAGAGTCATAAATCGGGCAGCCCTGCGTGGTTTTCCTGGGGACCACAAACATCTGGAGCAGAGAGGCTGAATTTGTTGTAATTGTGTATGAGAGATCTCTAGGGGTACTGATCTAAAAAAGTATAACACTTTCGGCAAAACATTAATTTTAAGCACATTTGCTCTCCCCACCAACGAAAGGTGAAGGCATTGCCACCTACCAAGAGCTTGTTTAATGCTTGCCATCAAAGTCCCCCAATTGATATCAACCAGATCTTTTAAGCACGTCCGTAACTTATTACCAAGATATGTAACCTCCTTGAAAATCCTTGGATCATTATTACTATTCTGATTAGTACATAGAACCTGGGTTTTTAAAGTATTAAGCTTATACCCTGAAGCACGGCCAAACTTGCATGCAAGGTGTTCAATTTCGGGGAGCGCCATCGTTGGGTCAGATGTAATAATGGCGATGTCATCCACAGACACGAAATTGATCCTGTCCCACCATAAAAGGTCTAATCCTGGAACTCCGCTCAAGCATGTCTAAAAAAGGATTAATATAGAGCGCAAACAAGAGCGGAGAGCAAGGACAGCCCCGACGTGTGCCTCTCGAAATCTGAACTATCCTAGATGTTAAACCCATAGAGCAGATCCGAGCAACGGGGGAGTGGTACAGAACCTGTAGAGCCTGGATATAACCCTGAGGAAAGCCCATCACAGATAACACTCGCCATAAAAAGCTCCACGAGACGCGGTCAAACGCCTTCTCGGCGTCGAGAAGCACTATTCCAACATCCCTGGCTTCCACTTGGGCAATATCCAACAAAGTGATAACTCTTGATATATGATTCACCGTCCCCCTACCGGGAATAGAGCCATGCTGTCTAAGGGAAACTAAGGGGGAGATAATCTTAGCTAGCCTCATTGCTAACATTTTCGCATAGATTTTCCCATCACAGTTTGTCAATGATATTGGGCAGTACGACCCTGGGATATCCGAAGGATTATCCTTCTTTTTAAAGACAATAATGGTAGCTTCACTCCATGATTTAGGTGCCATGCCAGTTTGGGCGGCTTGACATACTGCCAAAAAATGGATTTTAAGGTCCTGAAAGAAAGTCCGATATAATTCTCAAGGAAGCTTATCTGGCCCTGAGGCTTTACCTCGAGTCATAGAATGAATAGCTTGTCCTAATTCATCCATTGCGATAGGACTATCTAATGCTCCTGCCTCCTCCTGCCCTAAATGGTGATATTGAACATCTAAAGTTCCAAAACCCGCATCATCAATTTACCCATCCTGTTCAGTATAGAGTTTTTGATAAAATCAATGAAATATCTCTAGGATCTCGTGAGGGTCGTGTGTCAGTCTACCCGACAGATCCTTCATACCTTCTACTCTTTGTGATGATTCTTTGATACGTAGCCTTTGAGCTAAACAGCGCCCTGTGGCCTCCCCAAATTCATAGTGCTCTTTCTTAAAAAGTTGATATTTTATAGCAATCTCCTCACACCATATCAGATTAATATTGGCCTTACATCTGGCCACTTCCATTTGCACCTCAGTAAGATTAGTTCCGAAATGGATCCCATGTGCCAATTTTCCCTCTGCTAATTTCAGTCTGTCATATAGGTCCAGCATTCTACGTTTGGATTGTTTCTGTTTGTAAAGCCCAAAGCTCAAGACCTCACCTCTAAAACAGGCTTTAAAAGTATCCCAAACATTCTCACAGTTTGTAGAATGACGGTTTATCATAAAGAAATCTCTGATCCATGTATTCATATATTCAATAAAATCATTATCCAGGAGGAGTGCTCTGTCAAACGTAAATACCCTCGGTGTCACATTTTCCCCAATGCTGGAATATCCAATACAACTGGAGAATGATCTGAAGTAATTCAGGGAAAGACTTGAATTTGAGCTTTAGTTAATAGTGACGGGGATATGAAAAAGTAGTCAAGCCGCACTAATTTATCATGTGGAAACGAATAAAAGGTATAACCAGGATCATGTATGTTAAGTGCACCCCATGCATCTATTAACCCATGATCCGAGATCAAATGAAACAGAGCATTAAACACCATAGGCTTCCGACCTTTATACTGTTGAGTGCCTGATAATAACTCACGGGCGCTAAATTAACATTAAAGTCCCCACATAGCACAAGGGGAGTGGGCCAAGATGCGAGTTCCACATTTAGATGTTCAAGAACGAGGGATTCATCCAGATTAGACCCATATATTGTGCAGACCGTAAATTTAAAACCCCCCGTTGCACATTCAGCAATTGCCCACCTCCCATGGCTGTCTACCACTACACGGCCTGAAACCTATATAGTGGTTTTGGCCAGTACAGCCACCCCCCGGTTCGTGGTTGTCTGTTGTGATGTGGCTAAGAGTGAATACCCCAAATCTAATAATACTTTGCGATTCCCCCACGGTATGTGTAACTCCTGAATGCATATAAGATCTGGTTGTATCACCCGAAGTTCAGCAGCAACTCTTTGACGTTTATTGAAATTGTTAAGTCCACAAACATTAAACGAGCACATTCGTAACCTTACTTTAGCCATATGAATTGTATGGATGCCATCCTTTAATTAATTCTGTGACCAAAATTTTAATATTCAACGTTATCACCAAATCGTAGATACTGTGGATTAATTTTCTTTTTTTCCAACCCCTTACACTCCTCCTCCATGAACCCAGTCCCCCCCCCAAGTTTCCCCCCTCCCCACCCCCATCCCAACAAAAAGGCAAAGGGACTCGTGGTCCCAGTAATGACAAGCTCCCCTACCCGGGGCCCCCCGTCCCACATCAGCCACTCGACATGTCAAGAAAAGGAACAGCCATGACTCAATTCCTTAACTACGCATGCATTGTTGATAAACCAAGTATATTATAATCATGATACTATCCACCCATCAGTATTAGAAAGCAATTCATTGTATATCATTGTACATAGGTTGTTCTATTTTAGATGGCATGCAGATATTCCTTAGCTTGAACTTCCGAGGTAAAAATCTTAACCTGATCCTCAAACAGCACCTTTAGCTTCACGGGGTTAAGCAAAAAGGCTTGTGCCCCCTTGGCCTGAAATAATGAGATAAGTTGGCGAAGCTGCCAGCGTTTCTCAACTGTATAATGGCAGTAGTCAGGTCAAACAAAAAATTCCACACCTTTTCCCATTCTCTTTCTATCGGGGTGGGCAAGCTCATACAAAGCCTCTCGAGCAAGAACATTATTGAGAGAAATTAGAATTGCACGAGGCTTTGCAGATTGATTAGAACGAATAGAAAATGGAAATCGGTGCACCCTTTGCACCTCCCTCTGCCAATCCCAGTGTTTTAGTTCTAGAAAAGCCTCAGCAAATAACTCAGAGACAAACTTGCGTGGGTCTTGACCCTCCATCCCCCCTGGAATCTGCAAATTTCTAAGGTTACTGTGACGAGCGTGGTTCTCTAAATCGACTAATTTCCATTGAATGTCTTCTTTCGTAGAACGCAAGGTCTCTGTTAAAGTCTTCTGCACAGCCAGTTCGTCTTCTAGGGTGGAAATCCTAGCCTCAGCTTCATTAAGTCTCGTTGTAAATTCCGTACAAGTCTTTGCAATCCATCGTACTGTATTCTGTAATTTACGGCAAGAGCTCTGTACCTTCTGACTTTCTACCCTTGTTTCTTCCCTAAGTGCCATCATAGTGTTATAAATCAGGGTGAGTAAAATCTCTTCTGAAGAGTCTATGGGTTTACCTTTACCCACTTCAATAGTAGTACAAGAGCCATTTTTATTCATAAAAGAATTATCCCAGTGAGAAACGTCTTCCATATTAGTACTATCCACTAATGCAGAGCCCTGTTTGCTCTGATAATTTTTTCGCACTGTGCCGGGACTATCATCCGATGTGTCCCACTAAATATCATCTGGATGTGTACTGCTAAAATCACCGCCCCTTGCTCCTTGTGGTTCATCGCAAATCTTAGAACCCAGCTCAATATCCTCACTGGAATTGGAATGTTCTGAGAGTGAGAAAAGTTATCACCAGAATCAGCTTCCTTCACAAGTGGGCCTATACCCTGAGAGTTTACCTCTGACTCAGTCTGTAGGGGTATTACAGAAATAGTACTAACTTCTGTCAATTTTGCCACGCCATCATGGACACTCCCCCCGTCACCCGTAAAAATTAGTGGTAGAAGGTTTGTGTCCATGCTGCCCATATTTTGCAGAGTTCGAGAGTCAATAGTTTTTTTCCCCTTTTCTTTGACACCAGTAAAAAGCTGGGGAATAGTACGTCTACCACTGGCATCCTTATGTTTATCTGTGCCAGTTTTTTCTTGAGTGCTATCCCCCTTACTGCTTTTACACCCTTGACTTGCCTGCGCAGAAATCCTGGGGGGGACGCCTCCAACCCCAACGCCATTGGAGTCAGCCAGGGGGCGAGATCTCCCTTTCGAAGCCTTTGCGGCGTTTCTGGACCGGCAAGCTGCAATCCTAATCGGCCACCGTAGAATGCCTACGCCACGAAGAAGCCCCGCCGAGCACTCCAGCAGACTCTCTGCAGTCGTCGCAGCCCCCTCTGAGCCCCAGCCACGGCAAAGTTGTGCATTCCAAGGGAGGCGATCACCCGAACAGCTCAGTTAGATCTCCCACGGATTTAGCAGGTACGCTGTTTCTCCCCACTCACTTCTACGGGTGGTGAGCTCTGAACAGAAAAAACACCTTTGTTTGGTCCCGCGTACACCAGGGAACCAGTATGCATCCGTGCACAAACCGCATTCAGCTGTGTTATTGTCCGAGATGTAATGCAGAGGTCCTCCGCTCTTTCAGGGGAAAAAAGCCGACAAGCGCCATGCCGAGTGTCAAAGTAAAGATAGCCATTAGATTCAGCACTCCATTCTATGTTGAGACGGGTTTGCCCAGGAGCGGTCAGCTCACACGTCCGAGCTCTCGGACGCCATCTTGCCCCCATCAGAGTGGGATCTAATCTTATAGTAAAGTTGGGTGTCATCAGCATAGAGGTGGTAGTTGAATCCTGCTTGTTTTAGAATGAGGGTATGGGGTTCCATAAAGAGGTTGAAGAGAGAGGGGGAGACAGGTGCAGGGTTTGAGAGGCAGTCATTGATTTTCATTTGTTGTGTTCTGTGTTGGAGATATGAGGAGAACCATTTGAGGACAGGACCATTGAGGCCAAAGCGAACTTTGAGCATGTTAAGTAAGGAAGTGGGTAACTGTATCAAATGCAGCAGAGAGGTCTTTCGACCTTTATATGAAATTGAGACAGAAGAGGACTGTATCAAAGGCAAGACAGCTTTCAAATATATAAATACTTTGGGTCTTGTTACAATGCCGGTTAGACGAGCGTCTTACCGGCATCGTAGCGGAAAAGGGACCGTTCATCAAGGAGTCGGTGGTCCTTCGAAGATGATTCGGATGCGACCGCCTCCACAGCGGTCAGAAAGTTTATTTCTCCTTTTACGGGCCGCAGCACAAGCCAAAATAAGAAAAATACACGTCTGAAACATCCATGCACCAAGTGGCCTGCCACACGGTGCATGGATGTTTAGGGGGCACCACAGGTGCACCCCAGGGAACAGAGTGTAGCTCCACACAGGACAGGGACCCTGCTAGGGCCCCAAAAGACCCTTTTTTTTAAAGTCTTTTCATGGCGGAAGAACCGACATGAGAAGCCTGGCAAAAAGGCGCATCGTAATTCCCATGGTGGTGCCTGAGCAGGCACTGCCTCCATTTCGGGGATTACGATCTGCCGGCCTCCCCGACGGGCTCCTTGAGCCTGTCGGAGGCAGTGCGGATTCCCCCCACATGCATCGGTTGGACCGTCTGTATCGTAATGTGTCAGTCAGGCAAATACCTCATATGTTGGGGGACCACCACCGACAAGCTATCGGATGGCCTTGCGCCTGACATCATATTGAGGCCATTTGTTTCTTTCCTCCCTTTAAAGTGCTTGTCCTGTAAGCATTAGCACATTAAACACCGAACTATTGGCTTTGTAAATGTTTGTTTACACGACTTTCCAGTTTGAAACGTAAGAATATGTGTATTTCGGTGAATCAAGCTAATTATGCCCTCATCAGAGCATAAACACGTGGATTTACCCTGTGTACTCAACGCAAACTCGTCGCTATATTGTATAGCACGAAAAAACACTGAGGGCAACAACATGATTTAAAAAATTATATCTGGTGAAAGGTTAAACATGTCTAGTAAATTCTGGGAGAGGTAGCCGACATTCGATTTTTTAAAAGAGGAAATATTCCTACTTTTAATTACAAAGTATCGAGCTTTTCAGACTTGATCGTGTTTCGTTGGCTTTGTCCTATATATAAGACTTCTTTTACAGCACTTTTCCCGGAAATGCACAGGCTACGTGCCAACTCTGCAGCTCATCTTCAATGTTGACAAATGAAACCTACTGTAATTGCAGACCATCATTTATACAATTAAATGACATCATTTCCCTGACGGGTTGATTTTCGCAAAATAAACTAACTTGAAATGATATGGAGTCTGTGTGTTTGTGATTTAGTAACTGTAGCTGATCCTAGACACTGATTGAAAGACCCCACTATCAATGAGATTGCAGGGAAAATTAAAAGATTCTATTTCCAGTGACTAAATGCATTTGCCATTTTCTAAACCTAAAGTCAATCCAGTGCACTGCCACTTTCCTGTAAATGCTTCCTTTACCTCGATCTTCAACCTCTTTAGGGTGGACTAGTGGCGAGGTGTCAGGATGTGCATGGGAAGAGAGGAGAGAGGAGTTAGCAATTTGGATTGGGAATATGGTCCTGGAAGGAGGTTTGAGTCCATAGTAAATGAATATTAGACATGGGCAGGCATGCCATTTAATCCTGAAGAATAGTAACACTTGGTTTCAGCATTCTTGCCAGCCCTACAGGTTTACGTGGAAGCCTATTGCTTTTTGGTGATTCCTGACACCTACCATTTATAGTCCATAATCCATCCCTATGGATTTTTAGCCCTGCCTGATGACCTTCGCGATTGCCGATACGTTCTCAATTGCCTTCAGAGAGCTGCCCAGTGCCGGGCTGTGGGCTCTCAGCTTTGTAAACAAAAAGGCAGTATAAGCCTGTGCCTTACCTCCGCTTTTTTTTGTATACATTTTTATTAGCATTTAAATAAGACAAGCTTATCATATCAGTTTATCTTTGTCATATAGAACAAAACAAAAACTGTAACAATGCCCCCACCCACCTTCCCCAACATGCCCCACTTAAGTGCACCATGGGATTAAAGAGGGCATACAATAGAATATCCAAAGTAAAATGGAGACAAAAATACAGCACCTCAGAATAACAGACAATATACACACCGATTTAGTACGGTGTCAACCAATCACCTGAACACCCTCCCCACTCCCTACCCACTCTGAGCTCATTTGACAGGGCATCCGGAGGCACACGCAGCTCAGTAAGCTTTGCCGCCCAGGCGTGCAAGTCATCCACAAGTTTGTTGTCTCTTCAGGACCGGCGCACATGGCACTCCTCCACCACTGCCCATTCAGTCATGTCTTGTAACCAGGCAGACATCTTTGGGACAATAGTAGATGACCACCTAATAGCTATCTTCCAGTTTGCGAGAAATAAACTCAGGAGAAGAAACCGCCTACTAAGCTTTTTTTTCATTAGAGCCGAAAACATTCCCAACAGGCACTGACCCACATCGCTGGGAATAGACCACACCATGACCCCACCTAAGGACTCCAATATGGTCTGCAAGAAGTTATCTAAGTCTGGAAGGTCCCAAAGCATATGGAGAAAGTCCGCTCCCTGTATGGCGTAACAGGGACTAGAGGAGGAATGCGGTGGGTAAATTGCATGGATCGTAGTCAAGGTAAGGTACACTTGGTGTAAGACATGGTTATGGAGCAGCTTGAATCTTGCATTAGTAGACGTTCCTTTCACCCCTTCCTAAATTCCCTCCCATTCTTTGGCAGAGAGGGGTCCCCAGAATCCCATGCCATCGGTTGAGCACCTGAAAATCTCTCAGAGGCAAACCCTCCCTCATGGCTCTATAAACATGCAAGATCAGTTTCCAGCCCCCAGCCATATTCAGAAACATTCCCAATGTAAGTGATTCCTGTTGGACAGCAGGAAAGGAGGGCCACATTCCACAGGCAGTCGCAGCAATCTTAGAAAACTGCGAAAATTGTCCCGTCCCCAAGGCAAATTTTACCACTTCTTGTACCAGGGTGATAAAGCTATCATTTGGGTATAAATCATGTAAGCTGTCACACCCACCTGCTTGCCACCTATCAACAGATATCTTCTGCACAATAAGCAAAAAAGGGCACTGAGTCCAAACACACATGTCCAGTGCATATGGAGCCATACGCAGAGCCTGTCGTATTGCCTTATACCATGTCCTACACACCTGTATCACTATAAATGGCACCAAATTCGGAACCCCTGCTCCCTGCATCAAGAGCTGTGGCAAAAGAACACCTTCAGAGGTACTGCAAAACACTCTCTTCTCCCAGTTTTCTCCTTCATCAAGCCAATGCACCACATGTTGCAGCTGAGACACTAGATAATAAAGATCTAAGCAGAGTGATTCAAGCCCCTCCTTCTTCCAGGGGAGCTTGAAAGTCACCAGTCTAATCCTCTTCCTTTTTGAAGCCCACAATAGCTCAACAATCAGTTTACCCAGGTCCACAGAGTAATTCCTAGGGATCAAATGAGCCCCTGAAAAACACACAAGCAACGCTGCAGAATTATCACTTTCACTAGTGCCAGCTTGTCCATCAAGGATAGCTGGAGAGTGTTCCAAAACTGCACTGAGGTCCCTAGTCCCTCCAGCACCTTACTGATATTCTAAGCCTCAAATGTTCCAGCTTCATGAGCAAGTCTGATCCCGACATGTTGGACACCAGTCACCTCCCAAGGTAAACCAAGCCTAGGGAGATCCTTCGCCCGCCAACTCCCCCAACTGGAATAGTTTTGATTTTGTACTGTTGACATTCAATACAGACACACTGCCAAATTCTGACAGGACAGTCAGCATAATTGGGAACAATTCTGTCGGTTGCTGTAGGTATACCACAGCATCATCAGCATATAAGGAAACCACATGTGTGGTCTCACTGACTGGGATACCCATCCCCATAGCACAGAGCACAACTGACACAACAGGGGCTCCATTGCCAGGACAAAAAGCAGGGGGGACAATGGGCAACAATGTCTGTTACCCCTATGCAATGACAAGCGTCGAGACTCCGTCCCTCCAAGGTGCACATGCACCACAGGGCCACTGTACAACAACTGCACCCGTTTTATTTAGCGCTCCCCTATGCCCAACTTATGTAGGACCTTCCATAGAAAGTCCCATGACAAAGAATCAAATGCTTGTTCTACATCAAGCACCGCCAGAGCGTATTGGTCATCTTCTAAAATGGAGGTGTACATAACCAGTGACAGCCTCCGCAAATTATAGAGGGTGTTCCTGCAAGGAATTAAGCCACACTGGTCCTTGTGTACCAACTGTGGCAAATGCTATAGAAATCTAGAAGCCAAGATTTTACTGAGGATTTTAATATCCAAATTCTGCATCAATCAAAAGGGGGGCGGTAGGAAGTCACTTCTTTAGTATCCTTGTCTGGTTTGAGTATCATGACAATGAGTGCCTCTCTCATAGAATCAGGCAACTGACGACCCCTCCTGAAATACTCATTATAGACCTTCAACAGGCAATCTGCAAAAGTACCCGCTCTACATTGGTACAGTTCAGCAGGTAGGCCGTCACCACCTGGGCCTTAGCTGTCTTCAGAGCCTGCATTGCCACGACAATTTCCTTCTTGGTTACGGGTGCATCCAATCCATCAAATCATATAATGGGGTCACTGTTCCTAAGAGATATAAAGAAGAAGTATAGGGTCTGAGCAAGATGAAGGGGACAGTCAACAAGACTGTTTCTTGTTGCCCTCAATCATCCCTGGGAGTGTCATGCTTCATCATTCGGGGGTGTTCCTTGTCAGGTGGGCGCTGTAATGCCGTACGGGTCACCCGAATGGTCACTTTTGCAGAGATCTTTTGGTTTTATCGCCGTTTGATGAGTACAAGAGTGTCCAAGTGAGATGCTGTATGGTGTGTGCGACAAGGTGAGTTAAAACTGAATGGGGGATATCAAATCAACCTTTAATAAATAGATTCCCCTGCCAGAGTAAAAAACCATGATAGGTTGGTGATACTGAAAGGGTATGATGTGCCTTACATTAATCAGGGGGAATTCTACCATCATTAGAAGGAATATTACAATTGGAGTGATTCCTCAAATACATGCTTCTCAGGGAAACTCATGTGGCATTATTGTGCCTGTTGGGTAATATCCTAATGAAATGATAGTATTGGGGGTGAGAAGTTAATATTGTTGGGTTACAGTTCAATCCATGAGATCTCATCATTCAATTCTTTTTTGTTTGTCTGAAGATGAACAATCCAGTGTTGTTCTTTTCAAAAGAGCGAGGTCGGATTCCACATTGGGTTGGCTTCCAAGATAGTCCAGCTTAGATCCTCTGGTGAGTGCCTCAGCTCATTAACATTGTTGCGCAACCTAGTTGCACTACGTCCACATCTGATAGTGCTTTTGTGTTCCCTTATCATGATCTTGATGGCCCATGTCATCATTCCTACATAGCATGGTTTAAACTTTAGGCAGGACAACAGTGAGAATTCCCTCCTACAATCTAATTATTTATATAGGCACTATATGTTAGGAAGGATACAATTGCAAAGGATGCTGTACTGAAGCACTGATAACCACGTGGATTACAGAGCAGTCATAGAACTGATGTCCTCTAGAGATGGCAAAATAATAGGAATACAACTTAACTGTTAGAAAGTCACCCTTTTTGGGCTATTCACCCCCATTTGTTTGTGGTGACTGACACTAGTGGTAGCTGACTTTGACTGTGCCTTGGGCTCTGCTATTCATGCAGAGGCCCAGTGCTATATTAAACTCAAATACATACACTTGAGATACACTTATAATTGGCATGACCAAGTCCCTAGTAGATAATAGGGCAAGGGGTGAAAACCACCTATAAGTCCCTAGTATGTAATAGGGCATGGCCGTTTAGACGCCAGCAGCCATTGCTGCACTTGCACGTGTGCACTGCTGAGAGCCTGAGGTCATTTTAAAAGCAGAAGATTGCAGCACTGCTTTTAAAAGTAAATTCACTGCAAACTCGACTTTGGTGGCATGGGCACTTTAAAAGTGGTAATCTACCTTATTTTTACATTTTGCGTACCCCCAAAGTCTCCCCTAGGTGTTCCAGGGAAGGGGGTCCATATAAAACATGTTTTATAAACCCTGGCGAGTGAAAGCTGCCCATTTTAGTTTTCTGAGTGTAGGAAATTCACTACTAAGTCGACTTTGGTACTGTGGTCACTGTTAAGTAATAACCAAAATCGTTTTGGCATAATAGGAACCTACCAGGTCTCCCCTAGGTGTTCCAGGGCTGGGGGTCCAGTAATTATGATCAGGGCTTTATAAAAGAGGTTTTTATAACCCTGGTGAGGAAGAAATTTCACATTTCATTTCTCCCCATTGAAGATAGTTGGCCTCATAGACTAACATGGCAATATTTTATGGATGCATAACTATTGCTAGGAAAGTATGAAAATACAATTCAATGACTGAACAGGATAGTATAGATAAATTCAGCAACTTGGCATTGTTGAATTTATAATAACTTGTACATAAACTAAGTTTTAGGACTTTCTTTTCTGTAAACCAAAATCCAGCCTCTAGCGCTCTTCCCTGATTGGTCAGTACCGAGGGGATTAGCAAAGCTGCCTTGAGTAGGTGAAAAGCGGCCTGGCCATGTAGAGGTTATCTGATTGAGGTAGCTCTGTGGGGACAGGAATGCCAGAGCAAGGGGTTGGGCCATAAAGCATCAGCTTCACTGGAAGAACAGGTCAAGCCAGCCTGTCACTCAGCCACCCCTCTCCCTTCCCGATGGGAGACTTAAGGAAGGAATTCACAGATGTGAGTGGGGGAAGTTGATGGAAATAAGCCATACTCTGAGTTTGGTTTAGTTAGCTCTTGCTGCTCTGGGGAATTTCAGCCATGATGGATTTTTAGAGATTGGGGCTTTCTGGGAAAAGCCAATGCCACACTTTGGAGGAAGCTGTCATGCTTTGGGGTGTTGCCCTGCACCTTATTGCACAGGGGTGCTCCCCTGCTTGTCACCAGAGAACTCTGGATAAATATGTGAGAGGTGCAGAGCCCCTACATTCTGCTGCCTGAAAGTACAAGAAGAAGGAGGATTGTCCAGCTGGAATCCTGATCTAAACCCCAAGGGCCTGCCTGCGGAAGACTGCACTTCCTGCACTATCGGAGTCCAGAGCTCTGAGGACTTTTGCCCTGCTTCAAGAAGGAGCAAGGAGTGGCCTTCCTTTAACTACAGGTTAACAGAGCTTAACTGACCCTTCTCCAGCCAGAGTCTCCCTCCTGGATGCGAGCAGAGGAGTTTTAAGGGGATGACCAAGTGCATTGTGGGAAGTGAAGTTCAGACCTGCCAAGGATTATCTTGGAGATTCAGACCCTTGGATTTGTGTATTGGACACTTGGAACCCACCAGGATACCTTCTGGAAGGACCTCCAGAAGTTTGTGAATGTACAATTTTGACCAGTGGCTACCGCATGGGGTATCGGAGCAGGGCTCCATCACGGTCAGCCTCCAACTTTGACTTTGTTCTGGCCAATCTCAACCAGATGTCCAGAAGTGGCTCTTTTGATTTCTAAGCACTAGAAAGTGTTTATTCTTTGAAAATTCATACCTCTCCGGTTCCCTACATTGGATTCTGATGGCTTTGGTGTTATTTTAAAGATAAAACTATTTCCTATTTTTTTTATCAATGTGTGTAGGATTGTTATTGTGTTGTGTCTTACTTATTTACTGTAATGGTGTTTTTAAATGCTTTACATGCCTGTCTCCTAAATTCAGCCTTATTGCTCGGTGTCAGCTACCAAGGGTTGAGCAAGGGAATAATTCATAGAGACCCTATTTGGGACCCAGAACCGTATTGTTGGCCTTATTACTGGTGTTAGGTGCCTTCGTACCAGTCCCAATAACCTACCTTCCAACATGAACATATATGCAAGTTGTACAGCAAGCAAAAATCCTCTTCAACCTTCACCCTTTCATACTATTTTTCATGGCCAAACTGCGTTTTCAACCCCGATGTATGGCTGCAAATATAGTACTTTCACCTATGTGGGAATAGTAAGCTGCTTTAGCCACTAAAATGATAGTTGTCAGACAGCTTTTACTAATCTACAGCTAAGAAAGGAAGTAACAGCTCGAAGATGGGGTGCAAATCTCATTTTTGAATGCAAACCCTGGTTTGCACCAGTATGCGCAAATCAGAGCTGTTTCTTCCCTTGATTTCTGACAGGTGAAGCCTGGTACAAACCATGGGAACACATAGCACCCACACACTATTTAAACATTTTAGAATGGGGTAATAACATGCACTCCTCGCCCATTATTCCCCATTTTGAAGGCATCAAACTCGTATCCTGGCATAAATTGCTCACCTGGTCATTTATGACAATGCACAAAGACAAATTAGTGGTACAAACTTTGCACTCGATTTTTGTGTCTGAATCCTAATTTTGCCTTAAGTACCGAAAGGACTAGTGATTAAAATGAATGTACTGTTTCCTTTCCACATTTGGGTAAAACCAAAAAGTTTGAAATAATCGTCTCACTCAGGAAGGAAAAGTTTGTTCGAGGCCTTCTCGCTACTAACTATTCTAACTCAAAACTTCACTGGAAACATATTTTCACAATTCAATGCGATAATAGGGATGTGAATGGAATCCTCGCCATCAAATCGTCAAACATCCCAAAATTCGGCTTCAAAGTCTGCTCTGCACGAGTAAATATACCGAGTTATTGATAATTCACCAATATCAATGGCGTATTCATTTCTAAAGGCAGGTTTGGTGGTTTAAAAACACCTCCCCTGGCTGCCCAGTGTACAGTTTTATTGCTGCGGCTCCCATCCCAGCTCCCTTTTATTTACAGGACTGTATTGATTTCACAGGCTCTTTAAAGGGCACTTGCAAGCCAGGGTCATATAACAGTTGCTCTTCCAAGGAGATCTATCAAAAGGAATTTCATGGATTGTAAAAAGCGCCACACTCAGCAGATTGCTCCAGCTGGGGCTTCACCGGGAGCAGACACTTAATACCAGTTATACACTTTATGAAATCGAGTTGGCAAAGAAGTTAAGTAATAAGCAGAATTTTTCGGAGTAAATTGCCTTTTTTCATAAACCATTTCCTCTAGTGATCCATTTGATTTACATTTGGCGATATCTAATGATCTCTTATCTCCCGTTGCTACAGAATGTTTTACATTTACGTTCTATATCCTAAAGCAGACATTGTCTATACCCGTCATGTTCCTAGACAATGTTCACAAACCCACTTCTCAGGAGCAGCTGCCCCCAACAGAGGAGCAACCCATTGTTGTACTTTTACAAAAATGCAAAATTGACTCTCTCACCCGGGACCATCTCTCGTGGTGTGTCAATCTGCAGTCTCCAGTGCACGTATTTCAGGAAACTTTAATACCTATGGTATTTGTTTTAGCAGTTTTATACAGCGCGAACTCCGCCCAAAGGTATTGGAGCCCTTTACTTGAGCACCATTTATATTACACAAGGAAACATTCATTTTAGTTTCGTTTAAGTCATATGGAGAGTAAGCGATTTGCCCAGAATCACAGGCTGAGAAGCCAACGCTGAGACTCGCCTGGTGCCCCAGTCGGCAGCTCTGTCCGTTACACCACATCCTCTTTGAAATGAAAATCAGTGATTATCATGTGAGAGCATGTATTGTTTTACTTCTGGGACCTTTAGTTTAGATTGTGTGTCTTACGCATTCATGGGAAACGATTTCTGGTGGCATATCCAACGATTGTGGAGTTTCCTTTGACAGAAGTGTTGATTCCGTTTGTCAGAACACTCAATCAGTATCTGAAACCAGTTTCTCAGTGTGCACCTAATTGTGATTACTAAAGTGATCCATGCAGGAGGATCAATATTTTTTAGAATGTTGTGATGGAACGGTCCCCTGTGTAGCTCGGGAGAGTGTGCACTCCTGCCTCGAGTTCCCCATAGCGAGTTTCTGTTGTGTTTTTACATTTTTGCCTCAACATGAAAAACAGTTGTGTGCCGAGGGCTCTTCTGTGCATGGAATTCGACACAGAACGGGTTCTGTGGTCTGGAGGGGAATGCCATGTGAACATCTCTTTTAATATGTGTGATGACTACCAGCACATTCAGCTGTGGAGGAATGACAGGGTTGGAAGCAGAAAAGATTACACTGGCAGGAGAGGCCTTTTTACATGTGCAGGTGGAGGGAGAGTGCCTACTGGCACCTCTTGTCAAAGTGGTCTACTAGTCGCAGGAAACCTAGGGGCTTATTTACAAGAGGCCTGTGCAGCCGGAGTGGCACCTTTTTGATACTCTGATGGTACAGGCATCTCAATCATATCTATGAGGCCACGCAAAGCCATCCTGCATAGCTTTGCTTGGCCTCATAGATATGGAGTAAGACAGCGCAAAGTGCTGTGCTGCCTCACTCTGCGTCAAGGAGTCGTTCCATGGGCGTTGTGGTGGGTGTTCTCACACAACACCCATGGATTTTGACGCTGCCCCGGATTTACAAAATCACGTAAACCTTGCGAAGTGCCAAAACCTTAAGCCTCCCCAGGGCACACATAATGAGGAGAAATCTTTTCATTTCTCCTTGTTTTTCCTCTTTCCATGTGTGCTGCAGAATGAGGAATCACCTCCATGGATTGTTTTTGTGCAAGAAGGTGCCCCTTCCTGCACAAAAACAATCCTGCCAACAACGCAGACACCCTTGCTAGGTGCAAGGGTGCTTGCGTTGGCACTAGGCGCCATATTGTTCCTGGCTGAAAGGATAGGAATGAGTCGTATATCATTAATACAGCACATTTCTGGCCTTTCGTTTTGATGCAGGGCAACGCAGCAAAGGGACTTGCTGCGCTGCCCTGCGTCAAAAACATGTAAATGAGGCCCCTAGGCTTTGCATTATGTGTTCATACATGATGTGCATGTAGTAGAATGACTGTGAATCGTGTTTATTGCTTCACTGATGGCATGCAGAAATGCAATTTGATTTCCTGTGTCCAAAGGGGACTTATGATAAAGGACGAAAGGGAGCCTGCCAGACAGCAGCTGAGGACTGCAGAAATTTCCCAATGCATTCTTAAGGCTTTTGTAGTACACAAGACTCTAGTGTGCGGAGGGTTGGAGACAAGCACTCCTCTTTGAAGTGTAGGGCAAGCCTCTGTCCTTTCCGGCTTCATTGTTCCCTGAAAGTGCTACTCCACGCAGGGTAGCTGGAAGTTAAGTGAAGTACAGTCTCCCACCTGAAATGCATCGCAGAGCTGGACCTTTGGAGTACTCAAATTCTGTCTGCACTATTAGCATAACTGAGAGGCAGAAACTACCAACCAGTGCACCAAGACTATTCTACCCCAGGATTTGGGCCCCACAACACTGGGGACTAATTAACACATTTTGTGTGCCAGGTTTGGGCTTTCTGACTGCCTACTCCTCTTCGCCTGGTTCGAGAACTTGAACCTGACTCTTCTGCAAACTGCCTTCATTTGGGGAAGAAGTTGACAAACTGCTGAGGAGGGGTACTATAGGTACTCATTGCATTACTGGCATGCTGCCTAGACAGTGGCAGCCAGCAAGGATCTGGGATGGTGAGGCAGAGGGGGGTAAGGAGGTATTATTTTCAAAAAAAGAAAAATGTACTTACCTGCTCGCCGCTCTGTCCCACGTCATCTCTCCTCCGCCGAACAGGAAGCACCCAGGCTCCCCTACAATGCAGCCTTGTGACTGGCTCCCCTAAACCAATCACAACTGGTCTGAGTGCTGTGGTTCAGTACTCAAATGGGGACTAGGGGCCTGGGCATGTTCTCCAAGCAGGCTGCAATGCATGCCTGCATGGAGAACATGATAAAGTGCGCATGACTGTTTTGCCTGGCCCGACAGGGCCAGTCAAAGCATCATTCACAATTTAGTGTGCACTTTAGTGTGCCCACCACTCCTCTCCTGCTATGTCAGAAGAGCAGCCCCGCCCTCATGCTGCTGCAGCAGGGAAGAATAAAATGAGAATAACATTGCGTTATTATCATTCTATTTTTTCCGTTTTTTACTACTGCACAGCAGAAGTGGGGCAATGCTCCTTCGCCTTAGCGGAGGAGCCGCCACTAGCTTAGAAAAGAACAGGACTGTTAGGAGCTGAAGAAGGAAGAATGGAAATTTACCTGTGCGGCCCCAAGAAAAGACTGCCAGCGCATGTGGGGAAGCTGTAAGGCCCCTGGTTTATGCCCAAGAAGCCAGAGCACCTGAGGAGGTCACAAAGACATCAAAGACATCCAGCGGCCTCCCAGCAAGAGCGATCTGATGCCTGTGGCAGCACTGGGATCACTGTGCCCACAGTCAGTAATAACCCAAGGAGTCACAGTACTTCAGAGACTTGGGACTCAACATATCAGGCAACATGAGTGGCAGTGACTACGGATTTTCCAGTATCTCCAATGATGATCCAGAGGGGGCCCTTCATTGTGTTGGGGTGGGGGGTTGATGACATGAACATAAGGAAACTTCCACCTGGACCAGGCACTGCCCCTGTATGCCTTCTACAGCAGCAGGCTCTGCATGCACAGTCTGAAGACTTAAAAGAAGTCAAGTAAGTTAAAATGCAAAGGCTCTAGCAAAGAACTGTTCTATGACACCTTACTCTCCAGACAACCAGCATCCTTTCAGGAGGAGGTGGGTGGGGCACCCAAACAGAGGCTAACATCCTTATTCCTTCCAAGGGCACATGGGGGCATGCATCCTCACTGGAACAATTAAGCAGCATCTACTGCCCATAACACACCCTCTGGCAAAAAGAGATTACCTTACCCAATGTATATCATAACATTGCCCTCTGATTTTTTGTGTGAAGCATTCCATTGTGTGGTAAAAGTAAAGTAACTTTTCTCTCACATAAAAGCACTGGATGGACAATGAATTATCATTTTTTATTAATTGTTTATTGAGCTCTCATAGTGTCCAATTCCACCCCAGCTCCCTGAGGCAGCCTTGGTCTGGCCGAGCTTGTTGCCCTGAGGGTCATGTACGGAAGCAATGAACCTGGGCTCAATAGAAAGGTAAAGCCTCAGGGCACCATTCGCAAAGGACTCTGGTCTTCACAATCTGAGCCCAGTAATCCCTGTCTGCTGTGGAGCTCCTGAAAACGTTTCCCCTGTGGGGGTGCCTAAAATTACAGAATGGGTTTAACATGCTCTGATGCCAGCATGCACTTTACAGAACATTCTTCTACTTAAAGGCAGGGGATCTGATGGGCAAACACTTGTTACTGAATGAGATACACTGCACTTTATTCATTCAAACAAGACTCCTGCTTTACATGTGGATGCCTGGATCCTGGTTAATGTAATAAGACTCGTTTTGAGGTTTTAACTATATGGGAACCATTGGGAGGATATTTTGGCAGAATATATGATGTTACTTAGCATACCGTTACTCCGCAGGTATTTACTTCGAAGTTTTTGCTTCGCAAATACCTTTACTACGCATGATTTTAGTGCGCATGCTTTTACTTCGCAAATATATACAAATACGTTAAAAATGCTTTTACTTTGCAGTTAATTATTATGCATACCGTTACAACGTGTTAGTGATACTCTAAAACAAAAAATTATTTGTAATAGTAACCTATCCCCTGGCACGCACCCTGAACCCTAAAAATACCCCCTACATTCCAAACCCCTATCTCACCCTAACCCCTAAAAATATCCCGGTACCCCAAAACCTAAACGCACCCTGAACCCTAAAATTACTTCCGGCGGCTAACATTACTGGCGCGCGCTCTCCACAGGATTTTTGGCACAGAGAGCCCAGGCCCAGCTCCGCTCTCTGCAGCATAAAGGTGGTCAGCACGGTGTGGTCGAATAAAGGTAGGGAATAAACACATTTGTGAGTTGCAATCGTCCAGTTACTGTCGTTTCTCAGCTGTAACGATTGATATTAATCGACGCCACGAAAGTGTCCGTATTTCATGAAATCATGTCTGATGCACAGCAGTCAACACTCGTTGTTCACTTCCTCACTGCTGCTTTACATTGCCAAGTTCGATAATGATGTTTCCGTTCTCTGCATCATTTTACAGAGGGTAATTATCTTTGAGCAGGTGCTGTGCGAGTTCAAGGCTGGAGGGACTAACTTCTACAATACAGCGACTTTTGTTTGCTTCCTAAAAACTAAGGGGCATATCAACAACAACCGGCGATAATTATCTCTAAGCGCACTTAGCGCTAGGATAATTATCGCCGGCTAGCGTGAATTTTTATCGCTGAGATAGCGTGCCATTAGCAACGCTTATCTCAATAGCGATAAAAATCCTCACGCTAACAGGCTAACGTGAGATTATCGCTGGAAACCCAGTGATAATCTCATGTTACCTTGTTGATAGGGACAGGCAAACTTAGCCATGATATCCTCCTTCCATAGGATATCATGGCTAAGTCTGAAAAATACCAGACGTAAAAAAGCAGCGTTAACTGCGGTTAGCGCTGCTTTTTTTGTCTCTAACAGGGTTAGCGACATTCTTGATAATAGGAGAAATGTCGCTTAGCGACATTTCTCCTATTATTTTACTCTGGAACGCCCACTTTGCATCTCATTAGAGATGCAAGGGGAAGCGTAGAGTAAAAGGGTGCTAACATGCAAATTTGCATGTTAGCACCCTGTTGTTGATAGGGCGCTAGTTTTATCTCTCCTTTTTTGGCTTTTAAAGATAAAGCCCTTGTTGATATGCCCCCATGAGACTTTGGCTTCTGTCCTGTGCAACAAATGAAATATCCAAGTGGCAAGGACGCCTTTCTTGCTCTATGAGCCTTAACACAGAAAAAGGATGTTAAAAGCGCTAGCAAGTGAGGTGGGGCCAGCAGAGTAACTGGCTGCTTAGAGAGATGCTGACAATCGGGATTGCAATTCGAGCCTGCTGGCATGAAGCAATTTGGGATGGGTTGGGAGATTACATATTACATGATTCAGTAAGCATTATGCAGTACATAGTACAATATGCTGTACACCTGCTAAATAAAATATACGGAATTATACTAATAAGCTAGGAATTAATCATGACATGAACCAAGTTTGGGGTGTACCAAATTTTTACCTATGTTTTATGTATTGCTGATATGTGTATAATTCTGATGATAATTCTTGTTCATATGATTTATACAAACAATGCATATAATACACTCTTATGTATTCTAAAATACCACTATTTGTGTGATTATCGATTCCGGGGTTCAGGGTGGGGCTCTGCAATATCAGTTACATGTACCTTTAACTCCTAATATCCGTCCTTCACATGTGCATAACACGGTAGGAGGGGAGAGGGACACCTATCTGTATCTCTCTCTTCTGAAAAGGTCACAATTCATTTTTAGGGTTCAGGAAACCTTGTGGGTGTAACCTCGAAAATGTTGGGGTATACAACAGAATGGGTTCTGACTTCTCAACATGGCTTAGCCCAGATCGGCCATGTCACATCCCAGCATACCTTTGGGGAGGGCCACTGGAATTATGCAATTGTGCGTCTGAGGCATTTTCCGCATAATTATGGGTTTGCTGCATTTGCCACATAATCCTTCATCTGCTGCATCATCTGTGGATTTCAACAACAAAAAATGTGTTTCTTGCTCAACCAGTTCAAAAGTTACTAAAAACACAGTGACACCTGTTACTGCGCAGTGAAAGGGCCTTGGCAAAGGTTGGCAGTTCACCTTTTTGTTGCTTGTTGCCATATTTGGAGGTTGAGCTAGTACTAATGAGCTGCAACCTATGCCAAGATCACAAAATATACACCACGTTACGCCGTACAATTTGCCTTTTCTTTCTGCATAATTTAGTCAACCCTGACGCTTAATGTGGCTTTCCCCTATCGCATAATTCCTGTGGCCCTGCCCTTGGGTCAAGCGAGCAGCGGTAGAGGAGAAGGCACACCTGACCCATCAGGAACCCGTACTGTATGCAGAGAAGAGAGCATACTGTCTCTCCTCTTCACTGTCCCCTCCTCACTGTTCTGGTCTGTCCTTACGCAAACCTATGAAGTCCTCAGACAGACAACCCTTAAAGTGCCTGGGTGGACCAGCCATACCTTACTACTGGGAACCCAAGAAGACCTGTAAATCCAGCCATGGAGCTTGAGAGCCTGTCGTAATATCTGTTCCCCATATAAACCCTATTTAATTTACATGATATTTGAGCATACATTTTATATACTCTAAAATGTATCCTGTATATATTTAATATGCGGTTGAGAAACCATACAACTCAACACAAAAAATAATGTTTGCTTTGGGGGGCGCCAACAAAGATTGTTGCACAGGGCGCCACAATCTCTAAAGCCGGCCCTGGCGACACATAAAACAGCACTATGTGTAGGGGCGGCCCCTGTAACACCAGATTGCAGAATGCGATGTTAAAAGGGGATGAGGAGGGCATGAATTAGGGCACTGTACTATATACACCAGTGTGTTTTTCTAAGAGCACATTTTTCTCACTGTAGAGGGAGTTACGGGAACGGGTCCTCCCAGTGTGGTGGACAGGGCCTTGCGGTGGAAATGTAAATTCTAAAGCAAGATTTATAGATGACTGTAAGTCTACCGTTTTTGTATGGAAGAACTAGAATTTATAGCAGTCTATTATGTCTTTCTGTTGCAGGCACAACTATAAAATTAAATATTTCCTCCCATATGGGTTTAGAGCTGAGAAATATGATTTTGCAACAAAAAAATGTCTAAAAAGGCACCTGCCTTATCCTTACATATCTACTTTATGGAACGCCACTAATGACATTTTAATTACTGAACACATTACATCCCTACATTAATTTGTTCTGGTGCAGTCTATTAATCATCAGCACTTTACATTTTGCTGACTGCAGGCACTTATGGGATTTCAGGTTTACCACATACACTAAATGCTGGAAGCATTTAATGCGCTCACTAATGAGCATGCTGGGGAAATGGAACGCTATTAATTGACTTAAACGCTGCCATTTTATCACAACGTGCAGAAACATTTAATTACATGAGTTCCTACTGAAAATGAAAAACTGAATAAAGTGAAGTTCAATTTTGTGTTTCGAAGAAGATGAAATCGCACGAGACGCAATTCTTGTGGTCTCTTTTACAGAATTCTGCCTTTCATGGTTGACTTTCGTTTTTGACTTCTTCTTGTCTGTAGTCTTCATTCAGCAAACTCTCAGGGCTGGAGATGTTCAGCCGTGTTAAAGTACCCTCAGTCCCCCAACTGATGGCTCTTAATACCGTGACTAGGTAGGAAGAATAACTGAGCACCGACTGATTATAATAAACCCTTGGGTCCTGTCATGATGGACTTTGCTTGTGAGGCGCATGTTTTATGTGTCTACAGAGCATCCATTGAATTCAGTTAACACGATATTTCTCTGATTTAGGGCTTCATTTTCAGACAGCACAGCTCAGAAATCAGAAGGACAACGTTATGCTCAGGAGCCGCATAGAAAAGATGCTCAGCATATGAACTGGCCCTTTGTGTTTGATTAGACAAACTCTGCCAGTTTGCACTGGGCTGTTATTCAGTGCCCTATTTCTTCATGGCAGCCAGAAGTCTGCACTGGCCTGTCGGACAGTGTGGCCCTGCCAGATGGGCCAGCTCGTGAAAAGACCAGTGTATGGGATGTTATTATTTTATTTATCCCATCACAGCCTAGGAGACCAACAAACCAGTCATCGCACCGGTCCTTTCACGCTGGTCCATCATGCAGTGCCATACGGCCAGACTGCTGCCAGGCATGACCACCGGTTGCACATCATCAACAACTTTTAATCGGTTGGACTGACCATCTCAGCCCGGAACCTATTTAGCACTGCACTGTGAAATGTAGCACATTGATCATCTGCACTGCGCCTCAGCACTGTGATTTAATACATGGGCCATGGAGTGAAGACAAAACAGTTGTTTCAACCCAGTTCTGCATCAATACCAAACTCCAAGAGTAGGAATTCTAGAATGTCCCCTTTTTAGGTCTCGGCTAGCGATGGCTGCGCTTGCGCAGTCTCGCTCGCGAGATTTAATGACATTGAGAAGAGGGGCTTGCACCCGCCCCTCTTCTCTCCTGTTCTCCATTGGCTGGCCTCTTAAATGCTGGCCAGCCACTGGAGAAGAGGTCCAGTCACTCCGATTATGCCCCGTCCTTTTCGGATCGGGGGCGTGTTTTTTGCGAGAAGTCTCAGGGAGGAGACAACAGCAAAACACGCCCCCGAATCCGAAAACGACGTGGCGTTTCTCCGAGGCATTTTTTCTCTGCCACGGAGAAAGGCGGTGGTGTCTTCCGGTTTAAAGAAAATGAATCCAAGCTGGGGCATTCCAATTACTAGTTCGCTCTGGGAGTGCATTTCGGTGTCCGTATCCGTGGACCTTCTGCAACTTTGGCTTGTTGAGAACTTGAACCATCATGTGATCAGCAACCCAAGACGTTACATCAGTGGTGCCTGCGAGAAGCAGAACGAGCAGCGGAGTTTCGAAGCAGGCCTGGCGGTGAAAACGTTTTGGCTCTCTTCTAGCATGCTCTGTGGCCTCCAAGCCCAGGCGACACCCTACTGCTGAATGCCGCTCCCTAACGTGAGGCGCGCGCTTATATACCAGTGGCGGGTGGAGGGGTGCAAGTAATTATTCATAGAAGGCGAAGGAACAACTACTTTACCGTCATCAAACACGAAATTTCATAAACTGGGGATGCTCAAAATAGAAGCGGCGCCAAGAGAACAGCAACACGTCCGCCTCAGAGCGCAGATTTTTAAACGCTGATTTATTTATCTTTAGAAACAGAGACAGTTATTCACCCCGCCTCCCCCCAACCCCGGTCGGGCAGTCTTGCCACGCCCCCTACTCCTGGTACTGAGCGGCGAAGGTCTGGGCGCATGCGCAGTGCTGGGTTGCCGTTAGCCCGGTTCTTGCAGCGGTGGGGGCGAGCAAGCGCCACCGCCGCCGCCAGGCACAACGGTATCACCGGCAACCGGCAGCAGAGCGAGCAGCCCGGGGGAAGCAGCTGTAGCCCCGCCTTCCAGGGAGCCATGTGAAGCTTCTTGAATCGGGGAGGAAAGGCCGAATCAGGGTCTGCTGCGGGGGTGAGTGCTGGCCGTGTCAGGGGGTGCATGGCAGGAGAAGAGGGGTGCACCAGCAGACTGGGTTACGTGTCATTGACTCTCATAGATGAGTATTGGGAGGCTCTAGTTTCTGACATCCTCTTCATCACAAGGCAATTAAATGAACGTGATAAAGCGTAGCTTAGAATATATATGCATTTTGTATATAATATGTATTGCTTTGTCCTTTTACTTGAGTTGTAATAATTAGATGTGTACGTTTTTAGGTCTCGGCTAGCGCGTGGAGCAGTTTGTTTGCTAGCATTTTCCGAGCCCCCTCTCAGGGGAAGCGACAAACAGGGACAGCCAGGGTGAAACCGAGACATTCACCGAGAGAAGAGCCTTCGGGTTATATGTTTATGCCCAGGAAGGTGGGGGATATTTGTCTTTGCCTAACTTAAAACGTCATCGCATTTTAGTTCACAGAATACAAACAGCAACGCTCATGCCATGCACACAGCCGGTATGCTCCATCCAATCTTTCCGTAGTTCTCAGGCAACTTCTGCGATAAGAAACTTTTAAAGCATATATTTTAATGTATATTTTAATGGTGCTATGTATCTCGTTTTATTGGCACATGGTTATGGTTTTAACTAAAACGAACTTTATTCGGGTTCTGATTGTTCCGTAGTTCTCAGAGTGTGTCCCTCGGCTTGTTCTGTGTGGAGTCCGGCAGGTAAGGCCTCTTGTTCTTCTGTCCTTTCGGTTCCTTCTGTCCCTCACATCCCACCGTTTCCTGTTGTCCCCACATCCTTGCTCTCCCCTTCCTTCTATCTCCCACGTCATCGCCTCGCCCCCTTCCCCCAACCCGCCGCGAGCTGCTGTGGTTACACTACTCCACGAGCCCCCGGGGGCGCTGGCACAGATGCTTAATTGACTCCCTGTGGTATTCCTCACGTGGCGCAGTTTGTTTGCTAGCATTTTCCGAGCCCCCTCTCAGGGGAAGCGACAAACAGGGACAGCCAGGGTGAAACCGAGACATTCACCGAGAGAAGAGCCTTCGGGTTATATGTTTATGCCCAGGAAGGTGGGGGATATTTGTCTTTGCCTAACTTAAAACGTCATCGCATTTTAGTTCACAGAATACAAACAGCAACGCTCATGCCATGCACACAGCCGGTATGCTCCATCCAATCTTTCCGTAGTTCTCAGGCAACTTCTGCGATAAGAAACTTTTAAAGCATATATTTTAATGTATATTTTAATGGTGCTATGTATCGCGTTTTATTGGCACATGGTTATGGTTTTAACTAAAACGAACTTTATTCGGGTTCTGATTGTTCCGTAGTTCTCAGTGTGTGTGTGAATATGGGACGGCCAGGCAACTGGAGACCGGCTTCCAAACTTGCGTGGTAGTCATGTCTAATAAATGACGTTGATAATCCAGTGCAGTGCGTTCCGACAACTGATCATGTGATAAAAGCAGTTCGGGTTTTATGCATGATAAGCTTGTAGGCTGCCACAACCGAGTTTCTGCATAGAATTGCTTTTTTATTCTAGTATCCTACCACTAGGAGACCACTGACCGTACTTCTGCAGCAGAATGCAGTATTAGTGCCTGCCTTTAAATCTGCAGCAATGACCGGGGTAGGCCAAGATAAAGAGGCAGGAAGAGGAGTTGGCCTAACGGCTTAGGCGATCGACCTCGGACCTGGGGAACTGGGTTCGAGTCTCGGCAGTGACGCTGAACAGCCTGTGATTCTGGGCAAATCACTTAATCTTCCCCGTGCCTAACAAAGAATGATTGTGTGTCCTAATGTAACGTAACAGGTGCTATGTAAGGCGCTCTGATACCTGATTGGATTCGGGTCAAGTTTGCGCTATATAAAAACTCAGCAAAAAAACAAAAGGGTCCCTGGTATCTAAAAGAAAGTTTTGGGCTGACATGGAGGTGTGAGAACATAAGGGAAACACGAGGCAGACTGATTCACTCTTGCACTGTCAGGGCACCAACTACCAAGTGCTTTACGCTCGCCCTCGCATATGGAAGGTGGCAGACTGGCTTGGGTCCGAGCCATAACCAGACTGGGACGTGGGACATGAACCCCCGTTCAAAATTCTACTTTCCTCAACCCTGCAGAATAGGTGGAATCTGGGACGTTGCAAAATCCCTTAGTTACTGCTCAGGCGCAAGCTTTTCCACTTCCTTGGTAATAGGCTGCATTTGTTCAGCACTAGGCAGTAACCTACCTTAAAAAGAACAAGCATTTACAATGCAACGGTCTCGGGATTGTTAAAGTTAGAGCTATTGGCATTGCTCATGACATTGATTTTGTTTATGTTTTTGTTTTTAAAACATGTAGAGGAACGTCATTGTTATTTACAATGTCAATAGCTTAATCAGTGTGTGTGTAGGTGGCTCTGTGTGTGGGTGCAAATGAAATAGGTCTCGCATTTGAGAGTGATTAAGCTATTGACATTGTGAATAACAATGGCGTTTTTTTAAATGTCTTAAAAACATAAACAAAAATAATGTCATGAGCAATGCCAATAGCTCTAACTTTACCAATGCCGAGACCATTGCATTGTAAATGCTTGTTTAATGACGTTTCTTGGCGTTTTGAGACATATTGTGACATCATTCACCAGATGACCCCAGTAACCACACACCCTGAACACATCCAAATATGTCTATAGAAATATGATGATTAGGTCAACGTGTATGATTAAATATTGCTTAATGTCAGATATTTTCCCAGGCGTTTGTGAATACTTTTCATTGTGCTCTATATGAATACAAATATGAACTAGTGAAATTGGAATACAATTCCCTTCCTTGAATCTTATAGCTTGTATTATTCCTTGAAAGAGCCACTGCTGAGTCTAGGATGTCATGGAGTAGTGCGTTACGACCATCCAGATGGAGGAGTACCAAAGGTTTGAAATGCAGTTCTGAAGTTGTTTTCTGGAAGGAAATGTTTTGCTTTGTTTTGTAGGGAGGGATGGGTCAAGGCCATATTTTTTTTCAATTTGTTCCTTGAGAGTGACTTTGAATGTTCAAGAGACTTGGTATCGGGTGAAAGTTCATCCATGGCCATGCCATTTACACAGGTTTGGACTAGTTGCTGCTCCCCTCTTGTAAACAGGACAAAGAAGTGCACTCCAAGGGTCATAAGGTATAGGGACACAACAAGCTACAAAAAGCCTTTTCCTGCAAATGCTTAGCTGATCCTTTCCAACCGGACATGTCCTGGTCCCTGCTGTTGGCCTCTGCTTGAGTGAGTCCTGATGCCCAAGTTCTGTTCCTTAGGTCCTGGAACCGTAGGTTGTGCCTGGCTGTACTTCTCCTACCACCCCTTTAAACCTGGGACTTAGAATCCACTTCAACTTCAAGACCTCAGAAGGAAGAGGTCTAACCTGACAAGCCTACCCTCCCAATATGCGCTGCTGCTAGGCTGAAGATTCAGGTGCTTTTCCTGCCAAAAGCAGCTGCTTCACCTGGACTGTGTCGAATGACTATCCAACCTCATGGAACCCTCCATTTATGAAACTATGCCCAAAAGTAAATTCTCCGACTGGGTCAAACTTGGTTGCTTTATCCAAGCCACGCTCCACCGCAGTCCTCCTCACATCACGCCAAGGTCCCAGTCTACAGCAACCAGCTAACTGCGCGTAATATTTCTTGAGACTATTTTTATTAAAAACTTTAAAAAATCACATCTGCAGGTCCCCTTATTGGATTCTTGTCGTTTGCTGTCATTTTATTAATTACAATGTACTCTATGTTTCCAATATGGTTTGGAATGTTACTTGTGTTGTGTTTTGACTTTATTACTGTTATCGTTCTGCATAAATATTCTCTATGTTCATGTTAAATGATTGGCTACAGGTCTTGTAAACAACTTCTCTGCCAGTCGGATATAATAAATTATTTCTATTCTAGCTTTGCTTATCTGTAGACTATCCTCCCCGCTTCCGTGCTCATGCCCGCCCACACACTCACATGCTCCTGCGTCACACACCAGGAAGGCATCCGTCAGGATGGTCACCTTTTGGAGTTGCTGCAGTGCTGGTGGTCTAGTCTCCTAGTGGGGGGCTGAGACAATAGTCCGGAGATCTGAGACTTCACCGTTTGGGAAGAAGGTAATGTGCTTTCGCTTACCGCTTTCCACCATGATCACATTCATACTCTCTACCCCTGGCGCACTGGTGAGAGTGGCCCAGAGGGAGAAAAACAGGGGGCATCAAGGCTGTAGGCCTGTAGCCTTGTAGTGTTGTCTCCGGTGAGTTGTCTTATGGCCGGGACCTATTCATCTGGTCTGGCCTGGTTCTGATCCTGCTCATCTCGCCTATGTCCACGTTACATTTAGCACCAGGCATAACTGCTCCTGACCCATTCGAGGAGACGGGTGAGTTTCAGGTGTATGGCAGGGCGGTGGGTGCTTCTCGCAGCGTTGCACTTTGTGCTTTTTGTGGTTGAGTGACCCACGCTGACACTGACCCCACCTGCCCTAATCTCCTTGGGGGAAACAACCTTTACAACGCAACTATTACATCGCACTACACTTACAACGCAGGCATTACAACGGAACATCCTTTACAACGCATGACACTACAACGCATACCATTACAACGCATACCATTACAACGCATGACACTACATCGCATGTCACTACAACGCAGGCATTACCACGCATACCATTACAATGCATACCATTGGAGTTAGAATAGTAATTTTTAACTCCTACACTATCCAACACTTACCCTACTGTTGCACCCCCTGGAGTTAGAATAGTAATTTGTACCCCTATACTATCCAATACTTACCTTAAATGCAATGTAACAGTATGCGTTGTAATGGTATGCGTTGTAAAGGTAGTATGTGATGTAATGGAATGCGTTGTAAAGGTCGTTTTTTAAAATGCGTTGTAGTGTCATGCGATGTAATGGAATGCGTTGTAGTGGATGTTGCGATGTAAAAATTGCGTTGTAAGTGCATGCGTTGTAAAAGTATGCGTGGTAACATCATACATCCCTCCTTGGAGTTGCTGGGGGTAAGGCTGAGAGGTGAGGAATAAGACTCACTGGAGGCTTTGGAGGTCCAGGCTTAGTCTCAGCTTGGCTTGGCTTTGACCCAGATCTGAGAGTCTGTTGGAGTCTGTTGAAGCTTGTTTGGAGTCTATTAAGGTGGTTGTAAGCTGACACCTGGACACATATTATTGACTGTGTGTGTGGGTGGAGGTGGCGTTGGCGGTAGGTCCCTACGACCTGGGGAGGAGGTACCTGAATGGTGTTCAACATCGGCCAGTCTATTTGTTATCTGTTATTGTTTCTCTTCTCCAGGCTGATCCTGACTCATAAGTGAGTGAGATCTTAGTTTGGCTTTAATTTACGTAACTCATGGGTAAACGCAGCTGCCACACGGGAGGGACAACGCCACAAACAGGTCTGGTACAGACAGTTCATTGACTCATTTTTGGTGCAGGCGAAAGAGATTGAACTGGCAGAGAGATGGTTGTCGCTGGAATGTGGAGATGACCTAGGCCCTGTCACCTTATGGTTAAGTTCTTCGCAACCAAAATCTGGAAGATCTGCTTATGCTGAGGCAGCCCTGAGAAACAAATAGCTCCCTGAGGCTATTTTGTTTGGACTAGCTGGAGCAACAGTAGGGGGGTCTGTACCTAATGCACCTAATCCATGGACAGCCACATCCGGTCTCAGTCCTGGATCCCATCCTGGCCCTAGCTTTCATGACAGTCCATGTGAACCTGTGGCAAAAAAGAAGAGGAAAATGAAAACAGGCACATGCACAGTTATTGTTAAAAAACCGGGACCCAAACCTAGATCTTCTGAGCAGAACCTGGGACCTTAGCATCAACCAGCTTCCCCTCCAGTTATGATACCATACATTGGCCAGGTGGAGCTAAATGTGCTTGGGGAAAGATTAGCAAAAAAAATAAAGGGTTGTTTAACTTCTGCTAATGCATCGATTGTAGAAAGGCTAAATACTCTGGAAGGGGTAATTAAGGAATTAGTCTCGAAGAGTAATCCTACTCCAGTTCCCCTAGTATCTATGTCTATATCCACACATGACTC
This sequence comes from Triturus cristatus, assembly GCF_964204655.1. NCBI lineage: Eukaryota > Metazoa > Chordata > Amphibia > Caudata > Salamandridae > Triturus > Triturus cristatus. Next base: position 1,333,027,566 of record NC_140591.1, read on the forward strand.
AATAAACCCTTTACACAACGCTAGTGCCCTAGATACTCATGAGGATGGGTTCATAATCAGCCCCAGATTTTACCCAGGAAAACCATTCCTATCTCATCTCGAACAAAGTCCGCTGCTGCAGTAAAATGGCTTGAAATAGCCCAATGATTCCTCAATCACAGGCTGGACCCAGTTGTGTTAGGCTAAAAGGCCCACCAGACACCACTGACCATCCCAATTCCCATCAGTCCATGCCACCACATGCACATCAGGTTTTCCATTTACCGCCAGAGTGCTCCAATGTGGAAGTGCTGGTGGGTGTGCCTCCTGTCTCAGCGCACACAGATGAAAATTATACAGCTCAGGAAAAAGAAAGTGTGCCACTGGCTAGCTAGACACTCTGCCCTGACTAATTGGGAGTTTGATGGCATCCTTTTGGTGAGGATAGTCGGTTGGATTGGGGCTTCCTCAAAGGCACTGGAAGGGGACTGTATTGTGGTCAGCTGCAGGTTCCCAGAATTGGCTTGATCAAATTTGGCACTAGGAGTGGGGTTAAGGGTCTCCCTGATATGCTTTCTGCTGTCCCTCTGGGTTATTTTTATTGCTTATTTTCAACAAGTGGCCAGGGGAAAGGGCTGTTTTCTTCTCTCGCTCGTGCGTAGACTCATGGAGAGCCCACGGGATCCCTATTTATAACAGATTCCAGATAATATCAGAATTAGACGCAAATGATTGACTTGATCCCTATGCTGCCCATTCAAAGGAGCAACATTCCCAAAAAGAAGGTTCTGTCTGACCCGAGCCAAACATCGTGCTCCCCCATAATAGGGGCAGATGCGACGTTACTGAGGGTAGGACAGGGTCATCACAAGAAGGCTTGTTGGGTATTGGGAATGCTACAGAGCCCCCGGCATTTATGATCTCTTCAAGCAAACTCCCCAAAACCAGAAAGACCCCGCATTAATTGAAGACAGCCCTCTCACACAGTGTACAAAGGGTTTGTGGATTCTCTTCTGGAACGTGGTAGGGATCCACCAAAAGATTTCCAATAAATACTGGCTAAGTTTAGTTGAACCCTTTGACATCATATGCTGTCAGGAAACATGGGCCTATGAACATATCACAATTAACGGGTTTAGGTTGTTTTGTTCACCCGCTGTTCCTCCACTTGCTGGCGCAGGAAAGGGTGGTCTTCTGATTCTGGTATAACCTGGGGTGGGGAATATTCAAGTAAAAAGTAAAGGAACTGTTTTTTAATTCTAATTTCCCACTAGTCAAGATATCCTATCCTAAAGAGTTTAATATAATCGTAATCAATTTTTAATACATTATTTTGGTGCTCAACAAGTGGGGATCATTGAGGAGCTGGAGCTCATTCTCCAGGATCAAATAGATAGAGAACCGAAGGAGGTTTCTCTTTTATGGGTGGGTTATTTTAATATAACTGAATGTCCCTAAAGTGGGACTATATTGGGCTGTGTGAGCCTGATGGTCATTTTACGCACTTGGCATATGGAGAAGCATTAACAAGGCTAATACTAAGGAATAACTTGACCTTTGCAATGGATTTAATGGCGTAAAATCAGGCAGATATCCCAACCTTTGTTGGGAGAGGTAAAGAAAGCACCATTGACCATATTCTAGCATCAGACACCTTGGTCCTGCTAATAAACAATTGCAAGGTTTGTCCCTCCCTGTTCAGCGATCATTATCTGATTACTGTAACCCTTGCCTGCGGCAGACTGAAAAGACCTCCTAACCTTCAGGAGACTCCTCAAAACCTGGCTCTTCGAACAGTAGCAGCGTACCACCCCCCTAGCGCCTTGAGACCCTCACAGGAATGTAGTGTGCTTTATAAATGCTATGATTGATTGATTGATTGATTGCCTGCACACTTCTAGTTTCTTCTCCACCTGGTAAACCCCAGCCTATGACCTACACCGAAAATAAGGGGGTACATAGAAAATGGCGACTTGTCAATCCTAGCAGAAGCCTGACAGAAGTGGTGAGCAAAAATTACATGGAAATCTTAAATTGTTTGAGAGAAAATTGTAAGCCAGATACTGTACGGGAAAACTTTGTTAGAATGAAGAATCAGATGGTGCGCCATTTGCACATGGTTTAATCTAAAATGTACAAATACCTATTGAGTTTTAGATGTGCAACCCACACAATCCCATGGGATGCAGTGGTGGTATGAGAGGCAGAAGGAAATCTAAAAAAGCCACTGAAAAAAGAAAAGCTGAAATAAGAACTAAGGTCTGGGACAATTAGGAACAAGCAGCAGTCCTGAAAGATATCAAGTCTTTTGGGAAATAGTGAATATGCCCTTTTATGCTAAAAAGCCAGATTCAGGAATTGATTGTCATATAATGGGGCATGAATGGGTTGCTCATTTTGAACAACAATGAAATTCAGAAATGCCAGATGAAAATCAAAGACTCCCAGCTGAGCTTGCTACAACCATTGTAGCACTAGTTGAATTTAGTAAATTAATCTCTGTGGGGGAAGTAAGCATAGCCATACTCCGCTCAGCATCAGGCAAGGCAGCAGGACCAGACGGGGTCCCAGTGGAAATTTTTAAACACAAGTTAGAACTCTGGGCCCGCTGCTTACAAGTGTTTTTAGGCCTATAGTAGTTGGGGGCCAATTGAGTCATGGAGGCAGTCAATTGCAGTTCCCATATATAGAACAGGTGATAAGAACGTCCCTTCCAATTATCGCCCAAATGCACTGCTCGACTCTTTGGAAAAAATCTTTGATAGGGTCATTTTAGGGAAGTTCGAAGATTGAACGAGTGAAAACTCCTTTTGTACCAAATTGGCACAAAGAGCTTTAAATCTCTCCCTAATCTTGGGTAAATATGTCAAGGCCAGGTGAGGGGCCATACATATGGCCTTAATGGACTTCTCTTGTGCCTTTGACTTAGTGGATAGAAACAAATTGTGCACATGCAGGAGTGGAATCATCCTTATTGAGTGCGCTAAAAAGTCTCCATGTCCTGTCTTTCAAACAGACTTCCCCTACCCAATTTACCCATGGGGTGAGACAAGGCTAAATTCTGGCGTATTTTTTTTCTTTTTTTACAATAATGCCCTTGACTCCTTTTTAACAAACTGCACCCCTGCTGTCCCAAAAATTGGTCCATGTCTAGTTTCTGTTTTACTATATGTGGTTGATGCCGTTCTCTTGGCCCACACTGCTAATGGTCTGCAAGCTCTTTTAGATAGGTTTTACAGTTTTACAAAGGAGCTAAACTGCAGGGTAAATAATGACAAATCCTATATTTTAACAATGTGGACCAAAGACTACCTGCTCAAAGATGTTTTCAGTGGATGTACACCAATAAAGAAAACAATAAATTGTAGCTACATTTTATTTAGCGTCAATTTGAAAAAGGACAATTTCATCACTCAATAGTCTGAGTCGATGAAAGTGGTTTGTGAATCTTTGTTTAGATTTGCTAAAACTTTAGGACATAACCCCCCCAAGGACCTGACAATGTTTTACAGAAGTAAATGCCTGCCGGTGAGTACATATTGCGCGGGAGTATGGAGAAAGACCCTGTAAAGGACCTTCCGGCAGCAGAAAACAAGTTTTTAACTGGGCATTTGGGACTTCCCTAATTCACATCAAGTTTTATCACTCACAATGAAATGGGCCTTGACTTTATAGAAGATACGGTGGCCCTGGCAACCATTTGCTGTGGGTTTACAATCTGGTCCACTCCGGAGCTAAGTTTCACTTGGGGAATAGTAGAGGATTATCTGAAACTGACTAATATGATAGCTATTCCATGGATCAAATATAAAAAACAGTATTCAAGACCTAGGATTACACAGTGTTTTTTGAGAATCCTAGTGAGATTGGCCCATGCACGGAGGCCTTGGTAAAGGACTCACACCATGCCCATAGAGCTAAGAAGAGACTTGGTAACTGTCCATTTATATCCCACTTTCAGCTTGTGAAGGCATGGAGCCCTATCTAGTATGGATAAAGGCCCCAGAACACAGATTTAATTTAACTCACCTTTGAGTAAATCTAATTCACTTCCTGGTGGATGTCCCCCTCACTAGGACGTGGTTTGCAATCAGTACCCTGCTACCCATGCGATAGAGTGCCCATTAAGTCTGCTAAGCACTATATTTTATTTTGCACTTTATATTCTGCTTTTAGAACCCGTTTGTTATGCCCCATTTTAGGAGGGAAAAGTTTTAAAACACATCAAGATGATTTATGGTTTTTATAACGCTATGAGTCCCCAATAATCTGTCATACAGTGTTGAATTGTATTGCTAAGGCAAGGAGCGTAAGGAAAAAATATGCAGCATGATTCAGCTATGATGCCATGGAAGGCCACTGATGACGTACAATTCAGTAATTGACTTTTGTGTTTTTAATTTGTGTGATCTTTTTGTAATTGTTTTTAACATTGTATTTTTGGTCTTTTTTGACCGAATAAAGATTATTTTGAACCTTGGCTTTATTGTTGTTTTCTTACAGCATAAATACTTTACAAATTGCCTTCGTCTTTTTTAAAGCCTGTATACTCTGTGTCATAGCTACCAGGAGGTTGAGCTCAGGTTAATTTAGTGACAATGATGGTTCACCTCAACAAGGATCATGATTTTTAATTATGGTGGGTAATAACCCAATTTCTTACAACATGCATTTGATTTGTTTTTAATGAACTGTATCATTGAGCATCAGTACTCAATGTTGTACCAAAGATTATTAAAGGATAGGAGCGGAGGACACAAGCAAGTGTGGTATTCATTTGTTTGTATTAGACAGCGATTGATAAGTCTGAGAAAGTGCCTCTTTTTGCACGGCCTTGATAGTTTTTTAATGGACTGATACTGCTGTTTTATTGACACTATGTATTGGGACACTGCTAACTATGCCGCAGAGCATCTGCTTTGACTTCTAAAACATGTTGAATTGGCTAACATTTAATTGGCTTTTTTAACTAAGTCTATAGTATACAGACCCAGAGCTATCACTGCTTAGTAAAGGATTGTCTTCTGTCCCTACTACTCACCCCAACTTCTTGGAACTCCATACCGAACTACTCAGGTTCTTTAGACGCCTTCGTCTACATACATTTTTTCTTCTAAATCCATCCTCCCCTACCATCTCCAATACGCCCTTCAGACCTCCTTCTACCTTCTCACCCTCCATTAATATGCTTCCCAGTGAAATAATCACTTTTGAAAAACTGGTTCTTAACGACTTATCGAATTTGGAATCAAAGAAACGTTTCATTCCCTACAATATTTCCCTCTCTGAAAAGAAAGCCATCAATTCCCTCAAAAGTAACGACTCCTTAATCATCAAATCTGCCGACAAGGGTGGAGGGATTGTACTTCAAGAAAGAATAGCATACACAGAGGAAATACAACGCCAATTATCTAACACCGATCATTACTGCAAACTACCCACGAACCCTACCAAAGAGTTACAAACACTCATTCTACAAATTACTACAGAGGCTAAATCGGAAGGCTTCCTGAATCAAAAAGAATTCTTATTCCTCAATGTGAAATCACCCCGCACACCAGTCATCTACAACTTACCCAAGGTCCACAAGAATCAGACTAATCCACCTGGTCGCCCCATAGTTTCTGGATGTGGATCTATTTTGGCACCCCTGGGTCAATACATTGACCATTTTATCAAAGATTTCATGCCATCCACCCATTGCTACATCAGAGATAGCATGGCAATGATAAACCTTATTGAACACCACCCCTTCGATCCCTCCCATGAAATACTCTGCACCATGGATGTAGAATCTCTCTACACCAATATTCCACAAACCCCTGCACTTCTCGTGATCCAAGGGATCTTGGATTCGAGACCACGTCCCCATCCTGTCCCCACACTTTTCATTATTCAGCTGCTGGAAATTTGTCTTACCCGAAATTTTTTCACTTTTGAAAATGACTATTACCAGCAAGTCAAGGGCACATCGATGGGTGCAATTTTTGCACCCAACCTAGCTATTCTCTATATGGATCACCTGGAAATGAATACCATTCTTGATACCACTAATCCATTTCTTCCAGGCATCGTTATTTGGCGCCGCTACATAGATGACATTTTCTTGATATGGCGTCAAAACGAGGTCACACTCTCTCAATTCAATCACTGGCTCAACAATAACTGTTCAGGTCTTAACTTTACCAACACATATGACAGGTCCCAAATTCCATTTCTAGATTTAACCATCTACCATTCTGAAGGTGAGCTATTCACTAAATTGTACCGAAAAAGCACAGAGAGAAATACACTACTCAGTTACGAAAGCCATCACCCCCGAGCACTCAGAGACTCGTTGCCATATTCCCAATTTCTCCGCATAAGACGAAATTGCTTTTCAAAAAATGACTATTTTTCTGAGTCTCTCACTCTCACAAATAAACTGAAAGCCTGTGGCTACCCCAAAAGACTGATAAGAAATGCTCAAAAACGCGCCTGGTATTGCCCCCGTGAAATTCTACTCTCTCCCAAAGTCAAAACCAATACCAACCGACTAGTCTGTGTGACCACCTTCTCTCCTGTGTCTAACCAAATCCGCAAGTCCATCCTACATCATTGGCCCGTGGTTAACGCAGGCAATCTCTCAGTAGAGCGACCTATTTTTGCCTTCCGCAAGAATCGGAACCTAAAAGACCATCTGATTAGTGCCACCTTACCTTCTCCCCGCCCTATGGTTACTCTTGATGCACACTGGGGTTTAAGCCTTCTCATTGGACATGCCAAATGTGGCAACTGTAACGTCTGCAGCACTACAATGGAAGGAAAGAATTTTATGTTCAATAATGTTTCTATCACTTTGAATTCATTCTCTAACTGCAATACGAGCAATGTTATTTATCTTATCTCTTGCCCATGCAACAAGATCTACATTGGCCAGACCACGCAGAAGATCAAACTAAGAATTGGCCAACACAGAAGCAGAGTGCGCTGCAGAATCCCTAATGCCCCCCTTGTGGAACATTTCATCGAAATGGGGCACAAAGATGTCGACATCAAATGGACAGTGCTCAAATGCATCAAACAACCACCAAGAGGCGGTGACATTGCCAAAATTATGAACAGAGAAGAACTTAGAATGATCATTCGCACTGACAGCATCAGGCAAGGCCTCAACCGCAGCGAGGATTGGACTAACCTCATTTGAAATTTCTGAACTACCATGTATCTATTACTGTTCTTTCCACCATACTCATTAATTTTTCTCTGTGCCAACCATATTGTTACTGTCTGCTGCACCGACTTTAAGTCTGCACCTCCGTGCATTTTTTATTCCTTCGCTGTCCCCATACCGATCTGATGTTTTTTGTATCCATTACAGGTTTCATCTGATTGAAATGTAAATGTTTTTTTGTCTTTTTAAAATTGCCGGAATTATTTGTACTGGTCCGTATTCCCGCTAGACACCCGTTCTAGTCTGTCTTCTCTCTTTTCGCAAAAGCCTCTACCTAAGATGGCGCCGCTCTTCACCACTCTAGCTTTCCCACACTCCCTTTCAGTATTTACGGATACTTCCAGCGCTGCACCCTGTTACTCGAGTCACTGCTAACTCCAGGACCTGGCGGATCACTGGTAAGCACCTTAACTCCCCCTTGTTACGGCTTCTGACATTGGTTCACGCACCATGTTAATAGAGTTGTCCTTTTTTAACAGTGCATTGCCACGCCGCCTTCAATTGAAGTACCTTTCAACTCATTCTCACGTTACGGGAGAATTTCTACTGCCAATTTAGGTAATTACCAATTCCTCCCCTTGTTGGTTCACTTCATCCACCCGCCAACTAATGCATTACTCCTATTCTCAGCAGAAACCTTCCACTACCGATGTACAGGTCTGGTTGTCTCCCCGAGTAATTCTCTTGCGAGCCCTCATCGAATTTTACCGTCATTGCACGGTCTTCGCCTTCCTGTTACAAAGGTGAGATCCCATTCTGCATCGCATCGTCCGTTCACTTAGTTTCATAGTCACCACGCAGCACCGCCACATTCGGCCGTTCATTACCACTCTTACGGAACCCGCTTCCATCGATCATCACACCCCGTTTTACTTGAGGCGCATGCTCTCACTCCACATGTCTCCAACTCAATCCCTCCTGTGAGCACTACACTTCACGTGCCAGACACTGATCGGTTACTTTTGCCGTGCTTCCTGTGACGCTTGATCAGCCCACACTCGGCCTCCTTATCTGACCGTCCGGTCACCCACTCCCCATATGCGTATTTTCTCCACGCATGTCCTCCTGTGCAACCTCCTTTATTACTGCATGATTCGAGCGGTCTGACTATTTTTCTGGTCTCTCAATTTTTATTCTTCTCTCTTCCTTTTTCCTCCCATTCCCTTTCTCCATTTCTATCTAGTTTTCCACAGGCAATTTCGTTTAAATCAGGCATGTGCACATCTAAGTCCTGATGATGATCCTGGCACCCTACATATAGGATCGAAACGCCGTCGTCTCTCTCTAAAAATAGCATGCACGTTACTCCAATGTGTTAAAAAGTGCAACAGCTATTTTTGAAAAAGCTTATAACATTGCATTTTTGAATAAGCTCAACTTTCTGTCTTGCCTGAAATGCCTTGTTTTTTTTGTTAATGTTTTGTTCTACCTTGGGCACAGGACTGTGTCCCACGCACAATTGTTTCTATATGTATGCATCCTTTATTGTTTATAATTAAATCGGTTGTCCGGCTGGACTCCCGGAATATAGTATCGATTCGGAACTATATTTATTTTTGCATTACTTATGTTTTGAGGATCATTGTTGTCTGTACTATACGATTACCCAAGGTCCTCATTTACCTTTTTGGGTCCCCTTGTTCTAATGAATATGTTAAGAGCAATCGCTGGATTGCAAGGGTAGGCTATCCATCCCCTTTCTTTTAAGTGGGCTCTCTTCTTGTTCCCCCCTCCCTCACCTCACCACTTGTTATGTCTGACCATGCACCTCTCTATTCCGATGATTATATCAAGAAAATCTGCGAAGGGCCTTCGCTGTTTTCAGACTCTGCAGATTGTCCTTCTTCCACAAATATATCATCTGCTGATCAACTAGAAAAGTGTAAAAAGAAACAAGTACGCCTCCAATTAATGATCCGTATGCTTACGGAATATTTAAAAGCAGAAACCATCCCCACTGGGCTGCAAGTTCGTAATATCCCTGGAATCTTTACCGACAATCCAAAGTATATTAACAGCTTTAGTTACATAGGTACTACTTGCTCTAGACACTGGCTGGTATTAGGCATTGACACCGCTACAGAAACACTTAAGAAACTAGCAGAAGAAATCAACGAGATCGAAAAACAGATTAAGGAAACGTGCCCAATTGCTGAGAGTAAGAAATTACTAGAACAAATACAAAAAACAGCTGACAAATTCCTTAGAATAGAGCAAAATAAAAAAACAGTGAAAGTAAGGAAAGATATCAGAGCATACAACATTGAACGCACTTACCCATATCTACAAAAAGATTTCTACATTAATAGGTCATATACCAACCCACAAAACAACAGGCCTTGGGGCCGTTTCAACAGACGCAACAATTTGGTTGGTTTTTCAGATACATCAGCTGAATCATCAGATAACTCCGACGCAGGTGAAGGTACCAGTTCATCAAACCGTACCCCTGGGCCTAACGTCACAAACCCAAACAGTAATTTTTTAGGAAGAGGCCAGAACGAACCGCCCAGACGGGGTCGTGTCAAACAACCGCAGAGATGGTACAATCGACCGGGCGAACGCCAAACCCGCCAAAAGTTCTATCAATGGTAACTGGGGACTTTCTGAAACAAATACCCATCTTTAACCTGTCACAACACCAACTCTCAGACCCCGAGCTATCACTGCTTAGTAAAGGATTGTCTTTTGTCCCTACTACTCACCCCAACTTCTTGGAACTCCATACCGAACTACTCAGGTTCTTTAGACGCCTTCGTCTACATACATTTTTTCTTCTAAATCCATCCCCCCCTACCATCTCCAATACGCCCTTCAGACCTCCTTCTACCTTCTCACCCTCCATTAATATGCTTCCCAGTGAAATAATCACTTTTGAAAAACTGGTTCTTAACGACTTATCGAATTTGGAATCAAAGAAACGTTTCATTCCCTACAATATTTCCCTCTCTGAAAAGAAAGCCATCACTTCCCTCAAAAGTAACGACTCCTTAATCATCAAATCTGCCGACAAGGGTGGAGGGATTGTACTTCAAGAAAGAATAGCATACACAGAGGAAATACAACGCCAATTATCTAACACCGATCATTACTGCAAACTACCCACGAACCCTACCAAAGAGTTACAAACACTCATTCTACAAATTACTACAGAGGCTAAATCGGAAGGCTTCCTGAATCAAAAAGAATTCTTATTCCTCAATGTGAAATCACCCCGCACACCAGTCATCTACACCTTACCCAAGGTCCACAAGAATCAGACTAATCCACCTGGTCGCCCCATAGTTTCTGGATGTGGATCTATTTTGGAACCCCTGGGTCAATACATTGACCATTTTATCAAAGATTTCGTGCCATCCACCCATTGCTACATCAGAGATAGCATGGCAATGATAAACCTTATTGAACACCACCCCTTCGATCCCTCCCATGAAATACTCTGCACCATGGATGTAGAATCTCTCTACACCAATATTCCACAAACCCCTGCACTTCTCGTGATCCAAGGGATCTTGGATTCGAGACCACGTCCCCATCCTGTCCCCACACTTTTCATTATTCAGCTGCTGGAAATTTGTCTTACCCGAAATTTTTTCACTTTTGAAAATGACTATTACCAGCAAGTCAAGGGCACATCGATGGGTGCAAGTTTTGCACCCAACCTAGCTATTCTCTATATGGATCACCTGGAAATGAATACCATTCTTGATACCACTAATCCATTTCTTCCAGGCATCGTTATTTGGCGCCGCTACATAGATGACATTTTCTTGATATGGCGTCAAAACGAGGTCACACTCTCTCAATTCAATCACTGGCTCAACAATAACTGTTCAGGTCTTAACTTTACCAACACATATGACAGGTCCCAAATTCCATTTCTAGATTTAACCATCTACCATTCTGAAGGTGAGCTATTCACTAAATTGTACCGAAAAAGCACAGAGAGAAATACACTACTCAGTTACGAAAGCCATCACCCCCGAGCACTCAGAGACTCGTTGCCATATTCCCAATTTCTCCGCATAAGACGAAATTGCTTTTCAAAAAATGACTATTTTTCTGAGTCTCTCACTCTCACAAATAAACTGAAAGCCCGTGGCTACCCCAAAAGACTGATAAGAAATGCTCAAAAACGCGCCTGGTATTGCCCCCGTGAAATTCTACTCTCTCCCAAAGTCAAAACCAATACCAACCGACTAGTCTGTGTGACCACCTTCTCTCCTGTGTCTAACCAAATCCGCAAGTCCATCCTACATCATTGGCCCGTGGTTAACGCAGGCAATCTCTCAGTAGAGCGACCTATTTTTGCCTTCCGCAAGAATCGGAACCTAAAAGACCATCTGATTAGGGCCGCCTTACCTTCTCCCCGCCCTATGGTTACTCTTGATGCACACTGGGGTTTAAGCCCTCTCATTGGACATGCCAAATGTGGCAACTGTAACGTCTGCAGCACTACAATGGAAGGAAAGAATTTTATGTTCAATAATGTTTCTATCACTTTGAATTCATTCTCTAACTGCAATACGAGCAATGTTATTTATCTTATCTCTTGCCCATGCAACAAGATCTACATTGGCCAGACCACGCAGAAGGTCAAACTAAGAATTGGCCAACACAGAAGCAGAGTGCGCTGCAGAATCCCTAATGCCCCCCTTGTGGAACATTTCATCGAAATGGGGCACAAAGATGTCAACATCAAATGGACAGTGCTCAAATGCATCAAACAACCACCAAGAGGCGGTGACATTGCCAAAATTATGAACAGAGAAGAACTTAGAATGATCATTCGCACTGACAGCATCAGGCAAGGCCTCAACCGCAGCGAGGATTGGACTAACCTCATTTGAAATTTCTGAACTACCATGTATCTATTACTGTTCTTTCCACCATACTCATTAATTTTTCTCTGTGCCAACCATATTGTTACTGTCTGCTGCACCGACTTTAAGTCTGCACCTCCGTGCATTTTTTATTCCTTCGCTGTCCCCATACCGATCTGATGTTTTTTGTATCCATTACAGGTTTCATCTGATTGATTTTTTTTTGTAGTTAGATAATTGAATTAACAAAAATAAGTAGAAATTAACTAAAAAACCAAAGGTTACAAAGATGTTACAGTGAGGAACTAGAATTGAAAAAACCTTTGAAATTCACTAAACAAAAGTTACAGGTATATTGCAGCTAGGCTCAGCTTTCAATTCACATACATAAAACCATGGAAATTCAGCAGCCATAATTATCTGAAGACACCATAACTCATGACCCAAGGTAACTATAACTCACGCCCCCATCATGCACTGCTAATTACCCCATATATACAAAACATAGGGAACAAGTCACAGTCTCCTGAGACAACCACAAACTGCAGAATTTCCATGGTTCTCTGCATGGAAAATCTGAATCCAACTATAACGTTCCCGTAACCTTTCTTTTTTTCTTTTTTTTTTTTTTTTTTTTTTAATATTTTTTTATTTTCTCCCAAAAACAAAGAAAAAATAACAACAAATATAAGCACAGTTTTAACTTACGTTGAATACCCTTTAACAGTTACAATACTTTCAATAATTTCTATTATTTAAATTCCAGCAATTCAACCAAGTTATTTCAATACTTTGTTTAAGCAGTGCGGGACTTTTGTCTCTCCTTCCATTTACTTAATGGCTCCCAAATCCTTCTCCCCAAACATCTTCCTCTCCTTCCTTTCCGAGCAGAAATATTTTCCTCCATATTATGTACATACAACGTATTTGACAACCAAGTTTGAAATTCTGGGGGATTTTTATCCAACCAAGCCCTAGCTATTGTCAATCTGTAAACGGCCATTATAGCAAACAAGAATTCTGCGTGCTCCTGCTCTCCTTCTGCCACTCCTAACATAATCCAAGATGGTGAAAGAGAGATCCCTATACCCAAAGACCTTGCAAGGAACCCCTCTATCTCTTTAATCAAAAACTGAAGTTGGGGACATGTTGCAAAGATGTGTATGCTATCTGCCTCTAACGCATCACATCGAGGGCAGTTAATTCCTACAGACCCACCCCATCTTGCTATCCTTGCTGGCGTAAAATAGAGAAAATATAATGTTTTATAGTGCTGAGACTGCAAAGGGGCTGAACTTAATATTGTGCGTCCATAATTCAGAGATTCCAAAAACAAATTACTTTTAACTCCTATTTTATCTGCCCATTTTGTACTAAATTTCTCTAGATCATCCTGATTTTCTTTCAACAATATTGCATAAAACGATCTTATTGAACAGTCCCCCATCAGCCTAATTTTCTCCATTATTTCTATCTTGGTAAAGCCTGCAGGACCTCCCACTTTGTTTCTGAAGAAACTTCTAATCTGCAAAAACTTGAAAAAACCCCTATTATCTAAGTTATATAAAGCTCGCAGATCTGAGAATTGCATAAAACCATCCTGAGAGAACAAGTCTCCTATTTGCGTAATCCCCCTTGTTGCCCACTCTGCCATTGTCTGATCAGCAAATATTTCCGCTGGGAGTGATCTATTATTGCATATGGACACATATCTGTTATACCTCCCCATCTTGACTTTTTTTAAGAAAGCATTCCATACCACAACAGCCGCCTTAACAGTTTTAAACCTGGTTCTCTTAAAATAGCTAGAATCTGTACATTTTAAAAAACAGTTATAGGTATTTGCCCCTAACACAACTGCATAAATCTCAGTAGACATCTTATGCATTCTTACATCATCAATATTCCCCCCAATTAATCCTTGTATATATTGCAAAACAGTTGCCATATAATATAAACGAAAGTCTGGTGCTCCCCATCCCCCTTTTTCCCTAGGAAGTGTCATAAACCTATAGGCCCTCCGGGTCTTACCATGTGCCCAGATAAACCTGCTACATATGGCCTCTAGGCCCTTAAACCAGTTGGCTTCAAACAACAAGGGTATAGCCCTAAAAAAATATAAAAATTTAGGTAAAACCAACATCTTGATGATGTTTGTACAGCCTACCAATGACAAGTGTAGGTTATTCATTTTTTCCAGATCCTTTTTAACTTGAGCTGTTAAGGGTGCGATATTGATTTTAACAATCTTATCTACTTCTGCTGTAATTTGGACCCCCAGATAGTTTGCCACTCCCACCACTCTATCATCATTACACATTACCCACTGATTTTTAACTATCTGAGTTTTCTCTTTATTCAGGCTATATCCTGAGAACTGCCCAAATCGCACAGCTTCTTCTTCGATTGCCCTGATAGCGTCCGAGGGCTTTGTCGTCAGGACGGCCACATCGTCAGCGTATGCTAGCGTTTTAAATCTACAACCATTTAATATTAGCGGTGGAATCAGAACATTTCTTTCCAGCTTTCGTATATAGGGATCCAGGTAAAGAGCAAAAAGTAGGGGCGAAGAGGGGCATCCCTGCCTTGTTCCTCTCTGGATATAGACTGCGGATGTTTGTCCTCTATTAACTCTTATCTTGGCCGTCGGGTTTATATATAGGGTCTGTAGAGCTTTAATAAATCCTACCCCTATACCATTCCATCTCAGAACTTCCCACATATACCTCCAAGAAACCCTGTCGAATGCCTTCTCAGCATCTAGGAACAGGGCTGCCATGGGGTCTTCTAAAATGCTTGCTGCATCAAATGCCGTGATTACTTGTCTAGTATGTTGAGTTGTCCCTTTACCCGGAATAAACCCATGCTGAGAGGGAGTTACCAGTGATTCAACTACCCTAGACAACCTTTTCGCCAAAATTTTAGAAAACACCTTAATATCTGCGTTCATTAAAGTAATAGGACGATACGACCCCGGGATGTCTGGGGGTTTACCCTTCTTCGGTATTACGATGATGTCTGCCCCGCCCCAAGACTCTGGTACCGACTCACCCTTTTGTGCCAGCAGCATAACATTAAACATTTCTTTTATGAGAGAGGGTTGAAAGGATTTGTAGAATTCTATCGGAATCTGATCCGGGCCAGCTGCCTTCCCTGATGGTAGATCCCTCATAGCCTCAACCAGTTCCTTCAGCTGCAATATCTCCTCCAGCCCTTTCTTGTCCTCCTCTGCTAGCCCTGAGGGCTCTATCTCGCTTAAATAGGTCCTTATATCCTCCTCTTTCTCTCGACCATCCTTTGTATAGAGTTCTGTATAAAATTGCTTGAAGACCTCTCGGATCTGTTCAACTTCCTTCACCCTAATTCCCTGAGAATTTTTAATCTCCTTTATATCGGCCATCCCGACCCTTTGCCTAGCACGCACAGCCAGCATGTGGCCAACTCTTTCACTTAGTTCGTATACCTTTTCCTTATTTACCAGATACTTCTCTACTGTTTCCTTCCCCATCTCCTTCATAGCTTCGGCTTTAAGAGCAACTATTTTCAATAAGATCTGGTCAATTGGGGAGTGTGTATGTAAAGCTGTAATAAGTGCTTCCTCTGCTTTAGTGATTGATTTATTAATTTGTTCAGCTTTTACCTTCAAAATTCTTTGTTCCTTAATTACATAACTCAAGGTTTCGCCTCTTATTCCAGCTTTAAAAGCATCCCACACTATCCCTGGTGTTGATGTACCCCTATTTATCTCCCAATATTCTTTGATCCAGTTACTCAATCTTTCCCTATACCGCTGATCCTGTAGCAGCTTTCTATCAAATGTCCATTGTCTTAGCTCTTTGTTTCTCCTTTGCCCAATTGCTACAGTTAAGACTAATGGGCTATGGTCTGAGATGATCCTTGGTTCCCTATCTATTCTTGCATAATCCAGCAGTCCTCTTGTTATTAAAAAATAATCCAACCTAACCATTATCTGATGAGGGGCTGAAAAGAAAGTACTCCCGTCTAGATTTGGGTGACATTTTATCCAAGGATCTTCCAACAAGTTATGTATTGCCATATCTGCTAAGGCTCTGTAAGTCCTCCTTTTCCTCCCCGAGTATTTTCTACCGGGGTCTAAAAAACTACTGTCTGGATCATGCATATTCAGGTCACCACAGAGTATAATGGGCTCCGGCCATTGTGCCAATTCTGTATCCAAAAATTGAAAAATATCCGGATCATCTCCTGTAGAGCCATAGACCGAGACAACCGTGATTGTCTCCCCCCTAAAACTTATCTCCGCTATAGCCCATCTTCCCCACTGATCCTCTTTCTTTCTCTTAACCAGCGTATCCTGACTCCTACCTAGAATTGCCACCCCTCTCGTCTTTGTATTTTGGTTCGTTTTTGCTAGCGTGTTATAGCCAAGCTGTTCCAGTATATAAGCCTTAGTGCCTTCAATATGTGTTTCCTGCAGGCACACTAAATCGAGATTTAGCCATTTTAACAGGGCAGCCGTCTTAAGCCTTTTATTTACCTCATTTAAACCACAGATATTTATTGAGGCTATCCTACATGTCATTGTGATTCAAAATTTTTACCCTCTGTAAGTATGCATGCCTGCCGTTTTTCATCAAACCTCAGTATTTTCTTACCTACGATTCTATTTACTAATATACTGTAACTCCTACCTCGCAAACCTTCACTACCTTTACTGTGCTTAAAACCACCTCCTAAGTGCCTGAGTTTCCCCTTCCCCACCACCTCCCCCTTTCCCCCCTCTTCCCCCCTCCCCTTTGGATCCCCACCCCCCTTGCTACAGGCAAATAGGTCAATCCTGACCTATGTGTGGCCCCTATAGTCTGTAGTGTCGCTACTCTCTCTCCTATCCTATTCTCTCATGTACTTATACCTATGTGTACTTTGGGGATTTTCCCTTACTATGTCTTTGAAGGGCCATTTGGTGGTGTTACCACTGGAGTTCTCCCTCTACTTTCCTTTCCTTTCTCCAACTCCGTGATCTCCGTCAAGTATTCTCCTGCTTTTATCTCGGACGTGAATATCTTGGTGTACCCCTTCCTAATGACTTTCAATCTTGCTGGAAACAGCAAATAAGCTTCTGCAGCTTGCTTTTGGAAGGGTGCTATCATCTGCCTTAGCTTCCATCTTCTTTCCACAGTGACGTGGCAGAAGTCTGGCCTGGCAAAGAATGTGTTCCCGTCGGCTAACTTTCTTGAGTCTGGTCTAGCTTTATCAATTATTTCTTGCCTCGCCAAGTAATTCCCTAGAAAGTCCAACATTGCTCTTGGTAATGCATTCTCCTGACCCCCACGATTCTTCCTTACAAACAAAGGATATCTGTGGGCTCTTTGCACTTCTAGAACCCATTGCCATTTTGAATCTGGAAAGGCTTCTTTTAACACCTTAATCACATAACCTCTCGGGTCCTGTCCTTCCCGCCCCTCCGCAAGTCCCAAAAGTCTTACATTGTTCCGCCTTTGGCGGTTTTCGAAATCTTCTAGTTTCCATTGAAGGTCTTCCACTATTTTCCCTTGTTCCGTTTTAAAAGTCTGCCATTCTGCTACCTCATCTTCTACTCTGCCAGTCCTTTCCTCCACCTGGGTAACTCTCTCCTCAACCTCTTCATATTTTCTATTTACTCTTCTCAGTGAGGCTTGTAGCTTTTTTGTGTCTCTTTTTGCCCTTCGACTTTCTGCTCTGGCCTCTGATTGCATCTGCTTCAAAGTTCCAAACAACAATTCAAGAGTAACGTTTTGAGGCTCTGGTCTCCCAGTAGTATCTCCTTCTCCCTGATCTTTTTCCAGGTAAGTCGCTGATGTAGCAGAGTAATCCCATGACAGTTTTTTATACATACTGCTTCTAGACCCTCCACCATCTCTTCTATATCCCGATCTCCTTTTCTTCTGGGTCACCAGCTCAGTGGAATCCTTGCTTGTGTCTGATTCAGCAGTGTGGTCTGAACAGCTCTGCTCCTCCTCATTCTCGGGCTCACTAATATCTGTTGTATCCGAGCCCTCATTTACTGAAAAGAATTCAGGGGAACCACCCCTCAAATCTCTATCTTCTCTACCACCCTTAACGCTGTCCCAATCATATCAAAGGTCTTGGTACCCTTCGAGGCTCTGGGTGCTCCCCCACCTTAGGCCTGTAGGTTTAATCAACCCTGCTTCCACGTTTGCCAGAGCGTCTAACATTTGGGCATTGTTAAGCTTTTCCAGCTGGTCTAGCACTTTACAATCTTCATCCGTTTTCTGCTCTCCCCCCTTGCTCACCTTCTTCTCTCCGGTACTCGGCACCGCTTGATGCGTGATGTTTTCTACCGGATTCAATGGTTGCCCAGCAACCAGGGTAACAGCGTCTGCGTCCTCGCGGTCTGATGTTTCTCCGACGCCCGCGTTCAGCGCAATTGACAGACGCGGGGGTCCTCCTAGTGTTCCGGGCTGCTGCGGATCCTCCACTTGCTTCTGAGCCGGCGGGGCTACTTTTGACGCGAAGGATTCAGGTAACGTTGACTGTCGCATCTGTTCCTTTGATGTCGGCATTTGTAAACGCTGTGTTTCCCCTCCTGGCTCGAGTGTCAGCTCCCTCGCCGCTTTGCTAGCTGCTGAGCGGGTCTCCGGTTTTGGTTCCGTTTTCCTTTCTTGTCTTTCTTGTCTTTCGGTTTTTCTCCCTCTCAAGGCACTCTTTGTGGTGCGATTGAATTGCTCCGTTTGTCTTTTGGCAGCAGTAGCCGGTGCCGGTGCCGGTGCTTTTGAAATCGCTCCAAGGCGATTTTCTTCTCTTTTCATCGAACCTTCGAACGGCCCAGTTACTGCAGCTTTCTCTTTGTTTTTTTCCTTGTCCCTGTCCTTGTCCAAGTTTCTTTGCGACATTCTAAGCGAAACTTTCACACTGTAGATTATACTTCCCCAACAACCAGGGAAAGTTTTCCTCGCCTTGCTTAGGATTCTGTTCAATAAGTCCGACCTGAATGCTTGCTCCGAGAAATTAGAAAGGAGTCCACCAAAGACCCGCATCCCCGTTGTCAGAAGTCCGATAGCATTTAAGATAGGAGAGAGGGGAATTAGCGACTTTTCAGGTTTCATCTGATTGAAATGTAAATGTTTTTTTGTCTTTTTAAAATTGCCGGAATTATTTGTACTGGTCCGTATTTCCGCTAGACACCCGTTCTAGTCTGTCTTCTCTCTTTTCGCAAAAGCCTCTACCTAAGATGGCGCCGCTCTTCACCGCTCTAGCTTTCCCACACTCCCTTTCAGTATTTACGGATACTTCCCGCACTGCACCCTGTTACTCGAGTCACTGCTAACTCCAGTACTTGGCGGATCACTGGTAAGCACCTTAACTCCCCCTCGTTACGGCTTCTGACATTGGTTCACGCACCATGTTAATAGAGTTGTCCTTTTTTAACAGTGCATTGCCACGCCGCCTTCAATTGAAGTACCTTTCAACTCATTCTCACGTTACGGGAGAATTTCTACTGCCAATTTAGGTAATTACCAATTCCTCCCCTTGTTGGTTCACTTCATCCACACGCCAACTAATGCATTACTCCTATTCTCAGCAGAAACCTTCCACTACCGATGTACAGGTCTGGTTGTCTCCTCAAGTAATTCTCTTGCGAGCCCTCATCGAATTTTACCGTCATTGCACGGTCTTCGCCTTCCTGTTACAAAGGTGAGATCCCATTCTGCATCGCATCGTCCGTTCACTTAGTTTCATAGTCACCACGCAGCACCGCCACATTCGGCCGTTCATTACCACTCTTACGGAACCCGCTTCCATCGATCATCACACCCCGTTTTACTTGAGGCGCATGCTCTCACTCCACATGTCTCCAACTCAATCCCTCCTGTGAGCACTACACTTCACGTGCCGGACACTGATCGGTTACTTTTGCCGTGCTTCCTGTGACGCTTGATCAGCCCACACTCGGCCTCCTTATCTGACCGTCCGGTCACCCACTCCCCATATGCGTATTTTCTCCACGCATGTCCTCCTGTGCAACCTCCTTTATTACTGCATGATTCGAGCGGTCTGACTATTTTTCTGGTCTCTCAATTTTTATTCTTCTCTCTTCCTTTTTCCTCCCATTCCCTTTCTCCATTTCTATCTTGTTTTCCACAGGCAATTTTGTTTAAATCAGGCATGTACACATCTAAGTCCTGATGATGATCCTGGCACCCTACATATAGGATCGAAACGCCGTCGACTCTCTCTAAAAATAGCATGCACGTTACTCCAATGTGTTAAAAAGTGCAACAGCTATTTTTGAAAAAGCTTATAACATTGCATTTTTGAATAAGCTCAACTCTCTGTCTTGCCTGAAATGCCTTGTTTGTTTTGTTAATGTTTTGTTCTACCTTGGGCACAGGACTGTGTCCCACGCACAATTGTTTCTATATGTATGCATCCTTTATTGTTTATAATTAAATCGGTTGTCCGGCTGGACTCCCGGAATATAGTATCGATTCGGAACTATATTTATTTTTGCATTACTTATGTTTTGAGGATCATTGTTGTCTGTACTAACAGAATACACCCATGGCATGGAAAGTTAAATGTCACTTAAGGACCACAGGACTATTGCGCCATTACTAGTGTGACCCAACAAGCGTAACTCTAGTAGAAATGTAAAGTAAATGTCCTTACAGTGGCTAGCACCAAAAGGTTAATTTTACTCTAGTAGACTGACAAGTCCTTGGTGAAACACAGACAAGCAATATAAAATATTAATTTTGCTATTACAGGCTAGGGACCAGCTAGAAACCTAATTGAAGGACAATTTTTAATATCTAATAAAACCCTAACTCAGTTGTGAGGATGAATTTTCCATTCATTTTAAGAAAAGGGACTATTAGAAATGGATTATTTTCCATGCCTGAGACTCCCAGTGGCTAATTTGTACTAGCCTGCAACTGTCACTCAGCTGGTGAATAACCCTGGTGAGGTGTGAAGACTGCTCCCAGAGCCGAGATGAAGGCCTCGGTGTTGGAATGTGCTCTGTTCCTCTGGTAGGAAGAACAGTTGGGCAGTGCCCAGGAATTTAATTTACTTCAAAGGGGTCTGCCCTGTCATACACAGATATAGCTCACACCTGCATAGGCCATTTCTTTTGTCCTCCCAGTTAGGCAGGACCCAAACCCAAAGGGGGGACATCTGCCCATAGAACTGGTTCGGAGTGATCAAGGAGGAGGGGCCTTCTCAGTACCTTGGCCACACCTATGGGTGGGCACACAGGCTCTGCACGAGTGGAAAAGGGTTTCTCCACCTTGAATTTAATGATGAGAAGCATTGTGTCTCTGCAGGAGTGAGCCTCGAACCCAAAGTGCCATTTTGACCGTCCTGGAACCCTTGGCTGTATCTAATTGGACTTCTCCTAACATCCCTGAAGGTATGAGGCTTAGAAACATTTTGTGCTTCTAGACCTGAAGAGGACTGGAATACGCCTGCCAAGCTGATCTGCCCAAGGGGCATTGCAACTTTACTGAAGAAACAAGTTATCCCCTCTCCGAGCTATCAGCAGCAGCAAATCTGATTCCGTGGAATCTGCCAAGAAGGTATCAGGCCTGAGTTTACTAATGTTTGTTTTAAGTTTTCCTGTCTGTTGGTACAGTGAATATTTTGTAAGTATCTTTAATTTTTATATTACAAAGGGGTGATGAATTCTTTTTGTCCTTATTGCAAGTTAAATCAAGTTGAATGTAGAGTTGCTTAGCAACTCTTTCACACATTTAAATTTGTAGCATGACAAGGGTGGGCACACACCTGAGAAGTTGACAGGCTACATCTCTGTTTATTTTAAGAGAAACACCTGATATCTATTGTGGCTGATGAGGGTTAACTAATAGAACAAGACTTGGCAAAGCCATCTATTGCAACTCTTAAAGGCTGAGCTACTGTCTTAGGGAAGGGATCCATCAAACCAAGAGCAGAGACCTGGGACAAACAACTAAGCCATCCAATTATGAGGAAGGGGCTTACCTGAAGTTTACTTTAAGTGGAAACAATAGATGTGCCACTAGACCGCTAAAGTTGTCTCTAGCATAGACTGAAACACTGAAATATAAGCCCCATCAAGGATGGAATACCAAGCTAACAAGTTCAATCACTCTCGGAGGTAGGTTTCCAATGCCTTTTTTTAAAATTTATTATTTAAGATAGGTACAGATGGATGATGCTCTATACAAAATATATTGGATGAGAAGTGATTTAATTAGCCTCACAAACAATAAGGACATGATTTACAAAAGAATACATTGTCTCAAGATGAGACAATACTTATAAACTATAAAAGTTACAATAAAGGTAGCTCTAAGAATGTCCTTGGATGATTGTATCAGTGCACTCAAACTCATGCATGTATGGTTTGACGATGATGATGATGATGGCTCTAGAGAAGACCACTACGCTATTGCTGCTTTCACTGATCTTGCTGCTCGTTTTTTAACTTTTTAGCACTGCCTTCGTGATTTTTAATATTACATTGTTGAGAGTGTAATTGTGTTTTTTTTACTTTCCTCATTCCCCCTTATGTCCGCACTGCCCGCACTTTAAAACAAAAACGCACAAAGACTCACCATTTCGGTGTTTTAAACGCGGTGCTGCTCCCGACCGCCATCTTGGGTGGGTGTAGTTGACGCTCCCAGGACGCTTCTGGGGTCAGCGTTCTAGTGGCGGCACAAACCTTCTGCCACACACTATTTAGGGGGCAGTATGCAAGCGCACAGCGCACGCGCGCAGCGTCGCGCCGGAGGAGCGCCAGAGGAAAGCCCGTCTGTGCCCGTCCGGGCCCGGACGTGCCCAGGGCCGGCCATTATGTCCGGTACGCCATATGTGCAAGGTAGTCGCATCAGGTATGACACGACTGATCTCCTCACATTACGACCACCGAAATCGGATACATGTGGATTTTTCGTGAAGGATGGTCAACCTTTTATAAGCTGCAAGGTGTGTAGCCCGGGGTTTGGGGCCCATAAGACCAGAACAAATTTTGAATTTGGCCTGTTGAACTGTAGGTCACTTCCTCGCCACTCCACGGAAATTAATTCACTAATCGTGGACTATGACCTTGATATTTTATTCTTAACAGAGACATGGATCACGTCCACTTCCAGCCCAGACATGGTCCAAGCCCTCCCGCCGGGATTTGTGATTTTCCATCTTGATAGACCCATAGGGCGGGGAGGAGGTTTGGCTATTTTGTATAGGGATACGCTCAGTTGCAAAGCACAGGAAGCAGGGATTAAGGACTGTGAAAGTTGTCAATTTACCCTTCAACTGTCCCCCACGGTTGTTATTTCAGGGCTCCTGGTGTACCGCCCCCCTGGGGCAGTGGCCAGCTTCACTGATTTACTAATGGAATCCGTCACCTGTCTTGCCTCCTCAATTACGAATTTTATCGTGCTAGGAGACTTGAACCTTCATTTTGAAGACGCAACGGATCTGCCGGCTACTGACCTGCAGTCTGACATGGGTGCTATGCAGATGAAAAGAATCAACTCAGGTGCGACCCATGGAAAGGGTCACCTGCTTGATCTTATTTTCTCCAATATGGAGCAACTAACCGCCCTACCTCCCCTTGCTCTACCATGGTCGGACCATTGTCTAGTTTTAGCTAGCTGGTCTCCTGTGGGCTGGGATTCTTCCACACCTAGGACATTCAGGATAGATAGAGCTTGGTCGAGGCTCCCCATGGATAAATGGACGGCCCATTTGGAGTCCACATGCCCCCAAGGGGGGTCTGACCCGGAGGAGGCGGACGCCATCTTGGAGAGCTGGTTGAGTAGTTCCTTAGATGCCATCCTTCCAATGAAAAAGATGCTCATCAGGGAGAAGAGAGTGGGCTCGGCCCCTTGGTACTCTCCTGAGTTAAGGGCACTTAGAAAGAGCTGCAAAAGGTCAGAACGGGCGTGGAGGAAGGACTGGGGGATAACAAGTAGGAACAAGTATCGCCTAGCCATGAGACTGTATAAGAACGCGATAAGGGAGGCTAAGATCAAATACTTTGACGAAAGAATTTGTAAAGCCACCTGTTCCTCGAGAGAGTCCTTCAAAGTAATGAAAGAGTTGCTTAAAACCCCCGACCCACCGGTTATTTACGATAATGCCCAAGGGAAATGTCTGGAGCTGGCTACTTACTTCAGTTCCAAAATTGAGACCATCCTACGCTCACTCCCCCAGCTAACCGCAGTGGCAGTGTCAACGGCTCCGTATAGGGCAGGTACACCGGAGTTGGATCTGTTTGGCCCTGTGACGGCGGAAGAGGTACTGAGTGTGCTTGGGAAATTGAAGAGTGGCTCCCCTAAAGACCCT
Source organism: Triturus cristatus (assembly GCF_964204655.1). NCBI lineage: Eukaryota > Metazoa > Chordata > Amphibia > Caudata > Salamandridae > Triturus > Triturus cristatus. The sequence continues at coordinate 1,333,051,893 of NC_140591.1, forward strand.
GTCCCAATGCGATTTTTAAAGCAGGCTGCGCCGACCATTGTGGCCCCAGTGACCGAGCTAATTATTCTGTCTCTGTCACAGGGAGTGGTGCCACCTGGATGGAAAGGAGCGGTCGTCAAGGCCCTCCTGAAGAAGCCGAGCCTTGACCCCTCTGATCTGGCTAATTTTAGGCCGATTTCCCTGCTCCCGGGTGTAAGCAAGATTGCGGAAAGATTGGTTAACCACCAACTATCTAATTTCTTGGAGACCAATGGCCGGCTACGGGATTCCCAGATGGGATTCCGCCCTGGACAGGGTACCGACACCGCCCTTCTGGCCGTGGTGGAGGAAGCCAGGTGTATTCTGGATTTAGGAGGGTCAGTGGCAGTGATCCTCCTGGACCTGAGTGTGGCTTTTGATACCGTAAACCACCAGGTATTACTCCAACGGTTGGAAGGGCTGGGTGTCGCAGGGATGGCTCTGAGATGGCTTGCCTCCTTCTTAGGAGGACGGTCATTTGAAGTGTGGGAAGGAAATGAGAAGTCTCCCCCCTTTGCCCTCCAGTGTGGGGTCCCTCAGGGCTCGTCGCTGAGCCCTACCTTATTCAATGTATATATGGCCCCCCTGGAGGATGTGGTGTCTCCGTTCGGCTTTAACATCATTAGCTACGCGGATGACACGCAGTTGGTTGTTGGGCTCTCTCAATTAGAGAAGCAACCTGCGGTACTTCATTCTTGCTTGGAGGAAGTGTTTAGGTGGATGTCGATTTCATCCCTTAAACTGAATGGTTCAAAAACTGAGCTCATGATCTTAGGCCAAACGTCTTTTGCTCTGTCTCCCAGTAGCTGGCCTGATTGCATGGGAGTCCCTCCCAGCCCGAAGAAGGAGATCAAGAGCCTGGGGGTGTGGCTGGAGCAGGATCTGACATTTAGAACACACGCCAAAAAGACCGCTGGTGTATGTTTCGGTATGCTCCGGTCAGCCCGCAGGATTCTGTCACTCCTCCCTGACACCTCCCGTAAACTGCTTATACAGGGGCTTGTCATTTCGAGGCTGGATTACAGCAATGCACTCTTCCTGGGCGCGCCGGAATCCACATTCAAGAAGCTGCAGCAGGTGCAAAATGCCGCGGCCAGACTGCTGATAAACGTCCCCAGAAGGCAGTCAGCCAAACCGGCACTAAAGGCGCTTCACTGGCTTCCGGTGCGGGAAAGAGTAACCTTCAAAGCACTCTGCATGGCACAGAAGAGTCTGCAGGGGAAGGGTCCTGCGATCCTAAGAAATATGATCCAACCCTATAAAGCAGCAAGGGCCCTCCGTTCGGATCATAAATTCCTCCTTCAGTCTCCTAGAGTAAGACGAGCCCGTACTGGAGGGAGAAGGTTCTCAGTGAACACGGCCTCCGCTTGGAACTCGCTTCCACTTGTTCTGCGGGCAGAGACTAGTACTCGGCGTTTCTGCAAACTACTAAAAACTCATCTTTTTCCAGACTAGTGGGTCACGTGTTAGCTTCGGTCGGTCTCTGGATAGCGCTGGGATGCTCCAGGGTAACCGTGCGCGATATAAAACTCCAAATAATAATAATAATAATAATAATAATAATCAAATATAATAACACAGCCCCCTTTTCCTAAATGTGGTCATGTTTTCATGTGTTAAAAGAGGTGACTGTAAATTAAAGAAAAAAGCTATTCTCATAAAATGCATGGACTGCAAACACCCAGTCTTTAGTGAGCGAAAATTATAAAAATGTTAATAATTGTCGATTCTTCAAAGTTTTGGAGTTTAATTGTAAACTGACAAAATCCTCAAATGTGTATAATGTGGACATTAGTTTAATGTATATTCTGTTAAATTGTAAAACTCCGTTTTTTTGTAAGAAAGAACATGATTCTTGTTGGTGTTGATGTACTTTCTATATGATCAATGAATCTTTTAGGTCTAATTAGAGATTTTGAGGTAGCTCAGAAGGGCTCATGCCATACCACGGGTTTAGGGGGGTAAATTACCTCGATTTTCACTAAACCAGGAATATGAGATAAACTCTTCTGATGAGTCTTAAAATGAAGGAACTGCAAGCATTAAGAGGTGGTTAATGAATTGTTCAAGTTAATTTAATGTAAATGCTTAATGTTGGCCATAAGTAGTAACCGGAATGCACCATGATCGTCCAGGTGACAAACATTTGATAAATGGTGCCAGAGATTTCTGCGTGTGAGAATGTTGCCATAAGCCCCTTTTAAAGCAATAAGGACCTCATTACAAGTGCAACAGGAGTTTCCACTTGAAATGCAATATGATATTTTTATAAAGCTAAAGTTCCCAAAAAGCACCTGGGAAGCGACAGCTCCTAAACGTTTATATTGATTGAAAAGAATATGAATAGTTGTATATCAGTCACCTGCACTCACTAGGTTTGAATGTGACCAAAAAGTAAACAAATAATTAAGGGGCTCGATTCACGAAGGTAAACTTAGACCTGAAGTCTGAGTTTAGACCTGAAATCTAACTTTAGACCGGAAGCCTAACTTTAGACTTTAGGTCTAAACTTAGGGCCTGATTCACAAAGGTAAACTTAGACCTGAAAGTTTAGACCTGAAGTCTTACTTTAGGCCTGAACTCTAAGTTTAGGCCAGAAATCTTCTTAAACACAGGTACTGCTGAGGTTAGCAGGCCACAATGTCTGTGATTGCTTTTAAATAAAACAAACTTTTTTTGAAGGCAGCTTGTTTTCTTTAACGGAAACAGGGCTGTGATCAAAGCAAAAAAGGTTATATTTTTCCTAATGTTTTTCAAAGAGTAGTCCTGTAGACCACTGCATACTCTTCAACAAACTTTCAAAAACATTTTTAATTCACGAAGGTGAATGGGCAACATTGATGTATAGGATACTGATTTGTATTTGAAAATGGTGCCTACAACACTCCCCTTTCAGATACCAAATTGAATCACATTTTAGGAGTCCAAAACACTTTTCAGACTCCTAAATTAATACAAAGAAACAATCATTTTAATGGCTGCAAACACTGAATTGGAAAGTTTGTGACCGTTAAAATCCTTAAAACCTCTGGCCCTGTGTTCTGTAAGCCTTCCTAAGTATGACATTTATTTAATTTGCAGACCCAAATCGTTGCAGCACTGTGACCTATTCAAATATTGGCCTTGTCTGGCCCCTTAAACCCTTAAACGTATCTTACTAAAAGGATACACAGTAACGTAGATCTTGAACATACTTTTCCATTACACACTTTAATGGACCATGAGGTGTCAGATTCACAAGGGTACTTTGCATTTGCAAAGTCATCACAAACGACTTTGTGAATACAAAGTACCAATGTCAATGCATACAAGTGTATTGGAAATTGAAATTATCAGACTGCATGTACATGCAATCCTTTCTCAAGAGGAAGCGGATGGCAAGGTGATGGAGTGCACAAATGCTTTGTTGCCCCATCAATTAGCACAATGAATCAAATTGTTACCAGCTGTCAAGACAGAGAGTGACCATTCACAAATTCATTGCTGTCAATTTTCGACAGTTTACGACATTCATGTGACACCCCTTGAAACTCTGCATGCTCTCTCTGATGTCATTCATAATATGCCACTTTTTGCATCATTTGACCGTAGTCCCTTTCAGTGAGAGGGGTTTGAAAAGTAAACACATCATGATTTGAAAGCTGAGATGAAGGTGTGCTTTTCTATGTGGTCCACATTACCTGTTGTAGACAGTGGTGCTCACATCTGATTACTACCCATTAATATTGTTGATGCGGGCTGGTAACGCCTTATTTGCACATCAAGAAATCAGCACATTCTTTGCCATGTGTAAAGACTAGGGTGCTAACAATGCAACACAGGCGTTTTGAGGAACCTGGCCTATTCATTTAAAATCCTTATGCAGAATCCTGATTTAATATTTTCCCATATGTATATTGACCTTGTTGTGGTTTTGTTGTTCTTTCTTTATAATCAGCAGTTAATTAGTAGTAAGCCCAAGTAATCATATATTCTTAGACATCCCTTTGGTCAGGCCATTACATTATTATTAATTTCAATGGTCTGCATGTTCTATATTCTTTTTTGCATTCTATGTTCCACTGGATTTGAGGAATTCTCTCTTTTTGCATTATTTACTGCATTTGATTTAAAGTTTGAGCACTGCTTCATGAACTTGTACTAAATAATGGATGGAGTTTCTCTTAAGTCAACTCATTAATCTTGACATCATGTTGGGTGAGTGTATCTCTTGGTTCCACTTTCTGACTGCCATTTGAGATTTGAGAGTTTTTATCACCCATAAGAATGAGCCCAGGTTACAATTAAAACCATGTTCTTCACCGTGTGATTAGATGGTCATACAGATATTGAATAACTGATTTATCTGTGCTCTATGTTGTCAGTCAATCTGTTGGTTTTTAAAGAAACCCAGTTCCCAGAGGACAGCCTTTCCAAACTACCAAGGACAGCAACATTCAGTTTTTCTCCTACTGATTGTCCAACTCTGGATTTTATATTATTCTTTTGGACTCCCAATATGGCCACTTCTAAACTATTTGTCCTAGTCAATGACATTGTACTTTATGAATCTGAGATAGATAATTTTATTGTGCAGGGGGATTACATTTGTAGTTGACGGCCCCTACCAGGGAAAAATATAACTTTATAAATGACCTTGCAGTATTTAATCTAAAACTACTCAGTCTAGAAACTGCATACCAAGCGGGCCATCTCCTAGATTCAATATGGTCTTTAAGAGGTAACATAGGAATGGAAGAGTCCACCCCATTTGACGGCACATACCATTTGAGGGTCACTTATTTCAGTGTTCCTAGACAGAAAAAACACCAAGACTTTATCACTCTCTATGAAGGACCTGGAAAGGCCTTACAGGACTGGAGTAGCAACATCATCTGTGGAGGCTTTTTCCAAGCTTCACACTTTTTCAGAACAGTGTGAGCCACATTTAATACTGTATATTTTCAACTGCACCCTAATCAAGGTCATAAAACTGTACTGATAAAAAAATGGAAATTAAGCTCAGACAAATGATCAAAAAGGAATTTCTGGTTCTCTACTGAGCTTGGAGACATTAATATAACTGTCTGCGAAGCAGTAAGGAAATGGAGGAAGGACTGTCACCAAGCTAAAAAACATACAAAAAGTCATATTTCTTAGAACAACTGAATGAGGCTCCCAATCTTTCAAATTCCAATTATTTCACTTCATTGAAGAATTACAATGTCCCTTAACCTCAGATTCTAATCTTCTGCCTTCTCAACAACTCTGTGATGATTACTCCCACTTGTGAATTGAGAAAGTTATACAAATCCGAGACAACATCATCTGTGAGACCATGGTCGCAGGGCCACTTGCTTTCATTGTCTAAACTATTTGCGCACATCCAGCAGTTTACTTGCACACTCTGCAGCCCATAATTGAAGCTCATCTCACTACTGTTGTAGCCATCAGCCATCTCTCTGGTTTGCCCAGGAACTCATGTCCAGTGAGATAGATGAAATCACTTTATAAAGTTTTCAAAACTGCTTCTCACAATTTTTAACAGCTCACTAGTCAATAGTATTTTTCCTAATGCCCAAATATCAGCAGTCATGAAGCCCTTGTTTAAAAAGCCCTCACTCTGCCTTGATGACCTGAACAACTTTCATCCCATTTTCCATTTACCATTCCTGGGAAATGTCTTGGAAAAACAGGTTCGCGTTAGATATGGGAGTTCACAGGGTACATTTAGAGGTACTGGCCTTACTAAATGATCACCGGAGGTTGGTTGCTGGAGAATGTGAGCACTGATTTTGCTAGCTCTATCATTTGGCATCAGCACTATTGACCACAAGATCCTTATCAAGGCAGTGATCTCAAGAGGTATCTCATGCATGTGGCTGAGGGTTAAGGTATTCATTGAGGATAGAGTTTAACAGATTACGTTCCTCCCTTTGTCTTTGGCACCTGTGTGGCTGAGGACTGGTGTTTCGCACAGATCCATTTTATATTGGTTCCTCCTCATTTGATACAAGCCGATCCTTGCCAGGTTGCTTCATCAAGCATGTGTGGGATTTTACATATATGCGAGTGAATCCCAGCTCATATTTGGACTATTCGGATTCATTTCAACAACTCTCATTGTGGGAACCCAGCAGTCACAGCAACAATTCGGCCATTATGGTGGATGCCTGAAAGTGTCTTGACATTGAATCCCACAAAAAAAGAAATTATTTTCATTGTCTCTCCTACCACTCCAACCACAGCTACAGATAGCCAGATGTAATGGGTGATCCACTTTCCCCTGTTAAACTAGTCCGTAAAGTAGGAATGTAATCTGTCCTTAGGTTTTCATATGGCCAAGGTGTCCAATACCTGCTTTATGCAACAATGAATCCTTAAAAAAGAGATTCTCCCCTTTATTTAAACCTAGAGCACACTGGCTTTATAGGGCCGTATTACAGATATGTCCTAATTTCTGGTACCCCAAGTTTGCGCTTCACCGACCCAGCCAACAACTACCCTCATCTGATCATTTTCTGCTCACTGTCCCTAAGGCTAAGCCTGTGACATATGGCGAACATTCCTTTTACATAGTTGCCCGCAATATGTGGAACTCGCTTCATACAACTAGGGTTTGGAGCCCTATCTGCTGATCTTCAGGAAACATTTGAAAACTTGGGACTTTAATATGTAAGCTCCCTTCTCGCTCAGGTAGTTGTTTTAAGTTAGGCTTTGTTTATGGTCTTAGTTGCTATTTAAAATATCTAGCGCCAAGAAGCTATGTGTACATATGGTCTATAGATAAGATATAGCATAACTCAAGTTAACACAACCGTTAGCAGGGCTCTTTGGGGCACATGCATCAAGCCTTTTCCGTTCGCAAACGGGCCGATTCTGCGAATCGGCGTGCTTGCAAATGGAAAAAGGCATTTTCTTATGCATGTAGGTTTTGGCATTCACAATTTAGGTAATTGCAATATTTGGGAATCGCAATTTGAGACTCCCTAATGCCGATGCATGCCGCCTTTCCTAAATGTGAACTGTGCATTTAGGAAACTCTAATTACCATCAACTTCAAGTTGATGGTAATAAGGGCAGGCTTTGAAAAATGCACAAAAATGCATTTTTCAAAGTGCCGTGTTGCACACACATGCCCATAGGACATGTGTGTGCTTTACATGTGAACACTTACCTTTTTTTGTGGGGTGCTTCAGGGGGGCCTTAGGCCCCCGGTCACCCTTGAATTGGCATTTGCTATTTGCGATTACCAATGTGGTAGGCCCATAGGAATTAATTGAGTCACATTACCTAATAGCAATTCGCCATTTCCGAATCGCTACTAGGTAATGCTAAAGAAGCGCAAATCTTTTTGCGATTCCTACATGCATAACATTTTGCGATTCCCAAATAGCGAATCGGTAAAATTCGCTATTTGGGAATCGCAAAATGTGGGCTTGGTGGATGTGCCCCTTTTTCTCTGGTAGCTGAGGCGTAGAACACAGAAGCCAGTTAGTTACTTTCAATTGGCCTGCCGGCAGCTTTCGTTCTTTACTCAGCCATGTCTGCACACTTTGAAATGATCACCTCTGAAACAAACAATGTGTGACCTTGCACAGATACCTGACTGCTCTTTGTTTTAGATCGAAATTTCTAATATCTCATATGTATCATCCTAGAAATGTGGTAAAAAATGAATTGATTTTCTTAGCTTCTGTAATCACAGTGTATCTTCTTCTTGTAGAAGTACCAATAAACCTGCCGTGAACTCACATCTTATCCTTTCATTACATTATTCTTCGCATTTTTATTTGACAAGCAATATCAGTGTACCGACCTTATCTGTATGCCATATCCGATGTTGTGTTTCCAATCTATTTCATCTTAACCATCATGTACGGCTCGGCAGGGAAAGGCAACGTGCCTGCGATTCATAATGTTGTTTTTGTGGCTATGAACTGTAACTGAATTCCTTGACATGACTTTGCACATTTGAATAACTGCAGAATATGCATTCTTTGATGTACAGGAGAAGGTGATACAATTAGGAGCCGTATATAGGGTGCAAACATTTGCATGAATTTCTTTGAAACTTCCTTTGCATACAGTGTGTAAATTGCAGTGGCGGCTGGTGCATTGGGGCGAAAGGGGCGTTGCCCCACTAGCCTCGGGTTGAGCATCAGGGAGGAGACAAGAGAGACACCACACGCAATGCAGCAGCCTCAAATGAAGTGCTCACTGCCCCGTGACGAACACAAATCAAATTCTGTTTTCTTTTTTTCTAGGAAGGCCCGGAAAGGACGAGGTCACAGGTCAGAGACCTCCTGCGTATGTGCTGGCCGGTGCGAGGACTAGTGCTCGCCCTCGAAGCATATGCGAGAAGAGTGATGTCATCCTGAAGGGAGTGGCCAGAGAAAGCGGAAAATGACTTGATTCAAATGGGGCGCCTATGCTGTGGCCGAGGTGACTTCAGCAGCGTGCCACAGAAATGAATGGCAATGGGCAGGGCTGGCCCCCCTCAAGACAGAGCAGTGGGTGGCAACAACTGGAGAACTCCCTTGTCTTCGCGCTAGTCCCAGACCTCCTGATTGGACAATGGGAGCTGAGGGAGTGGGCTGCGGAAGAGCCCACTCCCTCAGCTCTCATTGTCACATCAATGATTTGGTCGCCGGAATGCAGCAAAACGAAATCGTCATACAATGGGCATAAAACTCTCCACAAGATCACAGGAGCCGCAGCGCCCTCAAATGCAGGCCTGATTGACTTGCGCTCCGCTGCTGCCACCGGCCAACTGGGCCGGGCTGATGCTCACTGTTGTGCACTTGCTCCCCGACACCACCGCAAAACTGACCACAAGAGACAAATGCATGCAGTATACCACTGCAAATTCACAGCGACATCATCAGAACCCTCCTGAGCCCCTCCCACCACCAGGCACTCAACCGGGACCTCCACGCCCCACTACCTTCAAATGTCACCAGCAGCTTACGCAAACCAGCAATGGAATATTTTTTAATAGAAAAAACATTTCAAAGTTGTGCTGTGTGTTGCGAAGTTCAAACGTTGACGTTTGCACTTGGTGAAACAGCTGCACTTATCATTGAGGAAGCGAGACCTTTTTAATTAAAATTAACGTCAAAAAGTGTGTAATTCCAAACTGTTATTTTTCCGAATGTTTACATAAGTTGAAGAGTTACAATTGGGCCAACAGTTAACATTTTCGACCTATTTTGTGCACAAAATTAAGTTGCTTTATAAATCACAAATGTAAGTTTTTGAATGTTAAATCCAGAGGTGACTCTATGGCCACCCCCGCCAGCACCCTCAAAAATGTGAAAAATAAAACGATAATAAATCGGGTTTAAAACCCATTTTATTATCATTAGTCAATTGCACATATACTTTAGGGATCAGAGCACATACACTGGGCACTGGACGTCAGCACCCCAGTGTTCGAAGTCCGTAAACCGGCACGAAATCTATCAAAAGAGTGAGGGCAAAGAGTGGGTGTGATCCTGCAAAATAGACATTTTCTCACAGTGGCCACCAGACTACCACTTGTCGGACTGACAAAACAAAGGCAGTGCATAGGCGCAATCAAAGGAGGAGGCCCAGGGAACCCACTTGGTTCACCCACAATCATTTATCAAGTTAGGGGCAATGCAGTAACACTGGCAAACTATATGGGAAGGAGATAGGAGAAGGGGAGATGGTGACGCAGACAAGAAAGCACCCAGTCTGAAGGGTACAGTCTGTAAGAAAGTTGGCTGCATCCAAAAAGCAGAAGACTAACTCTTATCCCACTGGATAGTATTCCAAGATAAAACTATCCTTAACTAACATGTTCCTCTAAGGAAAGGCATTGAAGCAAGATACATATCTACATGCTCCAAAAAGGGAGATACACATCAGGAGCTTCAACACAAGGTGCCTTCCTCAGTAGGGAGAATCCCCCTCAAGGGCTCTACTCTACCTACCTCCAGGAGTGGTTACTGTAATGAACAACACAATGATGCAAGTAATGCTTGAATTAATCTCAGCACAGTTGATTGCTCGAGCTGCATTCATGTCCATCGTTGTTCACCTGCTGTGCCAATTTGGACAGAGATCATTACTATGCAAATCATTCTTGATCTTTCTCCAAAAGGAACAGTTCAACTCAAACTGCCAGTCCAGGTCCATCCAGACAAGAGCACAAGCAACTCCATGGCAGTTGTGACCGATTTGGGCCTCATCAGTAAGGTGCAGCTTGAGTTCTTAGGCACAATGAGAAAGCGACACAGTTCTTGGTATACCCATTGCAGTCAGAGTGTGTACTGCAACTAACAAGAATGATGTGCGGAAAGGAGTCTTTGAATTAATCTCAGCCACAGTCATTGAAGGTTGCATTCCAGGCCATCGCTTTAGGCAGACTACATCACTCAATATGCGATATGCAAATCAGTCTTGACATGCTCCAAAAAGAACAGTGCAGTCTGAACTCCAATGCCAGGCCCACTTCAGATGGCAATGCAAGCAACCCCAGACTGGTTCCAGCCTCAGCCTAGGACGCAGCTTGGGTGCTGTGGCACACTAAGCATGGATCCCAAGACTGGACATACCTGTTGTATTTAAGGTATCTACAGCAACCAGGAGTACAACTAAATCTGAAATTCAGAGGGGTCTAAGACTTCCAGCAGTGGGGGCAATACACATTTTTCCCTTCATCGATTTGATGCAATGTGAAATATGACCTGTCTTTTTCTAAACAATGTGTAGAGAGTAATTAATTTTAAAGTGCCCTGCCCCAGCAACATTGGTCTTAGCATAAGGAGAATTACCAATGTTTACAGTGGATATAGGCTTCGTGTTCCTAAAAAGGTTTCACAGAATGAATTACAAGTGTTGCAGTCTACAACAAGTTGCGCCTCCAGATCTGATAGGATGTGGACTTTTGTGATCTGGTTCTTTTAGCAGCCAGTGACAAGGGGGAGATTTTAGAATACACTGGACAGTTTCATTCGTCTCATCCTAATAGAACCTAATAAAACACTTTTACACACAATTCATTAGGTACCATTATGTTTATACCACATTTGTCATCGTACAACATATTTGTGCTATTTATGGGTCGAATACGGTTAGCACAATAGGCCCCAATTATGGAGAAAGTCCTTATGTCCAGGCTCCTTGACACCGCCAATATTGAATGTACTCCCCGGTGTTACATAGTAACCCTACGTTTGGCTCCCGACAGGTTCTTGGGTGTGATCTGCCTAATCACCCCTTAGCCTGTAAGGAAGCCCATATTTGGAAAGATGCGAGGTGTAGGAGCACACAAAAAGCATTGATATTAGACATAACTTGTAATGTGTCTCACGACGCATACTAGAAACACAAACTAGCTGCATACCCACGAGAATCAGTAGATGTATATTAATAAAAACTAATAGCATTTTATTTAAATGGTTGGCAACAGTGCATGAAGACAAAGTCATCTGCAGCGTAAGTCTGTGGAATTCTCACAGATGGCATAATAAGTTAAATTCAGTGGAATTCTTGTGTGAGGTGAAGTACTAGCATAACAAAGTTCCTGCTTAAAGGATGGTAAATTCATCAACTGACAAATACAGGTGTGGTGGGTTAAAGAGAAATAGAATTCAAGAAGGTTGTTGAAGATTATTAAAAAGAGGCGAAGAGTTCGTTCCGCACAGTCTATGATTGACCGTGTTTTTAGCTGTCAGCGAAGAAGGCATGATGTACAGCCTTGGATATTTCACTCCCAAATTCATTTATTTTCAGAGGCAGAGTGTGTGATCTTGTGAACAGGAAGTAGATACTCCAGTCAAATCCTACACTTAATATTTTCTATTTTATGCACTAGAATCTGGTGTTCGCACATCTAGTCAAGAGATGTGTCCCCCTGGGCACTACTTGTGTCCTGGTAACAGGCTCCTCAGGTTATGGATAAACAAAATTCAATAATGAAAAGTGTTCAATGATGAAAAAAGATCAACTCGTGCTTAATTGAAGTACTTGTAACTCTTCTTTATTCTTCACATTCTCAATTTAATTGCAGGACTTGTATTATGATGACTGAATCTTTATGTGCATCCAATGCATTTCGGGTATTAACCCTTCATCAGGGAACAATCCTGTAATAAACGTATAATACTATGAGGAGATTGGAAGTAAATAAGGGATGGTTATGTATAAGTGTATATCGTGATTAGGTTGCTTGCAAGAGCACTTAAGTGGGTGGGTCCTCTAGAGTGCCGTCTAGTGGTGTCTTACTGATTCTACGAGGTGCTTAAAAAGGACAAAAATGTCTCTAGACATGTTGAACAGTTTAAACCTGTGCAAAAGGCAACATAATCTTGCAACTCAAACGCATAGGGCGCAGTCGTAATGCTACGAAGGTGCTACAAACGGACAGGAAAAAAGACGTCTCTAAATAGCCTCACTTGGCTTTGGCAAGCTTGTGGATTTAAATCTCGAAAACGTGCTAAAAAGTGTAAACCTGTGAACGAGCAAACATAATCTTGCATTTCGAACGCATGAGGTGCGCTCGTGTGCCTGCTCATAAAACATTCAGTGAAGCGTACGTGGGTACATATCCACACTATTTTATGCACTGCCATGGCTCCTAACTGAACTATTTCATTCGTGCCCTCTGAAGGTACAGTTAAAGAACAGATATCTCTAAACATTATCATTTCTGTCCTCCTAGTGGTCCTCCCTCCATTTCGCACCATCTTCAGCTATGGGAACACAACTATGTTCAGATATTTGCAAGAGGCCCATGACACGTCTGACTGTTGACACAGTGGATGGGGTGAGCAGTAGCCTCTAGTGGACTCTGTCTGGCCTTCTCCAGAATGTATTGATCAGTTAGGACCTCATTTCTAATGCTCTATCATCCATGGATCATTTCACTGCCTACTCTCAACCACCTCTTACTCATTGCCTCTCTTGGTCTATACTGCCCCTTCCAACTTCCATTACTTGTCCTTCACCTCTTGTCCCCCCATTGGTCAGAGAACTACTCATTGGTAAGATGAGCTACTCATAAAGCACTTTTGTGCTGTGCAGTAAGATAGCAGTCATATTGTGGAAGATCAGGCCATTGAAGATGCTCCCATCTCCTTGCTTCTATCTTGTCTCCACATTTTCCCTACCTGGTCTCTCTTTTCCATCGCCCCTGCTGTCAGTCTCAGAGGTGATCTTGGGGCAGCCTAAAAAAGTGATCTTGTAAACAAACAAACAAACAAAGCCTTAGGAAGTTTATGTTGTGCTATAAATCACAGTAGGGGTTCTCTGGGTGGTGCACTCTGGGCTTTTTCTAGTCTTACAATGTTTATCTCTCTCTCTCTCTCTCTCTCTCTCTCTCTCTCTCTCTCTCTCTCTCTCTTTCTTTGTCTATGAAGTTTTTGGTAGGGCATTTGACCATGGAGCTAGTTAGAACAGAGGTCTAGTTTACCTTCTTCAGAGAAAGTATTAGGTCATTTCTATTCATTGGAGACAAGTGTTGCCATGTTGGTATTTGACTTTCTTTCTTTTTTTGGCATTAGTGTGTAGTGATTTCTGTGTTTATCTTGTGTATTTTTTCGTCGAGCCATGGGATCCTACCTAGATTATTAGGTCTCTCAAACAGGTCATCAATCTGATTGAGTTTAGGAAAAGGGAGAACCTCAAAAGCCAAATGTGTCACTCATTTTGATCTGAGTTTGGGTGGTTGGTAAATTACAAATAAATCAACTGTGATGGATGGTGATAAAGGACGTGAGTATTTCAAAAGTGGAAAATGGTTGTAAGCGTACATTAGCAGTTGAGGGAGTCTTTGTGGATGATGGTAGTACCACCATCCTTTTTCAGTTGTCTTTCTTCACGAATGATGGGATAACTTTGCAGTATCAGCAATCCAATCATAAACTAGGAGTCTGAGTTAAACACAGCTTCCTTAATAAAGTAATCAGGGTGGATATTCAAACCACCAGAACCTATTGTTGCTTAAAACCATAATACACGGTGAGCAGTGATTCTTTTTCTCAATATAGTCACATATATATTACAGTTAGATATTTGCTGTTGAAATGAAATGAAATGAAAACTAAGGTTTAGTGTCGTGGGATGTGCATGTACTTACTTATGTGAAGCTTGGTGAGCATCAACCAAGTATTTAATTGGATTAAAGATAATTTTTTGAAGACCTTTGAGCACTACTATAAATTGAGTTTCTTTGTAGAGTTCCTTAAATGTGCCATCCAGTAAGTGATATCACATTACATTTCAAAACCTCAGCAGACATCATCAAACAAAGCAACATACTAGAGTGTATGTTACTGATTATCGTGGAACTAGAGGACTGGGTAAAGAGAATATTCCCTTCCCTTTAAAATTCTCTTTCTTAAAACACAATATATCCATGCTTGACACAATCATAGATGAACTTTTTTTCCACATCTAAACTTAAAAAGCTAAAAACTTGCTCATCCCTTTGAGAAAAAAACTTTTAAGTATATTTGAGACTTCTATATAGTGAGGCTGCACCGAGCATATGAAAGATGTTTCATGCAGTGCTCTACAAAATTATCACCAATTAAGTTTGCTTACTATCCAATGAAATTGATAGCAGCATCCACTTAGCTATCTTGAACATGCAAGCTGTGGTTAATCAAATGCACATTTGCTCTAATGAATGTACATTCAGATAAACTACTTCATGGTTCAACTTTTTTTATTGAGTGATATCAGAAAGCCATCTTCATCCACATTAACTCAATCGGGCCCATTTCAAAGACAATCACTTCTCCACAGTACAGCTCAGTAATGTGACACAACAAAATCTCACCAATTTCTGTAAAAAACAAGAATCAAGGAACTGGGAGAGAGAGAGGGACACAAGAAAGTAACAATTAGAGAATCACTTTTGATGTACCAGTGAAACCCACTTCTCTTTTGACAGATAGGAGTGTGAAAATCACGCTAAGCATCATTCTTAGAATAAGTAGTATGATCAGGTGGTTTCATGGTAGCCCTCACTCTCCTGTACCCCTCTGCAGCATTGGACACAGACTCACACCCCTTCTTCATCAAGTGCCTGCATGAGACGGGCATCCAAGTATCTGCTCTCTGATGGATCTGCTCCTTCCTAATGAATACGACGCATGCTGTCAGCCTGGCAATGCACTCCTCAGAAACTCTCAAACTCATCTGCGGAATGCCTGAAGGGTCATTGCTCAGCCCCACCCTCTTCAACACATACGTGATCCCTCTGGTCAATGTCATCCAAAAACACAACCTCGACATTCTCTCTTATGCTGATGACACATTACTCATGCTCTCCCTCTTGAGCAAGATCAAGATCTCACAAGTAACAGGTTTACGACCTGCATGACCGAAGTCGATAACTAAATGAAAGGCAACTGTCTCAGGCTCAACATAGTCAATACAGAAGTAGTGATCTTTGGCAAGAACACCTCATCATGGGACTTCAGCTTGTGACCAGCCAAACACATACCCATACACACACTGCATCCACACCACAAACCTCAAAATAATCATAAACAACAAACTAGACATGACTGCACAAGTCAACATCACCACTGCATCCTGCTTCCACTTCCTGAAGATGCTGGGGAAGATCCTCAAATGGCTTCCAAGTAGCACTAGAAAAACTGTCACTCACACCCTAATTACTAGCAAGTTGAACAACAGGAATGGCCACTATGCTGGGATCACCAAGTAACTCACTAGAAGACTACAAACCGCCAGCACTTGTCAGCCAGACTCATCCTCAAACTCCCACACAGAAGTCACATCACGCCATGCCTCAGGGAGCTCCAGGTGCCTCCCGGAACACAACTGCGCTCATTTGAATGTCCTCACACACATTCAAGGCACTACACATCTTAACCCCACCTACCTGAACAGTTTCATCTCCTTCCACCACACAGACACATTGTTCTGCCGGGCTCCTAATAACACACATCTCACACATACACAGAACCAAGTCTGTAGGATGAGCTTTCTCTTACATCACTCCTAAACTGTAGAACGGTCTCCCACACCTCATCAGAGCCTCCTCATCACTTCTTGAATTCCACAAGAAGATGAAGACCTGACTTTTCAATTAACCACCCTATTGTAGTCAGGGATAGACACACACACCTGCTCAGTACCAGGATACTCTTGAGGGTGATATGTAATGTTATGTTACTGAGATTTTTAAAGTGCTCTGTTACCCTGAGGTGACCTGGCGCTGGACGCTACCTACCAAAAAGAGGAAACTGTGACAATTGTCTAAAAAAAAACATTTAGGTAAATAGCCAAGTTTGTAATCCCTTCCTGAAGGGAAGAAGCTCTGTTGAGTTCCTAAGATGGAAGGGAAGGCTGTTCCATGCCTTAGTGTCGCAGTAGCGAAAACTCCTGCCACCCCAGCTAGTTTTATTATAGCGGGGGAGAATAGCGAGTTTAGTTTGCAGGGAGCGCAAGGCTCTCCCCGGAACATACCACTGTATTGAATGTTTCAGAAAATCGGAGCCTAAGCCACTAAGGGCTTTAAAGACTATACACATGGCCTTAAACTGAATCCATAGTACCACAGGGAGCCAGTGAAGAGTTCTGAGTCCCGCCCCCACTGAGACAAACCTGGGTGTACCTGTAAGCATCCTGGCTGCCGCATTCTGCACGATCTGGAGTCTGGACAGATGTTTTTTCTGGATCTTAATGTAAAGAGTGTTACAGTAATCCAGTCGTGACAGAATGAGCGCAGTGACTGCAGTTTTCAGGCTGTCTTCCGGCAGGAGGAATTTGATTTTACAGAGAATTCTAAGCATGAAAAAGCAGGATGAGACAACCTTGCTAACATGATCATCAAAAGAAAGTTTCGAGTCAATAATCACTCTGAGATTTTTCGCCTTTTTCACCGGAACAGGAGGCCCACCCATTGTATTCGGCCACCAGTCCGGTGTCCAAAGGTTGGCAGTGTTCCCGAATAATATGACCTCGGTTTTTTCTGCATTGAGTTTGAGGCAGATCGATGCCATCCAGGCTGCAATCGCCTGCATGCAGTTATGACATTTTGAGCCAGTCTCAGCCTCTGACCCTTTTTGGATTGACAACACAATTTTGCGTGTCATCGGCGTAGGAGGTTAACTGGAATCCAAAGGATTTAATCAAGGTTGCCAGCGGAGCGACATATATATTAAATAATGTCGGGCTGTGCGAAGACCCTTGAGGGACTCCACAGGGGAGAGAGAAGGGCTTAGAGCTGTCTCTACCGAGGTCCGCAGTTTGTGTTCTGTTAGCCAGGAACGATTTCAGGAGGTCCCAAGTGGTCCAATAGTGTGCTTTACAATTACACATAAGATGACTTAGCACTTGCTACAACAGATTTTGCTGTAATTTAATTAACAAGTGTCCATGGTCAACTCAGTGGTACCCATTTGGTCAATGTCAGAAAGATGAAGACTGAGATGCTCCTGCTGGGACTCAAACGATGCCAGAAATGTACTTAAAAATCCATGCAGAAGGGACCGTACTAACACATATATACACACATATAAATATATACCCATAAATATTCACTTGCCTATTGATGGAGCAGGTAAAACAAGATTTTGTATACCTCTAATTTGCATCAAATTAATTACGTAATCATTCTAAAAAGTTATTTACATAACATGTTTGCAGTGGAAGTGGTACTAATCAATATTTTCACCTTGATAAACATAAATACACGTGGAACTAAGTTGCTAATTGCATGGCAAAATTAAATAATTAACAATGGAACTCAAACTAACCTTAGATTGTGTTGAAATAGTAAAATGATATGGTTTATATTGCTTCGTGATTGTATTGTGGCTTAAAATTACCGTATGTTAAGTATTATCGCTTTAAATGTTGCTGCAGCTAGGAAAATACTAATATATATTGGGATTAGTGTGGGTTGGAGCATTAGAACCTTCACTTCTACATATTAATTGCTGCTCTGTCTATTCTCGCTTAGTTAACGTTCGAGCCTACTAGGCCGCAGTACTCAAGATGGCGTTCTCTGAAGCAGATGCCACCGTGTGCATGTGATGATTTCTGCGCATGCCCAGATGGTTCTTGAGATCACGTGGTGAAATGAGCTCCTGACATCGTGTTCCTTGCCAAGGTCTATGTGTTGGGGACTTGACCGCAAGCCTGTAGATGACCGTATGAGAACCACGGAAGAGACAAAGAATGAAACTGTCAATAGGACCCTTTTGCCTTGAAAAGATACATTTGCTGGTCCCCACATGGGAATCGGAAGGACCCTTACAACTTGTGAACTCTTGTGCCAAGTCACTATGCAGAACCAGTTTGCACTGGGAAGAGTGCAGTGAACTATTGATAACCCTGAACTGTCCAATCAGAACATTTGGTCTGCCCCTAAAGTTGCCATATTTTGTATGAAGTAAGGCAAGAAAAGGTATAATAACCCCTCATCAGTCATTACGGGTGTGGGTTCGGGAGGAGTTCGAGAGTTGCAGTTGGAGTTGCGGCTGCGTTTGTCTTTGGGTTATTCTTTGAGAGAGAGCCCTTGTTGGGTGGTTGTTTCTCTTTCAAATTTCCAGACTTTTCCATTTTCATTAAGTTCTATGCTGCCAGGCTGGGTGTGGAGTTAATCCATGCTGCGGATTGATGAATGGACATTGCTGAATCTCTGAGATATTGTGATATATCCTGTATTTTTGTCTGACGGTTTGATCCCTTGATGAGGGTCAGACTGCCTATCCGAGGGAGTCCTTACTTAAGAATGCGGATATCCCCCTAATCGACCTGAAGCTATTCGTCGCCTGTTCATTGGAAAATGATTTACTGCATTTTCCTAAATTCATGCTTAAATGAGTTTTCTAAATGTTTAATTACTCTTTAATAAATCTAAATTTCAAAGTATGGTCTGTAGAATATAAATGTAAGATTAAAGGGATTGATTAATGATTTAGATAAACAAAATTGAAATAACAAGAAATGAGTTTGTGATTTTTAAATTAATCACTGAAGATATTAAATGTTTTTGTGTTTTAGCTGGTTCTAATTCACCATCAACCAGTCCAACTATTTGGTCCATCGACCAAACAGTGGAGTGCCTTGATGATAAAGTCAGGTTTCTGAAGAGTGTATATAGAATGTATATATATAAAATAGTAATAAAATTAGTCCTGATAGGTAACAAGGTACCCACGTTGTCCAGCAGCCCCTTCTCCTGTGTACAGATTCGAGTGAGTTTGTGTGAAAGAGAACTGTGTTGGTGTCATGGGCCCCACCAATGAATGAATGTATGAATGAACCTTTGTGAATAAAAATCTCTGACATAAGGAGAATATGTAAATGTTTGTCCTTCGGGCTGGATCACTATCATGCACTTTATGTATAATGATTGATATAACAGCGAGTTAAATGGTTACTGCTGAAACAAGAAGTGATTGCTAGAAGCACATTTGGCAGGCAGACTTTCATCCTTCTGATTTATGTAAAATTAATTTTGCATTGTGTAAAAGTAGCACATGCAGTTTATAACACTTAGAAATGGCAGATGTGAAGTATTAGGTTCTATACAGACAAAAAACAATAAACCTTTATTTAACCCAATGTCAAAATTTAAGATTTTGTTTGTTTATTTTAAAATTTATGTTGCATGTTCTAAAAGGCCTCACAAATAAAATAAACTATTACAAAAATTCATGTTTTATTTTCATACCTGACTATATTTACATCTAGTTAGGAAGACAAATTCCTTGATGGATAGTTTCCATATCACTGTCTCAGTCTTCTAACTAAGTACTGAAGGATCTAGTAGTTTGTCCTTTGATGTTAATGGTGTGTTGATGACACTCCTGTTGCTTTTGCTTGACTGGGATGTCAACTGCAATAGGCAGCTTTCACAGCTAACCGCAGACACCAGCTCTGATAAGAGGGAGTGTTCAGGTATTGTATGATGCTCTAAGAAATTGAAAAGAAAAAACAGTAAATGCTCTAGGTGTAAATGTGAAGTATTGGTAATAGTGAAGGGCAATCTTTACTCAGTAATTTGGCCTATACCACCAGCTCAGCTGACTGCACAATGTAGGGGCTGGGGGAAGGAACAAATCCCCTTTTAACCTAATGATTGTTGTGAACGTGACTGCAATAAATTCAGGGTACTGGAAGGAATTCTTCAATGAATCTCACCCCCCCCCCCATCATTCTAGGTTACATTCCAGTTCATCATTTTGCACTACTATGTCATGCAAGGCAATGGCCTGCCATGTGAAAATCAGTCTCAGTCCTGCTTCAATACGAACAGTACAGCTTGACCTGGCCAGCTATTTCCCCTCCAAAAGGGAACACAAGCAACCACAGACTCATTTTGGCATCACTACTACATTGTAACGTAAGTCCTATAGCAGAGTGAGCATTGGATTCATGTCTGAGCTTATCTGTTTCACAGAAAGAGCCACTAATTACCAGGGCAGCTAGGCTTCCTACAAATTGTAGAGGCCATTATGGTATGTCTGCTATCTCCTCAGAAACAAACGTGGCTAAGCAGCTTTGGTAGCTGGCTTCCGTGAAACTGTGAAGCATTTACAGAAAGATACACTTTGTCTAGAATGTTTCACCACAAACATTTGGGGAAAGCTTGGAACTTGAATGGCCATTTGACTTTGGATCAAATGCCATTGTTTTCATGTATGCTGGCTCTGTTCACCTGGTGAAGCATGAGACCTTAATAAATATTTGGATTACAATTCAGAATTTGTATCTCAGCATACCTGAAAATAAAGACCCTGCTCTAAATGGGCCCTAAAGCTACGGACCTTGGCCATAGGTAAGAATTAGTCAGAAGTTGCAAATCAACATTCAATTTACATATCACAGTTGAACATCAATTAGTGGGAGCCACTGATGAGAATTTGTTATGAGTGTAAAGGGTTTTATTAATCTCTTTTAGCAGATATTCCTTTCTTAGTAAGCAATCATTAATCAATTTGTAAGTAATACAATACATAACAATTTCACAAGTGTGTTCCATATAAGTAGAGCCTCTATTCTACTTATTAGGAGAGAAGTATCTTGAACCCTGAGAGCGTTAGACTACGCCAGGTGCCCACCGTCCCTCCCACTCCAGTAATACACGAAATAGTTGGAGGTTATGGGAGAAGTTTTTCTTTTATTTTCAGTCCTTAATTTGGGTATATCCCAGTACTTTCTGGGTGTATCCTTTTTTCAGTAGGTAAGGAGGTCAGGTTTTATGGAGCAAAAAAAAAAACAGTAAAGAGAAAAAAAAAACAAAGGCTTCAGAACATGAGTCAGTCAGTGTCCTATGGCAGTCCTTGCTTGGCTTATTCCAGGTCTGGGTCTTCTTGTAGACGGGCTCCGTCTGTCTCCTTGGGTGGGAACCAGAAAAGACAAAGAAAAATAGGTCAGGCCACCATCCTAGTGCTAAACATAAGGGAATGGTGCTCCCATCACCTGTTTCCTACACCTGTGAGATGCCTAAGTGTGGGAAGGGTTGAGTTGATTCACAGTGCGGTGCCCCGTATCCCCGCCCACCAGCCCCAAAATAAAAATAACCCAGGCACTTGCCTGAACCCATGGCCCTCCTGGGCCGCGGAGAGGAGAGTCACAGCCTCCACTCCCCTTGTTGGAGTACCAGACTCGAGGCGCTGCTCCTACAGTGGTCAACTTTGCTGCCTTCCTCCTCACATCGGGACGAGTTCCTGGTCTGTGTTCCTTCTCCTCTTCCTCTGGGTTCACGTCCTCTGCCTTCCCTCGCACTGCTCCTCCGGTGTTGTCTGCCCCCAGCCTTAAAACAGCATTCTCAGCCCCACCTCCATGGCTTGTTGCTACCGGCAAGTGAGTTCCGGTGTTACTGTCTAAACCGCATAGTCCAATTCCGGTCTGGATCTCCTCGTCTGCCATGTTGGAGTGGTCGGGTTGCTCTGGTTAGGAGGGGATCCACCACAAACCCATAAAGTGTTTGAAATCGAGAGGTGAATGTATAAAGTTTTGAACATTTCAAGTATACTTCCCATGAAGAGAAGTTCAGATTTTCAATGGACTCTCAAATAATTATAGCATACATTCTGGCAAGGGAAATGAATAAAGGTCTGCTCAGTTAGTTTTAGAAGGTTTCCCGAGAATGGACAAGCTGCATCTGGCAAAGAAGCTTCCCCCGTAGTCTAGGAACACGCACTAATATAACATTTTAATATCTGAACTAATACAATTGTAGCAGTTGTCCAGTTTCTTCGGCAATCAAATTGCGATGTTTTCATTTGAATGGAAATCTTCCACCATCTACTCTTGAAACAAAGACTTACAAATATTATATTTTACATATACTTTAATAGCAACATTGTACAAGTCGGGGTTTGGTTCCTACACACATCTCTTCTGAAAAACAGAGCAGTTCACGGTTAGGTCTGTTATTTCACAAATTAAATCATCTCTTTCTCACATATTCTACCTTACAAATCTTATTCATGAAGAAAAATGTAAGTAAGATTTAACTCATTTATTTTTCATTGTATTGGTAATATCTCTATGGGAAGGTCGAACATTATATTTTCTACAGGATTATATCTCTTCAACACATTTTGTCATTAAACTCTTCACTTATTTAAATTACCAAGAATGTTGACCTAAGGTCAGGAGAAAAATAAAAATGAAAACTGCACCCTAAAGCATTTCTAACTTGACATGCCTTGTTATGAAAGCCTAGTACTCCCATTTGCCACTTTAAAATATGGCTTCTCGTTTTAGGCCTAAATGTTATTGCTACATGTTAAATTCACAAATAAGCATTTATTAAAAATGCCCTATCAACCTCCCTCCTTTGATGTTTTACAACCATCATACCATTCACAGATTTATCACATAATTCACTCACCCTTTCCGTTGAATCTCTTCTTCTTTTATTTTAAGTTTTCTTTCTCTTTTAGTTTGTTACATTCTTTGTTAATGATTTTGCTTAGTTCTAAATCCTTTCTTATTTGCCTATTTCTTTCTATGGGCCCGATTCACAGAAGTAACTTAAGAAAAAATCCTAAACTTACTACTTTTGATATTCACAGAAGGCATTTAGTAGTAGTAAAGTTAGGATTTTGTCTTAAGTCTGTCTTAAGTCTGTCTTAAGTCTGTCCTAAGTTTGTCTTAAGTTTGTCTTAAGTCTGTCTTAAGTCTTTAGGGTACTACAGCATTGGCCAAAGATATCGAACTGACTGAAAAAAGGTTATCTTTAGACCCCCTTTGTGAAAAAAGGTCATCTATGGGAAGTTTGGCTGGGGCTAGGTCCCCTGCATTATATGAAGTCGATTCTGATGACACAATATGTTCTTTGGCCGAAGCTCCAAGTAGTCCTACTGTTTGTATTGAAGCTGTTGCCGTGCCTATGGATCAACAATCAGCACCCATTTTAGGGAAAAAACATCATAGCACTTCTAAGAGTAATTTGACATTGCCTACCATGAAAACAAGGTCAGCTAACATTGCAAAAAAGGGTTTGGGCTGTCAACTAAACATACCTACGACAGAAAAAGTGGTTTTGGGTCTAAAACCAGATCTCAAACGCAAGTTAAAAAAAAAATTTGACAAAAGAAAGAAAGGAAAAGTAATAGAGCAACTCAACAAGGAGAATATTGCACCTAAAACTAGTTCCGGTTTATCTTCCTTAGCAAGGGAAGAAATATTGTCATTATCAACAACTGAGCTTAACCCTCCAGAGGAGTCGGATTCCTTGTTTTGGAAAAAATTAGAAGCTGTCCTCAAGAAGTCTATTCACCCTATACATGGAAGGCTAGATCGTATTGAATCTAGATTAGCATGCCTGGAACTCTCGTTGGTATCAGCCCAGAAGATGATGGGTAAACAGAGTAATGATACAACTAGAAAGCCGGCAATGTCCATACCCCAACGTAAAAATGCTGTTGATGTGGGTATAACTATGAATGGTTTGCAAATTTGTAACAGTAGTTCCATAGAAAATATGACAGAAAATGTTAGACCTGTTACTCCATCAGATAAGGGTTTAGACTCGAGCAAACTGGGCCAGATATCTAAGAATAACAAAGAGGTGATTATCAAACCAGCAACGAATGCTTGTTTATCACTAGCTAAACAACGTGATCAAGCGATTCTAAACTTGCCAACTTTAGAACTTCCCCCTGAATCGGCCCCCTATGTGGTTATATTGTCAGGGGTACCATCGTTAGTGGCGGGTAAAAAAGAGAATCACGCAGAACTAAAAAATAAGTGCACATTTTGGCTTAATGCCAATAGGCCCTTACCTATACATTGTAGGGCAGAGATTCTGTCTGTGAGAAGGGTTAACTGGATAGGTAGAAATGTAAAGACAGTTGGGGGGGATTGTGTTATTGTCAATTTTAGAGACAAACGATGTGTAGAACACATCTGTAATTGGCCACAAATAGAAACTAGATCCACAATCCAACCCTTGCCTTTGACCTATTTCTACGCCCCAGTGCAGGATCAACGTAGACAAGTGCCCCCATGGTATGAACAATCTAGTTACCCCGCCACAAGGAATCTAAGATTATTTAACAGGTTCTCAGTATTATCGGGATTGGAAGAATGTGATTGACAGCAAACACAGGATGGGGGCAATGACATAAGTGTAATTAGTTTACTAAGCGATAGTATCGCTGAAGGGGAGGGACAAACAAGTGATGGTGTAGTTCTGGCAGGTAGAGTATTGAATCTTGGGGAAAATAAAGGCAGAGACACTGCCCTAGGATCAAGTATTTATAGCCCCTCTCGACCCTGCATTCCTAGCTCAAATCATTTATCAATTTTTGCGGAGAATACAATGTTATACTCTAGCACCATCTCAAAAAGGATTGAGCTAGTAAAGGGCCCACGAACTATTATAGAGCATGTGATGCCACTGACAAGTTTAACTCCAATTAGGAATACATTAGTAAAGGGCCCACAAATTTTAGCCTGCCTGATTTCAATGGTATCATGGAACCTGGCTGGCATCGGGACAAAAATTGTTTCCCCATACTGGCTAGGCTTCATTAATAAATTTGATATTTGTCTCTTCCAAGAGACCTGGTCTGCGGAACCTGTCTTCAACCCAGGATACTTGAATTTTTATGTCCCTGCTGTGAGAGGGCTAAGGGGACGTCCAATGGGAGGACTGATAATCTGGGTTAAACAACATCTAAGTTGCTGTATCCAATCACTTCCAGTAAGACATTGTGATATTTCTGCCATTAGACTCAGTATCGGGGATGGCCTGAAAATTGATATCTTTAATGTGTATGTTAGAGGAATCCCTGGAGGGAAAAAATCTGAGGTGCTAACGACATTGGAACTATTGATTGAATCAGAGCCAGAAGGGGTTTTTCCGATAGTTGCGGGCGACTTTAACACAACTTTCGAACCCTTAGGGTTGGAAAATGTACATATGTTGGATGAGGAAGATTCCAGATGGGGTGTCCCTGAACTTGAGGGTAGGCCGATAGTCAAGTGGACTGAGGCTGCGCTCAACTTGAACGGGTTTTGTCTAGACAATCAGCTAAGGGCTGCAAATGGTCGGGCTTTGTCTGACAGAAAGGGGGTGAAAACCTTCGATAATGGTACAAGGTCAAGTAACATTGACTATATACTTGTCCACTTGAAGCTTTGGCATACTTTGGTGGACATGGAGGTCAAGTCCCGTGTCGAGAATGATCATAACCCCTTAGCAGCATTTTTTAGGTTAGGACAAGAGGGATTGACAATCTCTAGAGAAGAACTGACAGACCCTGAAATCATTCTAACAAATGATGAGCACCATCTTAAGTGGTGCAAAGTGGTTAATCAACCAGATACACTTGTCGCCATTAAAGACTCAATAGTAAAGACCCTAGAAAAAATTGGAATTGGTGCTAGTAATGAAGAAAAGTATAGCTCAATTGAGGATGAACATAAAGAATTGTTTCTTAATCTTAAAACCCATGTTTGTAAGCTATGTACTACTAAGGCAAAAACTACGAAAAAATTAGCGAAGTGGTATAGCAAAACATGTAGGGAGGCTCGTGCTGCATTGAGCATAGCCTTAATGACTAGGAACCCTGTGACAATAAGAATGGCACGCATCAATTATAGGAAAAACATCCATGAGGCAAAAAGAGAGTGGGATGATCAACTGTGGCAGGATCTCAAAGCTGCATGTAAAACTAAGAACCAGGCATTGTTTTGGAACACTTATAAATGGGAAGGAGGAGGTTATGCTGAAACTCCGCAAAACAATGTGCCCATAAATTCTTGGGTTGATTATTTTAAGCCCCAGTTTGCCAGTACTGAAGGAAACCTAAGTGAGGTAGTCCCAGGTTTTAAATTGTATGAAGGAACTGTTTTTAGTTTGGGTGATGTGGATAGTGCCTTGAACTCTGTGACTGAGGGGCGAGCTCCAGGGATAGATGCAATACCTGCGGACTTATATCTTAGTGACAGAGAGAGATGGAGACAGTATATTTGCTATCTCTCCAATGCCATTGCCCAGGGGATGGCTGTTCCTAACACTTGGAAAGGCGCTGAAATTGTGCCTGTTTATAAAAAAGGGGATAAGGCCCTTGCGGCTAACTATAGGCCTATTAGCCTGATCGATTCGTTACAGAAAATAGTGGGACGACTGGTTCTGGGAAAGATACAGGCTTGGATGGACGAGGGGGATATCCTGAGCCCACTGCAAGCAGGTTTCCGACCTAGGACCAGTACGATAGATCAGGTCTTTAGATTGGCTGTCCTATATTGGCGTACAGTTGTCTTGGATAAAGGGGTATTATACGCAGTCTTTGTCGACCTTAGGGCGGCGTTTGATCTTGTTCCGCGAGGGAAGCTTTGGAAAGTACTGGAGGAATTGGGCATGTCCTCGGAGTTGGTGACTTTGATTGCTCGCTTACATGAGGATACTTATGCCAGAGTGAGATGGGGCAAGCCGGGTGAGGTTACTGATGTATTCCCGGTTAAGAGGGGAGTGAGGCAGGGGTGCGTTATGGCACCTATCCTGTTCTCACTCTTCATAAACGGGGGTGGCAAAATATCTTTCCCTGGTCCCAACTGATGCCCCTATGATCACTGGAGAGCGCGTCCCGATCCTTATGTTCGCGGACGATACACTAATAATTTCAAAGACTCCAAGTGGTCTCCAAAGAGCGCTTCAGCGTTTTACTGACTTTTGTGATATGCGCGGTTTAGAAATAAACTGCGCAAAAACAAAATTTATGGTCTTTAGTATCTTGGGGTTAATTTACAGAATGATATGTGTTGGAACGCCCAGCTAGAAATGATGATATTAAGGCATAAACAACAGGCGGGCATTTTACTTAAAAGATATAAGTCATCTTTTACAAAAACCGATTAGACCACTACTTGAGATTTATGGGATGAAAGTTTTAGGTTCTGTCCTATATGGTGCTGAACTGTGGGGGTTTACAAATGTTAAGCAGTTGACGGCATTAGAAAACGAGTTCCTGAGGAAAGTTACGTATGTACCTCGTAGTACCCCTTTAGTACCCCTGTTTTGGGAACTTGGTAAAAGATCAGTACAAGATTTAGCCATGCTGCGTCCAATATTATATTGGCGCAGACTTTGGACATCTGAGGAACTAGATCATTATGCTAAGGGACTCAAGGACCTTGTAGAGAAGGACCACTTTCATAAAATTGGTTGGTTAAACTCAATAAGAATCCTTCTAGGGAAAATGGGTCTGATGAACTTATGGGAAGACCCCATGAATGCTGTTTTTCCCTCTAAAATAGAAATGAAGAGGATATATTGGGAGATGATTACTTTTGATAAAAGCGCTGCTAGTGTTTCTTTCCATCTCGCAGGGCGCTTCCTCCAATTTAAGCCCCTTCCTGCATTGGAACCGTATTGGGATGCAATCGAAAAACCATTGGATCGTAAGCTTTACTTCCAATTTAGGGTAGGTTGTTTACCATTAAGGTCATTTACCTAAAGGTGGGCAGGATCTGGTGATGACAAATGCCCAAAATGTAAGGACAAGATAGAATGTATGAGTCATTTTTTGTTCTTTTGTCCTTTATATATTGACCCAAGAAACAAATGGATAAAACCTACCTGTCGTATATTCGGATTTCGGAAACATGAGGAGGCATTGAGAATATTGTGTACAGACTCTAGCCTCTTAATAGCAATATCCATGGCAAAAATTTTAAAATGGGCATGGCTTATTCGATTAAAGGAAGTCGATCAGCTAGATAAAAGCAGCATAGGAGTAGTCTGTAATGAAATAATTGAAGCAAGGTGATTTATTCCCCATATATATATATTTTTTTAAATTTCGACATAAATGTATGCAGTTTAATTAATTTTTAAATATAGTGATGAACTTTTAATTATTTATATAATTGTTTTTTAATATGTATAATGTATTTGTATATATGTGGCGCTTTTATGACTTCTTGTCGAATAAAGTTTATTGAATTGAGAACTTCCACCTAAAATGTCGAACGAAATTCATTAATATGATTTGCTTTGTAAAATATTCATTTATAAGGTTGAACCATGAATACTTGCGGTCATATTTAAAAATTGCCTATATTGGTAATATCAAGTTTATTGTTACAGGTAACAATTGTTAATGCTCTTCATTTGATCCCCTGAAAACACCTTGTAAACCTTTTGATTATTCTGTCTTCCTAGCTCTGAGAACTTTCTTACACGGAGAATCTGTTTTCACTGTTTATGATTTGGGTGTGTCACATGACTGAGTTAAAGGAAGCTGTTGTACACATCGCTCTTACTCGTGAACAAGGAGGTATTTTCTCCGAAACGCGTAGAGTGATAAGGCTATAAAGAATAAAAATCACGCTGAGATGAACTGTGAGGCCATGGCATCGTTCTTGTGAAAACGTGGTGACGATTGGTGCTTGTTATGTATATATTATTTGTCAACTTAATGCCAGTTATTTTCATTAATTGTTTAAATAATGCTTTAAATTCTTAAACATATGCTTTTATTTGTTTTCTTTATTTTAAGTATTATAATAATGTGTTTGTCATTGCTATTATTGTTAACTGTACTAAATACATTAAAAGAAATATAATGCTATGTTTAGTAAAATCAGTATACTTACTTGTTTGTGATAATATTCTCACCCATGATAGTTTTGCCTCAATATTTTTGTAGTTTACATTCAAACTATGTAAACTTGATATTTTGATTGCTGATAGTTGTTAATGCTCTTCATTTGATCCCCTGAAAACACCTTGTAAACCTTTTGATTATTCTGTCTTCCTAGCTCTGAGAACTTTCTTACACGGAGAATCTGTTTTCACTGTTTATGATTTGGGTGTGTCACATGACTGAGTTAAAGGAAGCCGTTGTACACATCGCTCTTACTCGTGAACAAGGAGGTATTTTCTCCGAAACGCGTAGAGTGATAAGGCTATAAAGAATAAAAATCACGCTGAGATGAACTGTGAGGCCATGGCATCGTTCTTGTGAAAACGTGGTGACGATTGGTGCTTGATATATATATTTTTATATATATATATATATATATATATATATATATATATATATATATATATATATATATATATATATATATATTCACTTCGTTTGCCCTGTAAGGGCTTCCTCGCGCACTCCCAGAAGGAAAACAGCTTCACCAATGATCGTGTGTTACAATTTCTTTACTTTCAGCATGCCAGTTACAAAGAAGAACTCTACGCATTTCAGTCTCAACGGAGACCTTGATCACGAGTCTAGCATTTGCTCAAAGGTTGTCAAGATGTTTTAAACGTGCATTCAAACAATTAGTGACATCACTTCCTGAGGCAGTGCCGCTAAGAATTCTGGTAGTAGTAGTGCATAACAAGATTTCTGTTTGAAACTTTAAAACCATGACGTGTAATCAACATAATTCAAATTAAAGTTAATGCGATCGCATTTGATAACCTACATTCATCTACATGCATTAATGCTCTTAATGACTAGCTTCATTATCTGCGGCAATTCCGCTAAGTATTATGATAATAGCAGTTCCTAACCTAGTATAGGGTTGGTATTCCTAGTGTGTAGCCATCATGGTTCAAATCACTGCAATCGCGCAATTTTTTACTAAACATTGTGACACGCCTTAGTATAATCCTGCATTGGGCCATAACATGAATCTCTATTGATACTGTGATGTAGGTTATGATTCACACAATTAAACATTTCAAACATAGATAAAGCCCTCCAGTGGGCCTTGTTCTCAAACTTATGGTGAAAAGGCACTGTCTCACATAGTAACCCGTGAAAATTTCAAACTATTAAAACAAATGTGATAAACCTAAAAGTGTGAGAGGCCAGTGTCAATGTCCTTGTCAAAATATGACCATTTCCTTGACGATTTCTGAGTGATATATAACAGATCAAAGATGGTAATGGAGTTCCTCGTCCTGATTCAATCCAAAAGGAGTCAGAGTTCTGAAGTTCAGGATATGTTTGGATTCTTTTTGCCTGAGAGTTTTCTCTCGGTCTCCTCCTCTAGGATGTGTTCCTACGGCTTCCACTGCATAAAATTTCAGGTCTTTCCATTTTCCTTCGTGCTCCTTTTCCATGTGTTTTGCAACAGCGTTACTTCTATCAGTATTGATTGTGGCCCGAACATGTTCCAAAATGCGTTTCTTCAGTTCGCACTTGGTGCTTCCAACATACTTTAGCGAACAAGGACATTCGATGATGTATATGACGAATTGACTTTTACAATTGATTAGTTGTTGGATCTTCCATTTACGTTTGTTAGCCATCACCACTTCCTTTGTGTTCTGAGCAATTGTGCATACCTTGCAGTTTGTACATTTGAAGAAGCCCTTAGGTTTT